>NW_009970069.1:0-2720 GCF_000747805.2 Chaetura pelagica | reverse complement strand
CTGTTGGCCAGCTCTGAAAATCAGAGTTTAAAATTTGGATTCCTAGACATTCTCTTGTCACTTTCACATTATATTGCACAAAATATCTTGCTGTGAATTAGCAATGACCAGCCAGTGCAAACAGTCTGCTTAACTTGCTTCCACAATGACTGTTTGTTCTTCGGAGTTCAGTTCTGCTGAGATTGTGTTGGAAAGCTTTATGTTTCCTCTTCAAACTCTATTTCCATACAGTGCTTAAAAAGATACTGAATGAGGTTATTGGAGTGATATCCAGTTATTCTTTCCTCTTTCTCCTTCCCATAGTAATTTACAATCTACTCCCTTCTTGCTAACTCATTTCCCCTGTAATCCTTCAAAAAACAAGTTATCCAGTTTGGAAACTCAGTAGTTCTGGTTTTGTCTATCAATTGACTACTGAGTTGGAAAAAAATAATCATAAAAGAACCTTCTTTTCCACCCAGGACTCCCTTATATATAAACTTCATGTGATAACATGTATTTGTTTGTATCAAAATAGTGTATTATGTTAAATACATCAAGGTTTTATATCCTTTGGATTTGAAAGAGATAATTTGGATCATGCTATCAATTTCCAAGTTAGATATTCATGTATTGCAGTATGAATCATGACAGAAAGTACCAGGCAATAAATAGATTTGAATTCAGGACCATTTATAACAACTTGGAGAGAGATTAGTGGCCTTTATAGATTACTCTAAGCAGTAGGAGGACTAAAGATACTTACTTCTGAATAAATTCCAGCTTTCTCTTGCATAACAAATACCACTTTCATCTCAAATACACAACTCATTTTACTTCCTCAGAAACTGGCTTTCCCATCATAGTGTTTAATTAATCCTGTTTCTTGGGTGTTCTTTGATAGTTCCTATTTGTATTGTAATGCCACCAACTGTAATGTACACACTGCACAAACACATGGTTAGGCCACCCTAGGAGAACACAGCCTAAATGGAAATACATATTAAATATCATCAGGAAACAAACGTGACTCGCTCACAGCCACTCTGCAATGCAGAGGTAGAGCTGAAACCAGAATCCAGCTCAGCTGCTCCTACATCATTGCATTTAGTGTTCAGTCCCACCATCCACCTGAGTGAGCTGCACTGCAGGCATTGCCAAAGTTGTTCATATATTATGAACACTGTCAGTGTTCTGAATTTATTAAAGAGCTTTCCCGGCATCTGTCTAGATTTTTAATAGGAATGCAAAGTATAACTAGTGCTCCTTGTTCTCAAAAGTAACCATGCATTTACCAAACTGCTCCAAAACAGAACTGAAGATAAAATGTCTCTTTTTTAAAAACTGATCTGCTGACACTTTAAGCTGTACTTCTCCTTTTCGTTTTGTGTTGGTTGAGATCTCACTTAGTTGCAACAACATGAGCTTAATGCCACAGACATATGGATGTTTGGGGCAGCATGTTATTGACAAATTCTCTAGACTGATGATTTATTATGTACATCAATGGACAACACTTGTTCTGCCTATGAAGCCTGTTTTCTCAGCTCTGCTCATCTGGGAGAGACATGCTGTTCACAAATGGATACATGGTTTGTTTTATCCAATTGAGAGCCATGTATTTAATTCTAATTTATGTCAGTTTACCCAGTTCAGTCTATTCTTTGACCTACAGGTATGTCATTCCAAACTGAATCCTACTTAAATATATAAACGGTCCTCAAGGAGAACTGGAATACTAGGGAGAAGTACTATTCTTTAAACAGCATGCTTGTTGAGAATTTGGAAACATTGCTTGAAAATGACATGTTGAACTCTGTCAGTGGAATTTTTCATTCAGTTGAACATCAGTGACTTCAGAGAGGCTGAATATGTAAATGTACATCAAATGACTCACCTGAATTTGCTCTGCTGATGCAACTCAAACCAGATCTGTTGAATTTATTAGGATCAAATCCCATTTTATCAAAAAAGTAAAGGGTCATAAAGTTTTCAAAGGCTGTACACTGCTAGCACGTTAAATAGTGTTTTCCAAGAAGACTGGCATCTGTAAACACCCCCAAAATTTCAGGTTCTTCAGAAGCTATACATCTTGAATTCTCAGAAAACAAAAGACACTGTCATTGCCTAGAAAGAATCAGATAGTACTGTGATACTAACTGAGACAGCTGTACTATATTGGTGCTTCCTTCACTTTTTAGTATCTACTTATCTTAGGAACTAGCAAAATTTTCTTTACTTTCTTCAGTTTCTTCCTTTCTCTGTCTCTGGAAAAGAGTCAGATACTTGAGTGACATGAGATCATATGCAGAAAGTCCTCAGGGATATTTGTTGTGAAGTCTTCTGAAATCATCTGCTGGCAAGTACAAGAGATATCTTACTGTATAAGCAGGTGTGAAGTTACCCTTACTGCAAGCATAATTTAACATATTGAATGTACTACCTTGACAGCTGCCATTATGAATAATTAAAAAATGTAATTACAGACTTCTCAGGTTGCACTGCACAGCACTGCTTACAGTACAACCTTTTAGGCAAGTCCATAACATAGTCTTGGCTGGATTTTTTGGGTATGGTCTTTGTCCTGCTTTGAGCCAGGACAAAGCCAATTTTCTTAATTTTATTTTTTTTTTCCCCAGTAAACTCTCTTTTAAGCAGCACGTAAGTTTTTCAGCTAGTGGACTGACAACACCTGGATGTTTATAGTTAGTGCCAAGAGATCAAGGACACTTTGCTCTACT
>NW_009970068.1:0-2704 GCF_000747805.2 Chaetura pelagica | reverse complement strand
AAAAAAAAAACCACATTTGCTCAGACTAGAATGGTCTTTGTTGCATTTCTAGCTTCACTGCAAGAAATAGGAGCTATTTTAACTACACAATACTACAGTACTACACAACTCAATATATGGTAATGCAGTGAAACGTCCTAGATAAATGTGTCCAATTTTCACAAAGCCAGTGTTGCCCACATCACTTTTTACATGCTTTGACAGGATAAGGTCAATGCCCATTGGCTGTGCAAGGAACGGAGGATGTCATCAGTTTTGCTATTGTCATAGAAACATTCCAACTCAGCTCTGGGAGGTGGCAGCCCTTGGTCACTTTGCTCACGCGCTCCCCATTAGCTCTGTGTATTAAAAGACCAAGATTGCTTTCAGTTTAAGTGCAGGGCTATATTTTATTGCTGTCTTGAAAAGGAAAACACACAGTGGGTTTTGCTGAGATGTTGGCAATCTGAAGTTTTTTCCTAGAATGTATCATGATTTCTGCTGAAGGGGAATTTAATAAAACCTCAAAGTCAAACATGCTCGAATGTGGATCTGAATTCTGCCTCTATCTTCCTTCAGTTACTAAAGCAATCTCCCAAACTTTGAGTGTGTGTAGCTAATTTTCTTCTGGATCCATCCACCTGATCAGTGTACTGCAGAAACAAATCAACAAAACCAGACACCCCCTCAACACAGTCCTTTCCAACTGCCCATCATCCAACACCAAAGAAATGTTTTTTCAACATATGTGATGGAACGCATTTAACTGCTAAAATACACCAAAAGTGCACAATTAAACCAAAAATAACTTCAGAATGAGTCTTACAAAGGCATCCTTTGTCTTTCCTTGTATCTTCTAAGAGACAAACCTGTCAAAGGAAAATGTTATGATAATGTATTACCATGCTGAGTTAATTGTCAATTGCAAGTTACTTAAGTGTACTTTAATGATAGGTTTAGAGCCTTGTTTTCAACTCTAATAGATATTAATGGTAGGAAGAGAAAATGAAACCAATTTTCCCTAACTTAAAGTGGAGCTCTGTTAAGCATAAGTGAACAAAAATCTAAATATAACAAATCCTTTCAGTATTTCAGCTAATGGGAACCCACACTGTCCATATTTCAGTCTAGCTCCAGTCTACTTTCCCGGCAGCACTTACGTAAGATCATGCAGTATCAAGTATGTCAGTCTTAGAGAAGTTGAAGTCATTTCTTCAAATGGTTCCAAAATAATTCCAAAAAAGACTGAGACAACTGAACTGAAGGGAGAATTACATTCCCAAAGGATTAATTCAGTATGAAAAAACAAGGAGACATTAAGCTCAGTTTTCAAGGATTCCTGTCTCCAGAGACGGAGAACAGTGTTTAATAGATAGTTGACCCCATGGACACAAAGCCAAAGATAGCTTAAAAATTCCCAATAGCACTCAAAACATCTGCAGTTCAGCTCCAGAAAATATTTTTGGGTGACAAAAATTCCATCCCCAAATAATATAATTTACTTCAATTGGTACTACATGGTTCAATATATATCTGCTCCCTTTTCATCCAAACGAGTGGATTTTGCCAGTCTTCTGTGATTTAAAAGAATATTACAGTCTCGATTCATCTGTTGTGCCATAATTCAAGGAGTACGTCCAATTTAACACAGAGAAATCATTAACCTTGCCAGTACCTTCAGTCCTGGAGATGCCATGAGTGTGAACAACTAATTGCAAGGTGTTTGCAGGTTATTCTAGAAAATACCTTCTTTCCTACCTCATAAATCAAAATAAATAAGATTGAAGCTTTCATGGGAAACAGCACAGATGACAGCATGACACCTTCCACACTCTCCCATGCTGATCTTTAAAGCCTGTTAATTTTATTAAGGTATTTAACTGTCAAATAATTTCATAATAAAAAAGCACAGAGAAAATTGTTAGCAATGTGAAAGTCAGCCATTGTCAGTCATTACAGGCTCAGTAACTTTCCTTTACATGACCAAAAAACCCCGTGTACTTTCATTACTGATTTGCTTCTTGCATTAGCACTTCTGAAGCAGACCTATGAAACCTAATTCCTTTCTATTCCATTTTCATTAAGAAAAAAAATTGCAAGTCATCTTCTCTACCTTGGGAGCAAAGTGCTTGTTAAGAAAAGCTGTTTCACTCAAACATGAGGTTTCAATATGCTTAAATGAAGCTACTCCTAAATCTTACAACTACATACATTACTTCAGCAAAGTCACTTGAAAGAGGGAGATTTTTAATGCCAGAAATGGGGTATGAACCTGCCAAATATCCACGTGTGTTCTTGTTTATGGATTTTTAAGGCAAAAAAAAAATTCTGTTGTTGTTTTTATGGCATTTAAAACCAACCTTCATATAGCATCAGATAAGCTTTAGAACCAAATGTGTCTACATCTACACATTTGAGAGAACATATGTTTAGTTATTTGTTCCAACCCTCTAAACAAACAACATAAATAGAAACCTGTGGAAGAGTTCTAATTTTTCAAAATAACTTCCAAAAAGAAGGTAAATGATCCTGTACCTGAACACATATATGTACACATATAATGGCACAAGGTGGAAGCAATGGTGCCCTAAAGAAACAGTAAATAATGAATGGAATTCCGAGAAATAGGGACATATCCATGGGTTTTTTTCTTGGGAATAGGACTCTTGTGCTGACTATTCTTCTTATGTCAAAAAAAAGATGATTAAGGGAGTGGAACATCTCC
>NW_009970067.1:0-2706 GCF_000747805.2 Chaetura pelagica | reverse complement strand
TCCAACTCAAACCATTTTATGATTCTATGAACAAGATTTCTGGAATACAAAAGTAATGTTTATTATTTCATCTGCTGTAAGGAGTGCAGCTGGAGTATTTAAAAAATAAAGAGGGTTTCTAACAATTATTATTGGGACAGTGAATGGGGAGAGAATTCTAGACTATTTTGCTGCAATTTTTATCTTCTCTGTCAACCTTATTTTTAACGTACATATAAATACTTCTTTGCCTGGAATGCACATGCAGATTAGCCTAAAGCAAAATGGTTTTTGGACATAGATGTCCTTCACACTTGTTTTCCTTCTTTGCAGATGATGGCATCAGCCATACTCGACAGAGAAACTTGTAACAATAATACTGAATCCAAATCTAAGTCAAAGTGCCCTTAGTGAAAAAACTGCCTAGGGCTGGTGGAGGTTGTATTCAGAGCTAGGCATGAGGAACATGAGCAGAAGAAAGCAGCTGAATAGGGTAGCACCTTCATATGGAAGGGGCAGAGGAATTTTTTGGGAATTAGAAAAAAATAGTTAAGAAACACACTACACAAAGCCACTTAGAGTATCTAGTGTCAGAAAATAAAAACTAATTTGATTAAGTAAGGCCAAGTAAGCACCCTTCATGAAGAGAAAGCCAATAACATAATACTAATGCTGGAAAATCTGCAGGATGGGGATGAAAATTAGATTAAAATCAAGACAGACAAACAAATATGGCCAGAACAAAAGATGCAAACGAAACTGTACAAAAAGATCTGGGAATTACTTGCATGGTTCTTTGGTAAAGAGAGGGCCCTCCTACTCAGGCTGGGTGTACCAAGCAGCTTAACAAAAGTTCATTCTCTGGAGAATTCAAGTTCCTAAAGGTTTAGTCTTACTCTGCTAAACATATTAATGGAATATGGCTATCATTGACTTCTGATTGTATTTTAAATGGGAACCAGGCATAAGGATCAAGAAATGTTAAAAGTTTTTTAAAAATAAGAAATAAAATACGAAAGAAGAAACCACACCTTTGGAAAACTGTTAGTATGGACTTTTTTGAAAAACAGTGTGAATAACTGATCCACAGTTTTAAAGAAAGTGCATACAATGTCCTATCCCAAAATTAAGAGAATCTTATTTAAGTCAGGATAAAAATTCTACCCTATCCAAAAACAATGTGGGGAAATAATGACTCTAGCCAGAGTTCGCTCCAAGGCACTGCAACATTTTGTCTCAAAATGTAAACATTGGCCATTTGTCTTGGACAGTGTGAAGTCTGGAGAAGCTTACAACCATTAGGAGGACACAACTCATTTTTAAGCATTTGCGTTGAAAGATAGTACTTATAAATAATCCTTAACTCCTCCTTTCACTAAAACCTAAATTCCCAGGGAATTTACTTTCAACTATACTGCTGTGTGCAGAGTATTTTCTTGCTAGTGCTTTCTAGCATTTCATGCTTCTCACTAGAAGCAAGCTGCCTCTTGTAGCTCCTCATTTAAGAGATTCTGTTAGTTGGCAGGAAACCTAAGACTTAGACATTGTAGTTCTGCATGAAGGTTCATTCAAAAAAATCCAGTCTTTGGCTCTTTATCCTCTTTTTGTATTACTGATCCAGACACACAAAATTGCTTTTAAAAAGTAAATTAATAAACCAATACTGTTTTATTTCATCTTGATTTGCACTCGGTTGGTTTACTTGGGATACAGTTACCAAACATGAGTCACCCCAGGATGATTATGTTTTGGTTTTAGCCAGGTGCAAGTAGAACTTGGCAACCATCATCCTGAAGCTGGTGTCTATGTTAATTCTGCTCTTGGTGACCTTCACAATGTGGATGTTTGGAATGATTCTGTTGGCACAAATACAAATTCTCTCATATAACCATCTGTTCCTTGTGGAGAGGAATTTTCAACAGGTATCTGGGATGTTTCTTCTGCAACATTCAGTTTTCAGCATATCTCCCATATTTATGGTGGGAAAATAATGCCTTCACTACCTTGAAGAAAGTAGGGCCACTTCTGATATTTAGAGATGAAATCCTTTATCAGTCTTAAACATAAGGGGAACTTGCTGAGTACATCATTGTGACACTTCAAATAAACCTCAAGGTTGAAGATCCAAAGGCAGATATTCAACCCCAAGGTGCTTATTATTTCCATTCTCCTATTACATAATTCCACTTTCATAAACTAATTCTTACTCTGCTTCTCATCATCACCCATGCCTACTTACCCTGTCTGTGTCTGGAGAATGACTAATATGTGGCAAGTTGACAGCAAGGAGTGTTGTCTAATCCAGGTGTAACATGGTGTGCCTAATGATAGCCCTGACTGAGTCTCTTTGATGCCCTGATTTAAGGAACTCAAATGTAATTCACAGAAATTAGTTTGTGGAGGTTTTTTTCTTAATTTGACCTATACCACACAGCCAGGAGTTTCAGTTTTCCCATTTAACTACTAAGCCTAACAACTACTCCTTAACATAAACTTTAGAGGACTCATGACTCATGTTCCTCTGAATCAAATGCCAGCATCTGTGTGGCATCTGTTTTAAGACAGGTATGTCAGTATAAAATGACATTTTTGCTTGCTATGCTACGGAGACTTCCTGCTCTTCAGAAATTCCAGAAGAGTTTATATACCACTTAGCTGTACCAAAAGAGGAAAGCAGCGTAGGACAAAGTTTTTACAATCTTCAAGTATTAAAAAAAAAAAAAAAAA
>NW_009970066.1:0-2702 GCF_000747805.2 Chaetura pelagica | reverse complement strand
GTGCTGTGTAGAAAGTTCCTGGGACCAGGAATCATGGCATGAGTCACGGTAACAAACAGCAATGCCATGGACTGCTTCCCTTCCTGAAATATATTCCTTTAACACCTTTACTGTTAAATGCTTGCCAGTGCTCCTCTTCTAGCCCTTCAGACCATTAACATGCCTGTTAATGCTCAAGATTCAGATCTGTAATCAAATTTTCATGAGCATTTCTATCACCAACTCAAGCAGATTCTTCACCACTTCCCGCCACGTGTCCTAGCAAAACTACCCAGCAAACTGGAAGTGGGAACTGGCCAAAAATAATCAAGATATTATTTCTAAGCCAAATCAGTTTCTGACTTGTTCCTACCAGTTCTCCTGGTGCTAGCACTTCTGCTCTGTAGCAGAACAGGGCTTAGGCAGTCTAAGTCACTGAATTTGTTACACCCAAAACTTCTGAAACTCCAGCACAGCAGTACAGGTGTACAGAGACAATTCAGAAAAACAAGGGATCAACAAACAGTACTTTGGAGTCAACAGACCATTAACACCAGAACAAATGCATATTGCAACCTAAGGGCCAGAAAATGTCTGGAAAGTAGCAGCACAGGTAAAGCTGGAGCAATACAGACTTTGAAGTAAGCACTTAACACTCTATGGATAAATCACATCACATATATCTCAAGAAAGGTTATTAAATGAAAAAGAACAGTATTAAAAGGTTCCCTATGAGGCCCTCAAAAGAGGGTAAATGCCAACACTCAGGCTGACAGAAGATGAATGTAATCTCTGTGTTCCATCCTTGGAAACCAGCATCCCTTAACCATCCTTGGGAATAACACCCACAGTTTTGGGGATGGGTGAAGGAAAAACAAAGATAAAGACAAACACTGTAATGACTCTTGAACTTACCTGCTGTGGAGGGTGGAGTGGGGGATGATGGAGATGTTAATGGGGAACTCGCCCCAGAGCCTGCTAAACAAAACAACAGTCTAGTAACTAAAGCTGTGATGTGAAAATTCAACACAGTCAGACAAGACAGATTGTTGGAGACAAGCCAACTTTATTGACTGAAGATCCAATCCTGCTTCCACTTAAATCTTGGGAAAAAGATTCCCATTCATACAAACAGTGCCACTCAGACCTGATCTGAACGGGGACACTTCACAGTACCAGAAGAGGTCCAAACACAGAAGCAGTGCACTCAACAGCATTCCTCAAGGGGAAACACTTCTTTTCTGTTGCTTAGGCTGTTGGATTTCAGCATCCAACTTCTGTTCTCCTTAAGACTTGTGCCACTGCATGGTTGGCACCTCATTTCTCCTTCCAAAAGATGATTTTCAGTCAGTTCCTGTACTCCACAAGTTACTCTGGTATCTGACAATAAGCTGCTTTTGGACACATTTTAGCCAGGCAGGTCAACTCTGTAAAACTCTTTGGTAGTACCAATCATTCTTTTTAACTAAATGAAGACCTGTCAAAGGCTCTGTTGTTCTAGAATTTGGCACTGAAGCAGCAATTGAAGATCATTTTCTCATTCATCTCAACACCTTACTATAGAATACAGATCACCATGGAGTTTCTGCCCAACGGCTGCATTCATAAATGGCCCAAATAATGGATTTTGTTATTACTCCACTCAAATGTCAAACTGAATGAAGAGACTGATGGTTTTGGAGGAAAGGGTACAGAAGAAAGGACATATTGCTTTATATTAGGCAGCTGAAAATCTAACACTGGCAATATTTTTCAGCCCTTGACTTAGCAATTATTAAGTACTCAAAATATTAGGCTCTGATACCCCAATATTAATGTATAAACTGATGGTGACCCTGGATCTTTTAGGCAAGAAAATGACAGCAACAGCAAAAAACATTGACATAGCAGTGTAGAAGCAAGCTCTTCTCTCTGTAGTTACCTGAGTTATTGGAGTTGCTGTATTTTGCTGAGTGTTCTTCCCCACTTTCATAGGCAGAACGTTTTGACTTCTTAAAAAAGAGCAAAGGAAATGGAAGATGGGAATGAAGAAATGCTTTCCATGATAAGGACTGAAGTGACACACAGCAACAGCCATCCACTCTATCACACAAGGTTTATCAATGCTCGATATCCCTCTTCCCACACCCAAAATGTGCTGCCATGATGACAGCAACAGCAGGGCTGTTCTATGCTCAAGTACTCAAGTATTTCCAGGAGATCAGGGAGGGCATCTCCAGTGTCCTCTGACCACAAGGGAAAGGCAGAAAACTGACCCATGAAAAGAAAGAGAAAGACATCATGCTGCAGGAGCAGACTGAAAAAGACTCCAATGCCCTCAACAAACAGCAGGAAGCAGCACAGGCTGTCATCTCTGTATGAGGTGTTAACCAAGCCTGTTTTCATGCAGTCACCTCAAGAAGGTTAAACCAACATGCAAGTCAGCTACCACTGTAACTTAAACTCCTTAGTGTATTGATTAGCTACAGAAGTGAAAATAATCTAGAAGTAGTACAGAAACACACAGGAAAGAACAGGCAAACATACCTGTGGCTGTGCATGCTAAACATTCAAAAAAGATACATGTCTTTTTCTGTGTGAGAAACCTATTTAAAGGACACTTACTTTTCGTGCTAAGATTTTCCTTTTCTTTTTTTCTTCTTCAGAGCCATGATGAGATTGAGCTCTTGTCAGCCTTCTGTGCTGGTGAATCTTTAGATCAAAGGGAAAACAGAAAAAAAAAA
>NW_009970065.1:0-2702 GCF_000747805.2 Chaetura pelagica | reverse complement strand
CACCTTTGAAAAACTAGGATGAACTCATGGCAGAACTAGAGGAACTAGAACAAGAAGAACTAGACAAAAACTTGCTGGAAATAAGTGGTCCCGAGACAGTACCACTACCAAATGTGCCCTCAATATCAATACCATCAAAGCCAGGTATGTATGGACCTTCACCAGAAACACCTTGTATTGTTAAAAAGGATTTGTATTTAACTGGAAGCTCTTCAGATTTGACAGATCCTACCTGTAGGTCAGATGTTACATCAAAGTTGCTTTGTGAATCAGAAGTTACATCTGGTGCTGTTTCTCAGTGGGGGGAACCTGCCCTTTGTAACAACCATGGAAATTAGTATTTCTCAGAGGAACAGTTACTGTCTCTTTTGGTGCTACCTGTTTATCTACAGCCTCAATGACACTTGGGGTAGAGTGGCAATGTGGAGCAAGGAAGTCTTCCAACAGTTGCTGCTGGCCCAACAGGGAAGTAATCTTGCTAAACATACCAAGGCTGTAAACGGGAGAGTAAATTAGCTCTTGGAATGAGTCCAGGGCTGGTTCAGGTGCCCGCATGTACCCACATGGAGTCATGCTTCCTTGCTGCTGCTTTGATTCTTTAATTTGATCCCTGCTTTTCTGGCTTTTATAGAAGGAAGTGACCTCAGAGTCCCCTGTATGGGGACAGTTGTTTTCATCCCAGTCTTCCAGCACATACATCTAGGAAATTTTAGTTAATGATTTTACATGGAGAATGGACAGAAAATTATCATATTTACACAGACAGTTCAAAGCTGCTGTTAAATTTGAACTGACCACTCTTCTATGAGCTGGAAGTGATACCTCATGGAGTTGGAATATCATTGGCATGTGTTAATGGGATAGGAAGCTTTACTAGCTTATTTTGCCTTAATGTATTATGAAAAAGTTGTAGAGTATGTGGCTCTTTTGTGTGCTTACTTAAGAAAAAAAGGTCCAAAAAAACCCTAGAGAATGAAAGTAGTCCCAGTTGGTCAGTGTATCTGTGATTCTCTTGTTGCCTTTCCAGGCTTAAAAGGACCTGGGAGGCAGCAGACACTGCCAAACAACCAGGTTCTGCTATGAAGTTTGCTTCTTGTCTGCTGTAGTTTTTATTTTGCCATAATTGATTCCTGTGTTTCTCTAGTTCTGTTTTGCTGGGCAGAATTGCTGACAGGTGTTGAAGAGAGAGGAGTGAGTTACATCAAAATATCTTAGATCTGAGACTTTATCTAGATTCAGATTCAGTGATGGAAGAAATAGTTTAAATAAACGTGTGCATTGCATTTTTATTTCCTAGCTGCTTTAATGAGATTTGTTCTCTAAATATTCTTTGGGTGTGGAAATGTAGTGACCTGAATTCAAGTGTATTTTTTGCATTATATGAGGTAGTAGTGACTGCACACTAGTAAAAGGCAGTGTGATTGTGCACATATTGAAGTAACCATACACCATAAGACTTATGTAGACACAGCACTTCCTCAGATAGTAAAAATAATCAAAATTATGAACAATTTTTGGTAGTAAAACCTGTTTTCTAGGATTTATGTTGAGCTACTTTTGGATGGAAGGTAGGATTCCATTAATGTAGTGACAAGGAATGCTACCTTTTATTGAAATAAAACTGCCTCCAACACCAGCATTTGGGAAACCCTGGAATTCTGTGGTGGGTGGGGATTTTGTGTGTGGGATATTTTTTATTACCTAAGTTGTTTTTCACTTAAAATTGACTTAATTACACCAAGATTAAAAGTTTACTTCTGCTTATCATGGTCTGACTTCCAAAGGGGCTTCCTTGGCAGGTACATGCTGATTGTCTCTCAGAAATAAGTGATGTGTCCCCTGACTCTTATTACCTCCTTTTTATTAATTTAGTGGAAAAGGAGTGTGAACTTCCCAGCTTTTCTGGCTCTCAGGATCTGTCTGCATTTTGACCTCATCAGTCTGAATGAGAAATTCATTGCTGCTGCCTTGTCAGCTGAAATGATGTCAAGAAAAACTCATGCAAAAGCTGGTTTTGCTTAATGGAGACCAGAAGAGCTTAATTTAGGAAAACTAATTCCAAACTTGTACAGGTGGTAGGTCTTGAGTTTGACTTAGAGCTGATTCAGCTCTCTCTTATGTAAGTGTTTCCTTTGGAATGACACAAACCATTTTGAGGATGAATTATCTGACTCTTCCCCCCTTTTTGAACCAAAAACAATGTCATGTTTTTTGGGTATTTTCCACATTTCTTGCAGCTATTTCTGGGTTGAAGCCTTTTTGCTGAGTTAATGGATTTTCCTCTCCAGAAGCTGGGCTTGTCATGGCATAACAAATAACAGTATTTGCTGCCCTGGAAGGACCAAAAATTATAACATCCACCTCTAACCAGCTGCTAGTGAGGATGACAAGAGGAGGGGAGCAGCACAAGCCCAGCTCTTCAGCCCTTTGAGGAGCTTGAACTGACACAGGAATTGAAGGTCTCCAAATTCTGTTAGATGAAAACACATCAGCCTCATTTGTTGCCCTTTGAGAAGTTAACCATGGAATAAGGGATTTATTTTTTATAGGGGAGAGACTGTAGTGCTGGAGATGGCAGGAGAAAAAGCTGAAAACTCAGTCTTCTGCTTGGATGCTGGTTGGTGATTATGGAAGATTGTACATCCCACTGATGTCATCTTAACCCTTCATGCACATTTCATAGAATCATAGAATGGTGAAGG
>NW_009970064.1:0-2702 GCF_000747805.2 Chaetura pelagica | reverse complement strand
AAAAAAATGTATTGCCAAATCTGCTTAATCCTCTGATTCAGGTGAACTTTTGACTACTTTGCTGCATTCCAGGAAGCTTTCCAGCTCATTGCTGCTGATCACTGACGGATGGCTCTTTTTCTCCTCACTCTATATGATTACCTTTGAGCCTAGTCAGCACAATTTCTTGTGGATGTACTCTTTTAGCCTGTAAAGCTGTGCACTTCTGAAAACTGGGATACTAGAGGAATGTCAGATTCTCCACATCCTGGATAAGGGTTGCTTGGATGTTACTGGGTTATCTTCACTTACACAGTTACCTTCACATTATTTATAGTCTATGCTGATAAAAGTCTGCATTTACCACAGCCAAAAGAGATTATATGTTAACAATAGTAATGAGATTTGAGTAAGAAGTGAAAAAGAAAATGTGCTAGACCTAAGTATGCGTAAATTAAATGAAAAGTATTTTTTCCTTCCACATATCCCTTTCAGTTGATGTAAGTGGTGTCAAAATAAAGCTGGCTAGATATTTTCTCTTCTCATGTATTGTATGTCTCAGGCTGCATTCCTCAGAGAGAAGAAATATGGTATGATACTTTTTTAGCTTTTTGGAATCTTTGAAGGGCTCCAAACAGATTTTACACAGCCCTCTCGCTTTTCAAAAGCAGCATCTTATCTGCTTCTAAGTAATTCAGAGTTTTTTCTTGATAGTTCTTTTACCAGTCCAAGGATTGTCTCACCTCTATGACACATCTGTTTTCAGTCTTTTCATCTGTAGATTAAAATTTTATAAATCACATGGATGCTCTGAATTCATAATAAAAAACCTAAATGCTAAACTAAATCAAATAAAGTGATGCCCCTATTTTTTTTTACTACAGCCTACCACTGAAAATTTGTCTGTGTCTCACCTTGAGCTGACCTCCCAACAACCCAAAGTTTCAACAACAGACTGGCCAAGACCTTTTCCCTCCTTCTTTTCTATGTGTGTGTGAGGCTTCATTATTTGTGTGTGTTTGGGTTTTTTTAAGGCAACTTTCCCTTGAAATTCTCCTCTCATTGGTCTTCATATGTTCACCTGCCAGTAGCATTTTGACTTCTTGTGAAGTTTTATGAAAAGTGCGTGTCATTTTCTTAGGAAGTGTGTGTCTGTGTTAAAGTGCACAGACCAGACAGACCTATACCAATTCTTGGCACTCAGTGAACCCAGCTCAAATGTAGATGGCTTTTTCATTCACTCATATGCATGTATAAATGCCACATCTTCTAGATGCTTGTCCCCCTTTGACCAGTGAGTATCAGGAAAGAAGTCAGACTTTGAAATTGTCTAAACAGGAAAGTAAGATTACTACACAAATTTCATAAAAGCTTGACAGAAATTCTCCATAGTTGCATCATTTCTTTTCAAATGCTTAGTCAAACAGCAGGGGAGAGCCAGGATGTGCATAATCCAGAGGCCAACATGCCAACTTGGAATCATTGCTCTGAAGGCCAGGTGTGTGGGTGTGACTTTTTTGATTGTTTTGTTTTTTTATGGAAAATGCAAAAATGACGTAGTATAACAGTAACACTTGTGTGGAATTGCTTTGTTGGTGATGCGATTAAACTACAGTTTATTAGTGGTCTTATAGGAGATTTCCTGAACCATGATACAGCATGAAAGTACTGTAGATATTCCAGACAGCCCTCCTGGATTGAGGCTTCAGTGGGTTTGTACAAAGACATGTGGTACTACAACTGAATACTTGGTATAACACATATGTAGCTGCAAGCTTGGTGCTCTCTGTAGTATATCTGGTTTAATCTAGTACAAGTGCAAGAAGGGTCAAGCCAGCTTGATGACAGCTGTCTCCATGATCCCTGGAGTATTCTTCTGGCTTGCTTCTCCTTGGAGGAAATTACATGTTAGCCTTCAGTTCTAACCAAAGCTTAATCCTCTTGACCATTGCACATGTTCTCATTTGTGCCCTGGTACCTGCACCCCATTCTTGGCTACCTCACTCCTGCTGGTGTTGTGACCACTGTTCTGCTTCCTAGATGCTAGTTGTCCATCTTTTTCTTTATAGCCAAGTCGCAAGCAGTAGATTTTTGTTGAGACACAGAAGGTTATTTATCACTATAAGACTACCTTACTGCCTAATATTAGTTGTCTGTTTAAGACAAAGCTTGGCTTAGGCCACAGGGCATATATTTGGGACTCAGCCTGTCTAGCTGAAACGTCTGTGGATTTTCCGTCTGGATGTTGGTGCTTTAGTCACTATTGACTGAAGAGACTGGGAAACTGTCTTTCTCTCGGAGTGATGCTGTGAGAATAAACTATTTGGAACTGTGACTTTCCAGGGGTTACTAAAAACCCATTAAGTAGACAAAACTTCAACCTTTGTTTGGTTTGGTATGTGCAATTTTCTTCTGCTGGCAGCCCTTCTCTTTCTCTATCCTTATTCTCAAAAGGGCTGGAAGTAATTTTCTCAAGTTTTATGGAAATACCAGGTTTTCAGCACAGTGTAGTCCTAGAAAGAAAATATAAATTTACAGTAAGCTGTAAATGACCAAAGAAGACCTTTGGTATAACTTTGTGACTCTTGACTGTAGCCATTGCCAGCACTGAAGTAATAATGAAAATGAATTGTTTGCACTCTGACACATGCTGCCTATATTAAGTGTATGCTACTTCTTGCCCTAACATTCTGCAAAATACTCTTTTTTTTTTTTTTTTTTTT
>NW_009970063.1:0-2702 GCF_000747805.2 Chaetura pelagica | reverse complement strand
CTCTAATCTGTACTGGTGCCTGGTGTTATTCAATCTGCTGAATCTTCAATAAAAACTCCAGATGCTTTCCTAGATAGTACATTCAGAGCCAGGGGCTGAGACTGTCTTCATGGACAGGAAACGTTCACAAAACCTTAGTCAGAAAGGAGATCATGTCAGGTGGGACGCAACAACCACATTTAATAGACCAATGGCTGATCTTGCCCTACATTCATCATAGTCAAATTCCCAACTCTTTCTTTTGTCAGATTGCCTCTTTCAATACTTCCATGAGCATAGTTTCAGACACAAGTTTTCTTGTGAAATTCTTTGCAGTCCTTAGATAGAAGATGCAAACAAAAAGATGCTTGTGATTTATTATTACATACGTTTAGACTTTATAGGGAAGCTAGAATCTAGTCGATTGTTTTAAAGTAATTGAATGCTACCATTAGAGAGAGTGAAAGGCCTTCACTGCCTGTGGTTTTTGAGAAGAGCAGATATAAAATCAGAATTAACCACAAAACTATCATTTAAGCATTCCCAGTTCTGTAGTAGTGGCCATCTGGCAAGACCTGAAACATTCCCTGCCATACCTTGTGAAGAAGAAGAAGTCAGTCTTGTGTGAAATGTTCATGTGAGGTGATGAAAGGGAAATGACCTTCTGAAAATAAACTTGGATGCAAGATTTGCCCTGACAGATGGGTATGAACCTTCAGCTACAGTAATTCTGATTTTAAATTGATAAAGTATTTCTCATCCTGGGTCCCACAGAGCCCTGTGTAAGTTTACACTGTTGAGGTGTTGACACTTGTGACAGTGGGACACCAGCCAGCTCAACTGAGTCACGTGAAGTGTGGCATTGAGGAAAAGAGAAAAAACTGTGATGAGAAAGAGAGCTTGCAAATGTGACTTAAATGCAACTGCAGGGCTAGAAACACAATTTCTAGTTTTACTAGTTTATTTATAAGTCAGTTTTGCCATATCCCTGAGGTGGGCTCATGACATTTAGACACAGTTTTTTGTCAATACTAGAAGTGCAGCTTAGATCCTTCTCTTGGTCCAAACACTCTTTTTATAGATGGTCCCATACTGTAGGGTTGGTTCAGAGTGTTCAGTTCTTTAGCCTGGGAAGAATGACCACAGATCCTACCTAACGTGTTATTGGTATGTTACGTGATCAGAAAAAAAAGTCTTCTCAGCTCTGCACTTCTATTCAGAGAAAGGATAGAAATGGGCATCTTCTGGTGACAGCTCCAATTGTGGATGAGTTTGTGTTCCTAACCTCACCTCCTGGTTTAAGCACCAAGAGGTCAGTGTGTTCAGGTACCTGCAGGTGGCCTACGAGAAAGCTGGGGACTGACTTTTATAAGGGCATATAATGAGAGGAGAAGGAGTGATGGTTTTAAACTGGAAAAGGAGATCTTTAGGTTGGATATTAGGAATGTTAGGGTGGGGAGACACTGGAACCGGTTGCCCAGGAAAGCTGTGGAATCCCCATCTCTGGAAACATGTAAGGACAGGTTGGACAGGACACTGAGTAACCTGGTCTGGTGGGAGGTGTCCCTCCCTATGTAGGAGGTTTGGAACTAGAGGATTTTAAGGTCCCTTTGAACCAAACCATTCTATGATTCTATGATGAGACCCAGCCCCACTGGGTACCTTTTTCCTTAACCAGAGGCACAGAAAGACAGGAACAATGTTGAAAGACTGATGATCATGTATTTACCCACTGATTGTTTTTTATCTGTCTATCAAGAGGTGCTTGAACAGTGTGGACCAATCCAACCAGAGAACCTTAAATCTCCTTTCCAAGGGAATGTGTCTAAAGATCAAAATTTGTTATAATATGCTAATAAATAACCATGAGAGAAGGACTTGTGTGAGTCAAATGAAACTTGAGATGGTTTTGAACCTGAAAAGGCAGATGTCAAATTTAAAACTCTTTTCTGCAATTTGGAGCATCCTGCAGGACTAAGGTCCTGGAACAGTTTTGCCAGCAACCCATACTCTAGTAACTTTTATTTCCATTGCTTTTGCTGTCAATAAGCAGATGCTTAGAAAGGCACCAATTCTAAAAAAAGCAACTTGATTTCCTTCTACATTTCAAGATTTACTTTTATTCACCTTCATTTACAGCAGAAAAAAAACCAAAACAATCCACAAGAAACTCTCTGAGGGATATGTTTTGAATTCCCACAAGGGCTGATCTCCAGCATTCTCTTCTAGATGGTACTTAATGACAAAAGGACTTGCTCTTTAAAACAACAAGAACAATAACGAAACAATAAAAGATGCTGCATTTTCATAGGCATTTTGAGGGTAAGGAACAGAGAGTTTGGGAATATGCAGAAGAAACATTTATATTTTAACTTTGCTAGGAGAAAATTTGCTCTAATGAGATGGCAGCAGGCTTGCAATATCCACCCAGCCTTACTTGCATTATTAATATTTTATGCTAACTGGGACCCATCATGCATTCACTTTTTGTGCTTCACAGGTTACAGACAGGTCTTCACTTTCCATCTGTATAAGAAAAAATCAAGGTCTTTAGCAAACATTTTACAAAGAAAAATGGGAATTATTTTATTTTTTGCTATAGAAAGGGAAGGATTATTATTTACCCACTGCTGGGACATTTACTTATACTGTGAATTACAGAAAATTGCCTTGAAAATTGCTTCCAATTATATGTATACAAAAATACTAAATGTGTGTGCGCG
>NW_009970062.1:0-2690 GCF_000747805.2 Chaetura pelagica | reverse complement strand
TTTTTTTTCCCCCCTTTTTTGGGGGGGTTTTGTTTTGTTTACTTCATCACATAGAATTTCTCACACTTGGTTTGTTTTGTATTGCCCTCAATGACTACATGATCAAATGAATGGATTTATTTCTGCCGAATGAGAAAGACAGTCTTTTTATCAAAAGGACTACATTGGATCCCAGTGAGGAATTTTAAAGCGTTATTATTGTGGTCCCTGAATGGCACAAAATCGGCTTTCACAGCAGCCCTAAAATGCAACAATGTAAATACTTTTCAGCCTTGGAAGTCTGTTATCAAAATGTACTAGGTTTCCTTTTATTAAAACATATTTTAATTAATAGAGTGAAACCCTTCATAGTTAACAATTAACATGATAAAGTAGTGCTGTTGGTTTTGCACTTTCATTTGAGAAATGTGAACAAGGTGGAGACAGGCTGTGTGAGCAGAGGGCTATCCAGTGCACATTAGTGTAATGTAAATCATTTGCACATTTTATTAGGAAGCCTGACCGTCGCTACACTAAAAGCAGTTTTATGTCAGCTATAATGAGCACTCCAAATCTCGTGAATTCAAACACTTCTTGTCAAGTCAGTGTTCTTAATTTCTGTTCAGAGCTGTAATCGAGATATTGCTACGGTTCTTGAGCATGTTTTGCAACAGGCCAAAAATAGTTTGCACAGTGCAGGAATATTTGTCCCTTTTAGAAAGCAAACTGTTCAAGCAGTATTATTTGATACACGTAGCCCTTTCACTAACTTGTCTATTTGTCTTCAAAGGTGGAAGTTGTTGTTAACATAAGGTTAAGCAAATTAAGCTTATTATTTATTTAATGAAACAGTGTTTACTATAACCTGAAAATAGATTTTATTAAATGAAGCATTTAAAAATGAATGTCCCATAAACATAATCCTTGGAGTGAAGGGACATGCATAGAAGCAGAGAGGAGCCTGGCAGTTTGGGGAGCAGAAAGGAAGATAAACATTAGGCCGGATTTTAAGTTGACTAGACTCACAATAACTTTTGTTCTAATATTGCCACAGCAGTTTTAAAATCAGAGCAAATAATTCCATAGCAAGTTTGGCCTACAGCATAACTCATGCATTCTGACAGGGCAATGCCATGATGGTGAGAAGCTGTTGGGAAATCTGAAGATAATCAGCGATGTCGTAAAATGCAGATTTACACTCAAAATTGTTTGCGATTATTTGTCAAAAGTGAAATGCTAAAAACATATTTTTAAATAATTTTGAAAGGAAATGTTAGCACACAGCTGGTGATGATACATTACTTGAATCATTGCACTGTAGAAGAGTGAACAAAATATACATATTAAAAAAACCCCTACACACTTTGAGGTTACTAGATTAGAAGATATGATGGAAATAATGTAAAAACAGCAGCAGAAGGACTCAAATGACTGCTTATAGAATACAGTAATCTCAGTTTCTCCGTGGATGTAAACCATTGTAGCAGCTGGAATTACATTCCTAATACACTTGCCTAATTCAACAGATTATGAACGAATCAGCATTATAGATGCACATGCCTCTACTCTGATTAATTTTTATATTAAACCACAGATACAGCATTTGTATATTTAAAGTAGGGATAATAAAAGGCCTTTTTTTGTAATGCTGAAAAGTGTGCAAATGAGGCGCTGGTAAGGGTGATGACAAATAATCTTTGACTTTTTCATGCAAAGTTTCTGGCAAAGATGTATCATTGTTTAGTCTGAAGCAGAAGGGATACCTTGTAGTGAACTGTATAATGACAGTTTTCTAATGTGCCTTTTGCAATAATTTATTATTTTTTAAAAAATACGGACCTGTTTTTCCTCCCTCTCTTCAATACATACAATATAGTCTAAACTACTGGGTCTTTTTCCTCTTGGTAAAGTGGGATTGGGCAGTGCAGTTTGGAGCAGTTCATGACTGCATACTTATGTTCTGCTGGAGCATGTACACAGACATACATGCTTTGCTAGAACAGCGACGTAGTTTGCTAGAGAGCAGCCAGCTTCATGTGAGTGAGTTCTCTCCACGCATGTAGAGGGTAAAAACGTTTTGGAGGGACATTCTTAGGTACAAAATAGAGGTTATTCCACATTGGTTCAACACTATTGCCTTGAAAACTTGAGAAATAACAAGCAGCTGTCAGTAAACATAAAACTTGGGTGATTTTTGCAAATGTTTGTGCTAAGATCGCTGTAAGAGAAGGCTTTTTGTTTTGAAAAATAAAGGCTAAATAAATATTGCTATAAATTGGCCCTTTGATAAGAAACGGTAACTGACACTTCAGAGAAATAATTCTGCTATTGCAGCAGAGACTTAACATTCAAACTATGTAACATCTGTATTTGTATCGTTTAAAAAATATTCTGGTTTGAACTGTGTTAGCAATAGGAAACTATTTGTAATAATAAGGAAATTACAACAACCAATTTGCCAATATATGTATAACAATGGAAACAGACAAAACTGGGTCAGATTTTGTCTTGTGGTGCTGATCTTGAGGAAGGGTTTCCATCTCCTGAGGTAGACATTAGGGCTCTTTTTTTTGGAATGGGAACAAAGAAATTGTAAAAGGTGTTGGTTTAAATTCTGTGTATTGAAGCTGTTACATGCATACATTAGCTGTTGAAAATCACTAAGAAACAGAAAAAGCTACAATAAAAAACATGGGTGGCATAAAAAAAAA
>NW_009970061.1:0-2690 GCF_000747805.2 Chaetura pelagica | reverse complement strand
AAAAAAAAACACATTCTCCTATTATACTGTCAGATTTCCGAACCACTTTCAGGTCTAATTTCTGAGACTACTTAAAATCAATTTTAGAAAACCTATACCTTTATCTTCTGCTCCTTATTGCATAAGTTAGGTTGTTTTGTTTTTCAAGTAGTATTTTACTGACTTAATTATATGCAGAAAGAAAAGGATCGCAGAACAAAAAGGAGGAAAAGAAAATAAAACAAATATGTACATTTTAAAGCATGTGTTCTTGAAAACATGTTTTTCTATATAGCTGTTCCTTTAAGCCTTAAGTGCTGGATGAGGCATAAAAATACACTCTCTAAAAACTAGTCTTTAATACTTAAGTTACATAAATTGCACATAATTAAGTTATACCAGCTGGGCATGTGCCTGCCATGTGTATTTGAATGATGAGGTTGACAGTAAAAAGCAATAAAGAATAGATGTCTAGGTAATTTCTATACAATTTTCCACTTACACTAAATGTGTCGAGATATTCAGATTGTGAAAGGGTCTTAAGTAAGTGCAAGAAGCTTCTTAATATTTAAATTAATTCACATTAAAAAGTGAAATATGAAAAATCAAAACATCTCACCGCTATTTTCAGTTTGATAAAATGGAAGGGAAGAGGGACAAAGAAGCAATTTCACTTTTAAATTTGCTTGCAGTTTTTGATGTGACCTCAAGCCATAATTCTCCAATCACCCTTCCATGGAGGAAAAAGTTTTCTTAATAAGAGTATTTTGCTACTAGTTCTTGTACAGAGTTGTAGAGAGAAATTTTGAAACAGCAGGGTAACATACTAGTTTACATACTTGAAAAGACATACACTGTTTACAAAATGTCTCATCCTGAGAAGCACTTCAAAAAGATCTACAGTCTGTTATAAACTGCTGAAAAGAAAAAAAAGAAAAACAGTAACAACAACCAAAACAAAACAACCCACAGGCCTACAAGGAATCTTAAAAAAGTCATTTAGTCCACTGACCCTCCACAGAAGAATCAAGGGTTAAGGCTTCCCTGAAAAAAACCCAACAGATGAGAAAGACATCCAATAATCAAGACTTCACAATGTCCCAACCTACTCCATAACTTGACAGAGTTCTTCCTGCTGTAAGTATTTTCCCAACTTGAATCTACTTTACTAAAACAGTCTAGAGCTCTTTACCACTTCTTCTAACCACTCTGCGTACAAGGTTCAGGTTCCTTCTCTTTCTTAAGTGGTCTTTTAAATGTTTTAAGATTATTCTTAAGATCCTCTCTCCATCATCTCTTCTTTACACTAACCAGCCCAGATCTTAAGTCCTCCTTTCAGTACCAAGTTACTCAAGGCTCATCACCCTCATCACTCTCCTCTGCATTCTCATCTAATGTTTCACATCCTCACTGGAGCAGAACCAAGCACCTCATTCCAGTTGTGGTCCTGGGGATTATTTCATGAGACTTCTTGTATTCACCCTCCAACATCCTTTTCTGTAAGTCTAACACTTCGACATAGGTGGATCACGGTCTAAATGCTAACACCAGTTTGGTTTTTTTTCTGCAAAATTACTCACTAGCCAGGTATTCTTTATCCTGTTTTCATGAAGTTTCTGCTCTTTATTATGCAGAAGTCTAGGAAACTGCACATTTTCGTACATGTGATTACAGCTTCTCCAACCTGTCACGAACCTGTCCGTTCTCACTGTGTCCTTCAACATATCTGCAATCCCTCCTAATTTCATATCATTTGCAAACTTATCAAGTATCATCCAGATGAGAGAATGGAGAGCACTAACGCCGAGTGGTACTGGTCCAATCTGCCTGACCCTACAGATTGTTATCTCCCCCCTTTTCAAAGTCAACCAGTGCTACCTGCTTTTATACTATTCATACTGGAAATCATTGTGCTGTGAAAACTCAGCAGTTTTCTCTTCTTCAGATACAAATACTATGACAGGAATCTTCCTCTTTATTCCCCAAACTTATCTACACCAGACATTCAAACTGCTCCCAAAAGAATACCAAGATTATATTAAACATGTTACTGAGATTTATATTGGCAGAGACAGATGGAGCTATCCACCAACTCCTCAGCAGAGGACCTTTGTCTCAGACTTTATCTAAGAGTATGTTTACATAAGTGCAGAGGTATCCTCACATGCAAGGCAGTCAAAATGAACACACTATTAACAAATGCAAGTGTTTAAAATGTTGACAGGCACAAAAAAGTTCCAGCATTTTAAACTTTCTATAAGCTGCAAAGACAGGGATTATATGGATACCACTGCACTATGATAATTTTACAGTAACTTCTCTGTTCTTTGAGAAAAACAAGGACAAACTTGGCTTTGGTTTCTCTGTACCTCAGGTGAATCTAGGCATTTGATTATGTCCATGAAAATGAAGTATTTTGACAGCCTTCATCAAGTTGTCAAATAAATATTACATATGCATCCACCATTACTACAGCTCTTGTTTTGATATTATATGACTTTACAGAAATTGATAAAAAGGTGACACTTCTTCAGAAGAAGATGAAGCATATTAACTAATGATGGTGCTTTACTGAGACAAATTCCTTGTTAAAGTCTGCTGAAGTAGACATTTGGTGAACACTTCATGCAGAACCAAACACAAAACTTAGGATATGAGCTGCTGTTAAAAATTAAGACTTTAAATCACACTGTTATGAAAGAAAAAAAAAA
>NW_009970060.1:0-2698 GCF_000747805.2 Chaetura pelagica | reverse complement strand
TTTTTTTTTTCCTATTTAGGGTCTGTAACAGCTGATATTATGTTGTGTTTTTTTTTTCTTTTGATTAAAATTATGTCCTTGTAACTCATGCAAGTCAGCTTTCATTAGCAAAGCAAGCAGCATTTGGCCTGAAGTATCACATTTCTGGAATCTGATGATTTCTTTTGTATTCATCATTCTCCCTGCTCTGATCAGATTCTAATTATAGCCAAATTACAGCTATTGTCTCAAAGGCTGAGCCACATATTTGTGGTATTTGGGGGGGAAGAGAAGAGGAGTGATTTAAAAATAGGAATTACACAAAATAATAAGAGTTGTTTATAATCATGTTTTTTTTTATGGAAGATGGCAGTGGTGGGGAGGGGGAAGGTATCTTCCTATCTAAGTAGGAGAGAGTTTGCTGAATTGAAGCTGGTTTTCTACACTCTATCAGCTGCTCTGAGGCCCTGAAGAACCAGGTAACTCCAGGAATATGATGCTTTGGGACCTATTGGAGAGCTCATGGAGTATCTCAACAGATGATGTATCACTGGAGAAATAAATGCAGAACACACTGAAATGTTCAATCATAAGCAAACGTGCCATAAACTTCAAATTGTGTCACAGGTGTGTACATACTAAGAGAAAAAATAACACTACCTTGAGCAAATGTGTAAGGAAGTGAAGCCCATTCTTGTGTAGACTCCTGAGAAATAACAACCCTTCTCTAAACCCACTGACATTATTTCAAGAC
Source organism: Chaetura pelagica (assembly GCF_000747805.2). NCBI lineage: Eukaryota > Metazoa > Chordata > Aves > Apodiformes > Apodidae > Chaetura > Chaetura pelagica. Next base: position 1,965 of record NW_009970060.1, on the reverse strand, counting down.
TGAATCAAGGCCAAAGGGATCTCAGGCACTTTAACTATAATTATTTTATCACCCAAGAGTGACAATCTGACCTCAGGGCTTTTCAAGGTATGAATGTCATCAAACATGGATTAAAACAAGACTCAAAGTAAAAAAAAAAAGAAAAACAATAAAGTCTTTTGGTCAGAAAGGCAGTTTCCAGTGATAATGTATTTACAAAGCATTTTTGTCACTGTTAAAATCTTTTGCTGAAGGCTGCCTCTAAGATTGCTTATTACAGGCCTGCAAATTACAGTGGGATCCATGCAAAGCCAAATGCAAGACTTGTCAGACATTCTTGCATCTCAATGGTAAGTTTGTTTTACAAGAACCAGGCTAAATGCAGTATATTTTATTGCATTACCCTGCTGGTCACCTCAGTAAGATGAAAATGTAAAAACCTTTTGTAGGATTTGGTTTTCAGAAGGAGCTTTGGGTCCTTGGCAGCCTTTTGCCTCCCTAACCAAGCTAAAAAACTGAGCATGAGTTGATTATTTTCTCTAATTTGTCTTCACCAACATCCACCGGGTAGACATTAACAACAAACCCCACCAGGCAGGCTGATGCTGAACAGGCAGCTTCACCAAAAAAAATCCATAAAACACATAAAAATCCATTTAAAAAATGTACTTTGTGGATATGTGCTCTTTTGTGTGCATGCCCAACCCCATGGCCTGCCTGGCACATGTGGTCACCCCTCTGACAGCCTCTGATGAAAAAACACACCCCAAAATCCCTGAAATGTTCTTCCTCTACTCAAACTGAGATGTGCAGGTCCTCCTCAGACCTGTGCAAATGCCATCAGATGTTAGTGCAATGCAATGCCCATCAGGTTTCATTAAATGACTAAATCTATTAAATGATTAAATCCTTGGGCACACCAATTCATGCCAAGTGTGTAAACAGACGGTGAAACACTTTTAAATCAATTACCTGATGATCAAGGAATAATCTTCTTACTTAAATGAAAGCAATTAATGTATGTTAGGGCTATGCATTTAAGAGGTTTCCATCAGATCAGAACCATCCATTTGATTGCACCTAAACTCACACTTTCAGAAGTTAGATTAAATATTGCTAGCAGATGTTGAGCAGTACTGAAGCACAGGGAAAACTCAACTGTGTTAGGGTTTGGGTTTGCTTGGGTTTTTTCTTCCAGGGCATTTCATTCCACAGCATCTCACAACATCCTACTTCACACAACACTGAAATGCAGCCCCTGGTCTTCCTCCTGCCATTTGTCTCAGCAGCAGTAAGTGTGACACCAGGAGTGGAGCAAAGAGGGGCTGCTGCTTCACTCGTGCTACTAAGAGGTGGCACTGGGGAGTTCTTAACTAGCAAGGGCAACATGAATAGCAAGAAAAGAAGAGAAAAAGAGATGTGACAGGGTCAGATGATGTGCCCTGTGGCAGTGTCTCAGCAGCTCAAGGTGTTTATGGCTGTGGGGCCAGGGACAGCCTGACTGGGCACATCATCTGCTTCTTCTGAGACGCCTGAACCACAAAAACTGAGACGTTTGAGTGGCCCAAACACTCACCAGGCCAGCCAAGAAAGACAAAATGCAGTCATTAGTTTAACCAAGAGCATTTACAGAGCCTGTGTGCAGAACCTGCTACATTTTCTTTGACTTTGTCTTGCCAACAATCCTGTCTCCTCTTGTTGGCAGGAGCTGTAGCCCTTGGCCTTGCTCTTGGCAATGTCAACCTAAGGATAAATTAAGAACTTCTACTGCCTTCCTTTTCATGCTCCCTCCCAATCTCCTTTCACCCTTTCAATTCCCACTGACACATGATTTTTTTATTCTTATTTGTATTTTTGCAGTAGCATGGCATGATGGCAGTGATGGAGAGGTGCGTGTTACCCTGGCAGGTCCACACAGGCTTTCTCCCTCAACCTGTGATCCATGCACCTCAACATGCACCTCACCAACACCAGCAACACCAGAGG
>NW_009970059.1:0-2686 GCF_000747805.2 Chaetura pelagica | reverse complement strand
GCAGAAGCATTTCTCTATGTTTTCTCCCATTCTGTGTGCTCAGAGCACAGACTAAGCCTGCATCCATCCCCTGCTTCCATCCCCTTCTGCTCTGGGATCCTCAGACATCTCAGGCTGTGCTTTATCCTAGCAGCTGCGTAACGAAAAATCATACTGTAAATTCTATTCCTAAGGAAAATGCACTCAGTTTTACAATTTTTAACAGGTCAGTGATGTTAGACAGAGCTGAAAACCTTCTTCATGACCACTATGGAGGGAAAGATTACTGGAATGTGAGTATTTCCCAGTTGGCTTCTCTAGACTTTCTGCTTGGTTCTGATCAAAATTCAATAACTGATATGTGCTTCAGCTTTGCCTCGGGTTTCTTTCCTTGAAAGCAACTCGTGTCTTGTGTTTCAGTGGTAAATGCTCAGGATGGTCTTCAGGCTGCTGTGGAATTTGTCCTGTTGTCTTGTCCCCAAAGACTCAGTGCTGCAGGGCACTGTGTTCAGAAGGAACATGTCTGCAGTCAGAAAGGAGCTGCCTTTGTGCAGCTTCTTGCCTAGTCAGCCTCAAGATCAGACTTTTTCAAAAGAATTCCCCAAAGTGCTCAGTGTTGTCCCAACTGTCTCCCCCTTTGCTTCAGTGGCAAAATTCCCATGTGTTTCAAGGTAACACTGAGCACTTTGGGAGGCCCTGCTCCAGGGTGTGTTGCTTGTAGTGCTGTGGGGGTGTTATCAGGAGTAACTGCATCCTGGAGGCAGCATGTGAAGCTGTCTCCATGGAGTCGTTTGCAGCTCTGCCTTTCCCCAGTATCCCCCTCTGCTGGTGTCCCCACAGACCCGCCGGAGCATGGTGTTTGCTCAGCACCTCCGCCTGGTGGGAGACCAGTTCAGAAACAAGTACCTCCAGTCCACGGATGAGGCAGACAGGACTCCTTACAAAGAGGACTGGACACAGATGAAGGTAAAATCCTGCGAGTCTCTTCCCCGTAACAAATGTAATCAGTATTTTGTGTCCTCCTGGCTGCACTTTGCAGGGACAATTGTGAGATGTATGTGAATGTAGCTCTCCCTGCTCAGATGGAGGTGGGGGTGTTGCTGCTGTACCCTCTTCTCCCTGTGACATGAGTTAGCAGCCCCTGTTGAGATGTGGCTGACTGCTTCTGAGTGCCACATCTGTTTCCCTCATTTCACTAAAGGAGCTAGTATTTCTTCATCATCTGTGGGTGTAAAACTCAGCTGCAGACTGCCTGTTGTGGGTCTGGTCAAGGAGAGCAGTTTTGTTTACCAGGATGTTGTGCTCTAGTATCTCCTGTATGATGCAGGCCACCCAAGGCCAGCAGGTTGCAGAAGTGTCCCAGAATACTGCCCATCCACACCTTAACATTCCTTTCTGCAGCCAGAGCAATTCAGTTCCTTATCCAGAGGCATTCAGGCCTTTTTAGGGTGAATGAACAGTGGTGCTCTCAAGTTTCATTGCTCTTTCTCTCTTAGGTTAAGATGGGCACAGCTCTGGGGGGTCCATACCTTGGGGTTCATCTCAGAAGGAAAGACTTCGTCTGGGGTCACAGAGAAGATGTCCCTTCCCTGCAAGGAGCAGTAAAGAAAATCCGCAGCCTCCTGGAGATCCATAAACTTGACAAAGCCTTTGTAGCCACTGATGCTGTTGAGGAGGGTAGGCAGATCATAGTCAATTTAGGATTCATAGCTTGATGAGGGCAGCAATTACCACTATTGGTATAACTGACGGGGAGTTCATGTGCCTCAGCCATTGAGTGGGGACTTGAACAGGTCTGGGCAGCTGTTCCTTTCCAGCTTGAATAGTTGGTACCAAACCATTCTTTTGGTATTTCCCACAGGGGATTTGATGGTCTATACAGTTCACCTTTCCCTTTTTCAGAGATTGAATTGCTGAAGAAACTGCTGCCAGAGATGGTGAGGTTTGAGCCCTCTTGGGAGGAGCTGGAACTCTACAAAGATGGGGGCTTGGCTGTTATTGACCAGTGGATCTGTGCACATGCAAGGTAGCAAATCTGACATCTCTGAGGAGCCAGATCTTGCTGTCACAGAGCTGAATACTGTTTTTCACCTAGATATTGCTGTTTACAAATCACATATGACATTATATAATTGATATTTAGTATATGCATAATTATATAGTATGTGTATATATAACTGTGTGTGTATATAAATACGCTGTGTTACTCTGTGTATATAAATACCTGATAACTTAATTATCATTTCAATTAACATCAAGCCCATTTGACTGAAATGAATGACTTGCATTTTTTTGCCTGTCCCTTCACAAACCCACTTTGATTCTTCTCACAGGTATTTTATAGGCACCTCAGTTTCAACGTTTTCCTTCCGGATTCACGAGGAAAGGGAGATCTTGGGGTTTGATCCTAAAACAACTTACAACCGATTTTGTGGTGAAAAAGAGAAGAACTGTGAGCAGCCAACTCACTGGAAAATTGTGTACTAAAAACTACAGAGAAATCCAAGGACTTCACTTACTGGAGACCTCAAAAAGAGTAAGGAAAAACTAGGGGGAAATACCAAACTACAACTCGGTGCCCTTTTCTCCGTGTTTACTTGACCTCTGGGTTGTGAAGTACAAGCAATACTCACCTTCTTAGCCAGGCACTCACAGGAGCCAGGAAAATGCAGGCAGCCTGAGATCCAGTTCCCAGCAAAGCCAGGAC
>NW_009970058.1:0-2688 GCF_000747805.2 Chaetura pelagica | reverse complement strand
ATAAGAAAAACAAGGTTCATTACAGAGGTATCTTCTATTATATCATTTGATCCTGTTGTGAAGAGCAGATACCCAATTCCTTACCAGATCTGAGCAGGAAGCAGTGGGGCTCATGCTAAATTCAGGCTATGAGCAAGGGCTTCAAGAGCTTGGTTCCCTCAGTATTAATACCAGCACTGTGCATTGCTCCAGTCATCCAGCAGTACAAATTTGATCTGACTCAGACGTGGACAAGTGATTGCAGTTCTCTCAAATTAGTCAGACACTTTGGAGCTGCATTCATTCATGTTGGCTCTGTGCCAGGGGTGGAGGCAGGGCAAGATGCACTGAGCTGACCCAATACATATTTCTGAATCCACCACAGAAGCTCAGCCCATTGCAGCCTATAGCTGTGGCCTTTTGAAGTAGACTTCAGGAGCCCTCAGCCCAGCTGCAAGCTATTGGCATATTAATGACACCATTAACTTAATTTGTTATTGAGTTTTGAGAGACAGTTTGTTAGCACCTGCACAGTGGAAAGCACTGCCAAAAGGAGAGAGGACAGGTCACCAGCCTTATGAAAGAGCAAGAGAACCAAGCATCTAAAAACTACCAGACATAGAAGGATCTGCCAAAAGTAGTTATGAGTAAAATAAGCATTTCTATTTGTAACTCCTAATCATAGCACTGACATTATGATTTCTCTCCTGCTTTCATCCCTTTCTGACATCTGTAACTAATGCTGAAAATAGGATTGTCCAATGGCAACTGGAGCACTCAGCAGTCCCCAGTAACCAGCAATCCTTCTAATGCAGTGATCCAGCACTGCCACATAATCTCCTCCAGCTGCACCATTTTCCCTAAAATGGTTTTAGGATTAAGCTCCCGTCCTCTTATTGCTACCACTGGGCCACAATAACATCTGGCTGAAGCCCTGAACATTTAAAGTTGGACACACAATATGTGGTCCATATGCCAAAGCCTTTCAGGGTCATGTCCATCCTCATGTTGCCACAGTGGAACAGACTTTTTGCTCCTGTCAACAACACTGATTTCAAGAGAAAAATGCCAGTGTATACTGGTGGAGAAGACTGGGACTGACCTTTATTTCTCCTCCACAGAACTGTTGAGAGGTTTATGATTTTAGTGTCTATCTTCTGGCCTGTACAGTATAAATTTGGACTGTGACAAATTTAATAGTTAAAAAAAATATATAAAAACAATTTTAAAGTCACACTTGATGTCTGGAAAATATCAGCCCAAAATTTATCATAACTGAAATAAAATCAGATTCAACATTATTCGATGCAATGGAAAGTACTGCTTCCAAAGCCTGAATCTGCTGCCTTTCTATGCCTTCCTGTCAGTGGTGAAGATCCTTGATCAGATTATCTTTCCTGACCTGTAAAATATATTGAATCAAATTCAGTTTGGTTAGACAAGAACAACACTCATTGAAATCAGAGAGACTTAGAGCAAATGAGCCTCCTACACATCAGTTGCCCTGGCATTGATGACAACTTGTCATGCAAGGATTAATAAAATCTTCAATACAGTTGGTTATTTGGGAGATTATGTCACTACTCAGTGGGGCTGGATCCTTCAAAAGCATGAAATTACTTGGAAAATTGAGGTGACACATTTTCCCCAGGTATGTTGGTAGCTGGAGATGTCAATATAGCATTTGTCTACCTCATTACACAACTTAATACCTTTGAAAATGTAATCTTCAGTCATACTCTCAAACAAGACAGATTTCTAGAGATGCACAGATGTTCAGGAGGTTTACAATGGGCCTAATTGTTTAGTTCACAGTAAAATCAATGAGAGTTAAGGACCTCATATAAAACCATGTCAATCTGCCTAACTAAAAGCCACAGTCCCTAAGACCATGTGTCTTGCTAAAATCAGTGAGTCTAGAGCACTTGCAAGCTCTCGGAGGTATCTTTGGCTTTCCATGATACAGTATCCAGGCAGACAGCAGGAGCACCTGATCGATGGGAAGGAATACAGGAGAAGTGTCAAGGCTGAACCAGTCTCCAGGCACAGCTGGGCTGTCAGGACAGAGGTCTTGCAATAATAGGGAACAGATGGTCTGTAGAAAAGCTGACATCAAAACAGGCCAGTTCAGACCTTCTCGAGACTTCAATCATATCTGTGCTGTTTAAAGCAAGCTGAGGGTTTCCTTAGACCAATTGAGAAGGTGTTTTTTTAAAAATAACAACATAGGATGAGAGTTGTCACTTCCAATTTAATCACCCTTCTTTAATATAGCCTGGTGTTTTGCAGCTGGGTAATTAACCTTGATATTTGCCCGGACTTCAAAACATACAACTCCCCTGGCTGTCAATTAGCTGACAAAACTGACTGTGTGTTGATGGAAGATTTTTGTGTGACCCTGGAAATATGGCATCTGGGAAATTTCAGTAGCTAATACAATCAACCTGCTGGAGAAAGTCCTTCACAAATTACTTTAAAAATTACAGAATAGGCTGTGAAATTGTGACTTTGTCACTGGATTGTTTTTGCAAAACAGAATGGATGTACATTAAACTTTACCTTTCTTTCTGTTCTGGTCACAATTTTGCTTTCTAAAAGGTCCCTGCAAATAACTGGCAAATCTTCTTGTTATCATGGCATAGTACAGCTCTGAGGTCAAGGAAGATGCCTTGATCTCAGCTAGATCATTCAGAAGAGAGCATACTTTGT
>NW_009970057.1:0-2689 GCF_000747805.2 Chaetura pelagica | reverse complement strand
TGTGTGTGTGTGTAGTCACCAGAAGAAACAGCACAGCAAATGGTTAGAAGAACAGACAAGAAAGGTTACCATTATCAGCAATGAAACTGAGGAATGTGTTGTTTCTGTCAAAACCAGCAAGCCTGCACTCCGGTACGATGACAACACAGATGACTTGTCAGCAGAGGAAAGCAGAAGGGCTCTCTAAAGTCAAAGGTTGCAGCATATCACTTATTCCACTATTTTTCCTGTTTGCTTACTCAGAAAATAGGCTGTAGACATAGCTTGTATAACCCAAGCAAGCAAAACCAGATAGTGGGCAGCAACCTGGCCTAGGGTTCAGAGCTGCTGAAATAAGCAAGATGATGAGGCAAAGGACCTCTCCATAACAGCTGATGACTCCTAAAGGGTGTAAAAGATCTGTACATAAACTGGCTTGTAATTTCTGACCCAGAAGAACCACAGAGACAGGATGAGGACTCAGTAGCTGGCATACCTTGACCCGTGTTGCACATGATGCTCACCAGGCCACCTGAGCACACACATCTTGGTGCTTCTCATTAAGCGGGTTTGAGCACACAGCTGAATTAAATCAATGGCAGGATGGTTGTCAGTGGTAAAATCAGCTTTTTTAGAGACTTTGTATATAAATGTCACCTTTCCCTTCCATTACATTTTGTGTTAAATTTTGCTACAGTGGTTGGGAGGTACCTACACGAGAACTTCAAGGCAGGCAGAGGTTTCTGTGTGGGAAGTGATGCCAAGAGAACACGGTCTGTACAGTAATTGTTCCCAACTGAATCAAAATTGTCACCTCAGCCAGCCTCATTTCTCAAGAATACTGGCTGAATGAGACATAGAAGAAACCCTGAGGTTAAGCTGAAACTTGAAGCAGATGCTAGGACATACTTTTGTATCATCTCTCTGCTCATGCTTCCAAATCTAGTAACTGATTTTGAAAACTGCTTTTTAAATTAGTTTTAATTGCATTTAAACTCCTTGCAATCCTCTTCAGTGCTGAAAGAGATGCCAAAATGGTCTGGAAAACATGGTGTTCTTTGATCCCAAGAATTTGTGAGATTGATTCAGGTAGGGCAGGTAATGATCTGACTGTCGTATCTCCAGCAGTCTTAAGAGTGCCTGAAAATTAAATTCTTTTCACCTGACTGAGGCAGCTTTACTGTAGGTTATAGTTACCCATTTTTAGCAATAGTTACCCTTAATTATACTCCTCAGGGAGTTCAATACAGGCTGGAAAAGTGTGAAGAAGGTCTTCCAGAAATAAAAATGCCAACAGTAGCTAGTCATGCTCTAAAGCCTTACTGGAAGAAATAAAGACATGTAACTGGTTTTCAAAAACCCACTTACCTTATGTGCAGAAGACAGTTATTATTCACATGAAACATTAGCAAATATGGTCAAGAATCTCATGAGAGGCAGCTTCTATATACCTAAAATCAGTAATGACCCATTGTCTTTAGTACTCACTCAGCACAGGCCTTGTTGGTCTTCTGATCACTGTGGGCCTCCGGGTAATTATGTCCTCTGTGGGACACAATGACATACCAGTAAGCAATAACAACTTAAACTTTTTCAAGTTGTCAAAAGAAGGTATCTGCTAATCTAGAGAGCTGTACTCAATAAATCTTCATGTATCATGACAGAAAATAAAAACGAGGGGTCATGTTTCAAAGCCTTTTTGTGTTTTAAATAATTTTTTTCTTTTATGACAGGAACAGTGAAATCAAGCATGTCTGAGTTCTGTAAATCTTTAACTTCCTTACTAGCTACTTCATATTCTAGTCCTCAAGGAAAAGGATTTAAGATTTATTATTGGGTCTAAATGTCATGGAAAAATAAGGATAAGAAATTTACCTACCTGGGTGATCAAGAGCATCAGCTAAATCAAAATCACGTTGACCTAGAAGGAAGATGACAGAATAAAAGAGACTGAGTCAGTGGGTAGGTTTCTGTGCTTTCCAGGTCTGAGGGCTCTGAACAGAGCCAGAACACCAGTAAGAGACAAAATAAAAATCCATCCAAACAGGAGTGGGGACACAGCAAGTTATCAGCTGTTAGAGGGCACAAGGGCTATTGCCAGGAGATGGCTGAAAACAACATTCAGTGCTGTCCTTGCAAACCAGAACAATTAGGTGAGAACTTCTAATACCTTCATTATTGTCTTACTAGCTCAGCTTCAGAGAGCAGCTTTACTGGCAAATCTGCCTTGTGATCACTTGTAACATGAGCCAATGTTTTTTAGTTCTTCCTGTAAGATGTGCCAGCAGTAAAAAACATAAAGATGTATTTACCTGATTTAGTTTCCATTGTACTTTAAAAAATCTGAAAGGGGAGAAAAGAACCCTTCCTATTCTCTGTTAGGTGACAAAGACATCATTAAATGTCACTGCAGGGCAAATAGCATCCTGACCTTTGAAGTTAGCAGGTAAATAAAACTGTAAAACATTGAAAATATATTAAACTGAAGCATATGACTTTGAAGCAAACACAGTTATTCATGTGAATTTTACTTTCCACTCTCTACAATCTGCCGCCTTCTAATACACAGCCTTCAAGAATCACCTCTTTGCAGAGTATATATCCATTAGTTTTTGTCCAGACTGAAACTTCACCACCCTTCTATTTGTACACCAATGAGAGTGGCAACTTCACCAGTGTGAAGTTCTCACTGACTGGAAAAGGGAAAACA
>NW_009970056.1:0-2687 GCF_000747805.2 Chaetura pelagica | reverse complement strand
TGGGCTGGGTGTCCCTGCAGCCGGGGCCGCCCCCGGCACCGCCCGGGCGGCCGGAACCCGCTGCGGGGACAGCGCGGCGCTGGGGCAGGCAAGGGACAGACAGAAAAAGCCCCCAAAAGCATGTGATGAAGGCCATGGGTAGGAAGTTTTGCACAGTGCAGCTGATCAGGTAACTCCACTGCCCCAACAGCACCCTCTGGAGAAACTCTCTGTTCTTTATACTGAACCTATTGCTAAGCTGTTTGAGCTACACCATGTTCAAACTAGGCCAATCAAGGTGGCATGAATTATACTACAGACAGCAACTCTGTTTGCAGGAAGCTGATACCTGCTGAGTTTATTCACAGGAAGCACCTTTAGCTGTCACTGTCAAAGAGCCTCATCTCACACATTTCTGTACTGGTTTAAAGTGCCCCCAAGTACACAGCTTTTGAGTTTCCATTAGGTGGGTTGTTTTTTGTTGTTTGTTTGTTTATAACAGCATAACAGTCAATAAATTGGAATAATTTTCTCTTGCAACCTATCAGTTGTGATATCAAAGCGAGGTACAGTTAGCAGTAAAACACAAGGCTAACTATGCTGTTCCCACCTTGAAGGGCTGCAAACACTGTTGTTGCAGAGACTATGCTGCAGTTATCTGATAGACCTCCAGCAGCAAGTACAACAAATGCACACAGACCTGCTCAAAACACAGAAGTTGGAGCACTTTCTCAGACATTTGAGCACACCAGTTCATTAGGCTCAGACATATTTAGATCAACACTGTTTTTTGATTTCTTTTTGATGAGTTTTGTCCCAGATTTTGGATACTTTTCCTTGTTATGAATGACCTGGATATACTGGTCATTGCTACTGTTCTGTGGATCACTGCTGGATTCAATGGAAATGGAATCAGATTCTGTTAGAGATTGCTCCAGCTTTTGCTTTGATTTTGGTTTCACACGTGGCTCAGGATAGTTCAGGTGCACTTTCTTGTAAGCATATGGAGGCCTGTCCAGGTCTAGCTCAAAACCATCATCCCAGGATTTGTAATGCACTCTGGCTAGATCCTTGCTCAAAAGAACGGGGCCATCAGCATGTTCCCCAATGTAAAACCGTGGGGCCGGGCGAAGATCGGACAGTGAGCGAGGGCGTTGTGACCTCCTGATGAAGTCTCTCCCGAGTTCTTCGTCCTCCTCATCTTCACTGGGATGAGGGGAATACATCTGGCGTGGTGTTCGAAACACGTACCTTCTGACGTTGTGTGGATACAGCTCGACAATGTCCCTTGGTTCATCCTTTCTGAAGTGCCTTTGGAGTCGGGAGGTAGAACGGAGCGATTTCTTGCGGGACTCGTTTTCATTAACAACATAATACCTGGCAGTGTATGGTCTACGTCCCACAAAAACAGGAGCCCCTACCCCAAGATCATCCAGATTTACCTGCCGAATGCCTTTTCTGAAGAGAGGCTCAGAATGGACATCTTCAGTGTGCTTTTTGAAAGGGACTGGTGTGTAAGGCTTTGTTTTACAGAGCTCACTTGCACTCCCGTGTACAACGCTTGGATACCTTTAGGAAGGGCGAGAAAAGGGAAGGTGATACTGAGATACACACTGATCTATTAATGTAATTAAAGCGTATACAAAAGTCATTGCTCTGGAAGTCAAATACTGGATTTTAAGGAATATTAGACAACATCCATTGTTCCAAATTTTTAGGACGAGTTTGGAAAACATACTCTAGAAATTAGGAGATATATTTGTTCTCCCTGGACAAAGGCAGCAGACACTGCATGTCTCAAGTTACAAACTCATCCCATTTTCTTATTATTCTGAGAATGGTTGAAAAATGCTCTTTATCTGATCACTAGGAAAAAAAACCCAACACAATAATCTTAAAGCACCAGTTTGCTGATGTCCAAAACTGCTTGTCCTACAGCTAGACCTGCACAGGCATTCTGAACAGAGCTCCTTCCCTCTTCAAGTGTTTGGCTTGTTCATGGAAGCAGTATCCTGCACAAACTACCTTAGTTTTATGCCTGAGGTGAAGTTTGGTATTTACATTTGCTTGAGGATCAACTACATCGTTTTGGAAGTGTTACAATCCCATTTCAATTAAGGGTGAGTTAAGGAGGTGGTGTCACTAGCACTCTGAACAGTACCTATTAATTAACCTGCTTTTAAAAAATTCTCAGCTGTCGTCCTGCTCCAGACAGTCTGAGCACAGCTGTTTTGTAAGTAAACACAGGTATGTCACAGAGCTATGGGAATAAGTGCCATTTCAAAACAAAAGCAGTCTTGCCTGTTTGTGATATGATCGCTCCTTGGTTTCTGTACACTTGATACTGAGGGAGCTGGTGTTAAAGAGGTTGCAGTTGTGGGAGTTGCATTGACAGGTCTTGCAACATCAGTTGAGGGCACAGTCTGGGGCACAGACTGGGAAATGGTTTGTATTCTGGTGCCTTTGCTCACAGGAGATTCGAAGTTCAAGACACTGCCGTTCTTTCGGGGAGTCGAGGACCGAAGAGAAGACTCCTGGCTGATAATACCATTTTCTGGCTCTGGTCTCTTGTCATTTCCATCCAGATTTTTTATTCTGGCTAGAAAACAGAAATTATTACAGGAACTGTTCAGGCCTCTAAACTTATTGTGTAAATGCAGTGGCTTAAATTCACCCTTCAGCCTGGGGATCCAATGCTAACAGAACCT
>NW_009970055.1:0-2688 GCF_000747805.2 Chaetura pelagica | reverse complement strand
ATCTGAATCTGATCAGATTCAATATCCCATCACCCTGAGCCCCATGCTCCACCTGGGGAAGGTGGGAATCCCTGCACCCCATGAATGTAGGAGAAATCAAAAGCTTCTCCTGCTCTTCACCTGAACTGAGGTGTCAAGAAACAAAACCCATGCAGGAATCTCCTTCCCCATGGATCTCACCCATGGATCAGGTCTCTAAGATAATTATGGGCTAGTCTACTTCAGAAAAAGCAACAAGCAACATTATCCCCAACATTTTACAACAACCAAAGTTGCTTCACCATTTCCAAACACACACAAAGATATTCCCTCATTGAACTCCCATGTTCAAACCAAAGCACAGCTTGTACAGTAAAGTAGTAGGCACAGCAACCATGTGATGCCCATTTAAAAATAAACCTAATTAACACAATCTCAGTTGATAATTTGAGTCAAACGAGTACACCTCGAATCTTGGTGTGGCTGCAGAGCAGGAGGTTTCCCTTCAAGCAAACTGTTGGGTGCTTGAATGCAGCAAAGTGTTAAGTGAAGCATCAGAGAGGGGACAGTGATTTGCAAGCAGACAGGTTGAGGAGGAGAAATGAGAAAATTAAACCACAACATTCCTAGTTCATGTTGCTACCTCTACAGTCACCATGGCCATGCAGTCCATGGAGATGCAGAAGTTGGCTATTGAACATACCAGAAGAAAAGAAATCCACTAAGACAATACAAGCACCAAAGAGAAACAAAATGCTGGCATTATCCAGAGCTGGACTTCTTTTAAAAGGGTGTAATAACATGGTGAGAAGATGAAAACAGAGCTTCAACTGCCTTAAAAATAATGTCCTGCAAATGGTGCATGTAGTCACTATCACCAAGGTAATGCCCAGCTTCCAAAAGGGAATGAAAAGGTGGAAAGATAAAGGTCAGATCAAGGACACTGGAAGATGCAAATCAGTGAAGTTCTGCTGTTCTGTAGGTGGCCAAGGATGGCTACCAGTTCAGGTTCAGAAACACTTTCTGCAAACATCTCTAAAAGGTCCATCCATGGAGGAGGGCTGAATGCATGTTCCCATGGAGTAGACCAGCCTTGCTGACACACCAAAGCAGGTGTTTGATCCTTTAAGTCATCCCATTGGTGAACAATTCTGTTAGAACAAACAATTTAAAACTCAAACTCAGCTCTGAAAGCAGCAAACACCATTGTCTGGAGCTCATGTTTGAAATTAATCTGAGTTGAGAGGTGTCCACCAGGCCAGTATCTCCCAAGCATGGGCAAGGGACAAGCCTGAGGGTGGTTTTGGCGAGAACAAGTGCCACCCATTGAACCACTGCTGCTGCTGACCATGCCTTAACCTGCTGGGGACAATTCCCTGCAGAGTCAGTAAATGAACTGCACTGTCTCCACAACGGGGTGCGACAGCAAATGACTCAGTAAATCACATCATTGCACGGACCGTGCTTCCTCCAGCTCCTCAGCCTCCCTCTCTCTCATCTATATGTCAATTTTCTAGACTATTTTTTCCTTCTGGCCCTGCCTAATGAACTGCTGACTCTGTTTGACACCTCCAAGCCATGACAGATGGCTCTACACGTGGCTGCTGATGGCCTGGAAACCAGCAAAAGATGTCACTCGCTGCCTGAACCCAGCACCCAGCACGGGGCAGCTTCACTCGACTTGGTTACATTTTAATGGCTTTGTGCCTTTTTCCACTATTTGTAAGTGTGATCAGAGGAGAGAAAGAATATAATTTCCACAGTCCATTACATCACCTTTCCTCTTGGAAAACTTTGTAACTCCAGATATATTTATCCACAGCATCCCACACAAGCTGAACTATCTCTTTACGAGAGCAGAATATTTTCATCATGTATATTAAAAGATCATCTATCGGAAAAATATGCTACTGGAGAACAAATTGTGCTGGAGGCTTCCTCTGACTTCTCTTAAGGGCCCTTTGGAGAAAGCAGCGAGTGGCTGGAAGGCAGAAGGATAATTAAAGCCCTAAATTATAAAAGCTGCAATTAAATCCGTGAGCAACGTTCCTCTCCAAGGCAACGAGTGTCTGGGACACCAGGCGATGCTCACGGAAAACTTCCACCTATCCAAGGGGATAAAGTGGAAGCAGCATTTTTCCACAATGAGGGAAATAACATGTGCACATTACTTTCATCAACCTGCTTCCACAACATAGAGGGTAACGTGCCCAAGAGGTTCTACAGCAAGTTTGGACCCCAGACATTGCAAAGAATCATGCCTACCTTCATCCAGGCAGAAGGGAAAATTGTGTGAACTCAGGCTGACCTTAAAGAAATCCCTTAACCTAAAAATATAAAAGACAAACTGTTTCCACTGAGAGCTGCTATATAAAACCACTCTCAATAAAAGCACCGGACTCCTTTCAAACTAACCTCAAACATGAAGCAAATTCCAGCCTGCTATTTTCCTCTGGCATCCTGGAATGCACATCTCAAGGACAGAACTGGCTGTTCAAATTAGCTCCTACTCCTGCAGAAGCGATTGTTTTCAAACACTTTTGAAAAGCAATTCCACACAGGGTGTGCATTCCAGGGAGGATTCCCTCCCCTCTCCATATTTTAAACATTAAGAGGAGCAGAGCAATAACAGACTCCATACACTTTGGCTCCAAGTTGCCACAAAAAAGAAGAAAAAAAGCATTATCACAGAATCATAGAATGGTTTGG
>NW_009970054.1:0-2687 GCF_000747805.2 Chaetura pelagica | reverse complement strand
CTTGCTGGGCACAGAGGTGAGACTGACTGGCAAGAGGGGTACTGGAGGACTATACAATACACCATGAGACAGCATTCAACACTAAAGATTAGAGACAACCCCAAATCTATAAGAACAACAATGTTGAGAAAAAAATAAACATTCAGAAAAGTGCAGTTGTATTTATGCAACAAAATGAATTTTGGCCAAATATACAAGGAAGTTACCATGAGAGATAGAATTGCCAGAAAGAGAAATCTGACAGACTAGATTAAGCTGCTGGTCCATCAAGCCTGTGCTCACTAGACCATTGCACACCATTTCAGAGGCAAACCTCCTCCAGTGTATCTATAGTAAGCGAAGCCATATATTGAGGAAAGCATTCCTCTTGATCCCTGTGGCAATCATCTTACTTCCTCAAGCATGAGATTAGATCACCCTCATTTTAGCATACCTACCTACAGTTACTATTCCTTGTCATAGTATTATTAGTTTAAAAATGTTCAACTGAAGCTGCCGATTCTGTCATCTTCCATGCCTTGACAAGAAGTTTGGAAGAGCAGCTTTTTAAACTTGATGCATTTATGGCCATTTCTGTAATCTCAGGTAAAGAGAAGACATATATTAAGAGATTTTCGCTATGTGCATATGAGAGATAAATGTAGGAAATAAAAAAAATTATTTTGAACAAATACGAGAGTTTTCTTATAGATAAAACATTTCAAGTACGTCCTGTCAAGGATACTGTGGACCTTAATGAACCAAACAGGACACACATAGAGCTAGGTGGGGTCTCACCTGAGTGGAGTGGAGGTGGAGAATCACCTTCCCTCAGCCTGCTGGCCATGTTTTTGATGCAGCCCAGGATACAGCTGACCTTCTGAGCTGTGAACACACATTGCTGGCTCAGGTCCAGCTTTTCACCCACCAGTACCCCCACGTACTTCTCCACGGGGCTGCTCTCAATTCCTTCATCCCCCAGCCTATAATGGTACTAGGGCTTGTCTCAACCCAGGTGCATATTTGGTTTAAGTGGCAAGAAAAATCACAGCAAGTTTTGAGTCAAATTCTGTTATTAACCCCAGCATAGCATTTAAATGGCAGGAACATGAAACAGCTGCCACAGATGAAGAAGCCACACTAAAATACTGTAGCTTTGTAGTACTAATTATCTTTGGTTTATATTCAAAGTAGTGTATTTCTTTAACTAGTATTTCTTACAAACTGTAGTTCAAATATTAGCCATTTCCACATGTGAAAGACTCAGAGAGGTAGTAACTAAAGCAAGCATCCGACTCAAACATTGGCAATATCATCACAGGCATTTCTATAGTGATATAATTATAGGTTTTTTACAAATCTGTACTGCTCAACTGTGCTATTTTTCCACTTTCTTAGATTCCTGCTTATCACAGCCTTCTCATTTCAACCTCATTCTATTAACCTCTTTCTTTCTCACTTCTGTCCTACCCTTTCAATCTCTCATGTGACTGTGCATGCCTCCTTTTTCCCTTATCTTGTGTGTGAAAACACAGCACATTCTATCAAAAAATATACTGAAAAGCTAACCCACTGAAGAACTCCATGGACTTGGTATGTATTTTATACCTCCTTTCTACTATACTCACAAGCAGGGACATCTGGCACTATTTTGTACCATTTTGAGCAGGGCTGTGTTATCAATTGTTCCTTCAGTGCCAGCGTAGAATAAACAAGTTCATTAGCAATTTTCTATATTTATTTTTGGCAGGTAATTTGAGAGACAAATTATCAACCTCCAAACACAGATATAAATAAGTATAGGGCATGTAGATGTTTTCCTCCTCCTTGTCAGTGCATTTCAACTACCTCTGGAACATGCTGAACTTGTTTACCACTTGAACAATGCAGCCTGAAATGTGTTCTTTTACTCTTCTCAAACTTTTGCTTGTTTTTGAAACAAATACAGGTCACATTCCAACCGGTACCAAATTGAATAAAAGATAACAGGCTGTGCAAAGAAGCTATTCATACATAAGAGAGCACTAGTGGTAAGTCCTTAAAATTAGCTGATGGAACTTACATAAAGTCTATGTGTTTACAGTCTTAAAAATACCACTGCTAACATAACTAGCTTTCAAAAGTCTTTATCGAGAGATGTGATTTTCAAATAATTAAATTTACCCATTTTCCTGTCTCCAAAGTGTGCCAGAGTAGTTCCAAGACACACATCATGACAAGTGAATTAAGGTCTGGGAGCACGTTGAGACCACAAAGCTTGAATCGGCCATAAGAAAGAAAATCATGTTTCCTATTGACCACAATAGTACTGAAGGAGCCACTCTGCTCTGATGTGCTTATATTCATAAAACCACAGATAGCTCAAGAGCAACAAGATTTACACTATTCTATTATTCAGTATACTTCTGACTACTAGAACAAAAGTCTACCTATTTAAAATCATACAGCAAGCTCATATTTGTTCATGTCTCTCTAAACAGATTTTCTACAGTTTCTTGCAAGTTTCTACAGTACCTTGCAAGACAGGGAACTAGCTCTGCCAAAACCTACGTCAATTCCTGTGATACTGTGACAACAAAAAATGAACAGAAAAATGCTGCTTCAATGTCACATTAACCTCATTTTTCATTATTCTTGTAAAAAACACAAATTTTAAAACATTGCATTTTCTCTTTGGTTTTGCCTAGTTTCAGCATCCTTACGTTCTC
>NW_009970053.1:0-2675 GCF_000747805.2 Chaetura pelagica | reverse complement strand
AAGCCATTCCAAGCTGTGGTGCAGTGTAAATGTAGTGTTGTTGAGGGTTTGTGGTCATACTAAGAAAAATAGAAATTGACATCCTGTGACCACAGAGATCAGGAATATATT
Source organism: Chaetura pelagica (assembly GCF_000747805.2). NCBI lineage: Eukaryota > Metazoa > Chordata > Aves > Apodiformes > Apodidae > Chaetura > Chaetura pelagica. The sequence continues at coordinate 2,564 of NW_009970053.1, read as the reverse complement.
GAACTTCATTAATACTTGGAAGTTATGATCCTGTTTTTGATTGATGTGCCCTGTAAACTGAAACAAACACTGATACTTTGTCTTGGACCTAACTCAAGTGGTGTTCCCTCCATATTAAAAGTGTTAAGAGCTAACACCATGTATTGCTGGAGCCATGTCTTATGGACCTGAAGGTGCATAAGATTATTTTGTGTTACTAGAGTGTAATCATCAGCTGGATACAGATACTGCTTATTAACACACATAATAAGCAAAATACAAAGCAACTTAGTAGGTTTGCCACAACTTCTCATAAGCCTTTCCAAGATTTTTTTTCCATGTTTCTCACAGTACTTGTGGACTTAGTGTTTCACTTCATTCAATTTGAAATTGTTGAATAGTTCCTGTTCTGTCCTTTTTCCATCTTTCTTCGATTACAAATCAAACCATTAGTTTTGCATTAGAAACCCAGATAGCTGCTGTTCTGTTTCCTGCCAATCCTAAGGAATCAGTGCCACCTTTCAATTAAAAAGAACGGTATGTTAAGTATCTGTATGGCTTTCATCATTTTAGTACACTGGCATCAGCCCAGTAAGGTGAGCACTAGAAACCATGGAACTCTTGGAATGGCTACAGTGTGTTTCCCCTTCTGATGGTATTTGTAAACAAAGGTTGTGAGACAGTAATTTGCCTGTCTTTCTGATTGTATATCCTGGCTTGTGCCACCTTCTGTTATCATTACTACAGTGTGTTACTTGCTTTTTCTGTTTGGAGTTTTTTTAATGTTCAAATGAATGCTTACTTAGTATTTTATACAGTTGTATAGTATGGGACATATTTAAATTAAAATATTTTGTTGTCTTCTTGTAAATGTCATGGTATTTGTGCATGAAACTAGTTGAAGATTTTTTTGTAAAAATCTGAACTTTAAGCTTCCAAACACTTGTTTTGAAAAAGGTAAGAATATTGTCCCAGATCACGTCCTTACCAACCAAATTAATTGATGCAGAGAAAAGCTTTCCAGCCTTCTGCTTAGGAGACTTAGATTACCTCTAAGTATGAGAACCTAGTAAAGAATAAAATGCACTCCAGAATATTCCAGTTTAAAACTGATTCTTCTATGCCTGAAGCTGACATGCTTCCTAGTAAAATTACTATTCTATAATAATTCCTGTGCATTCATAATATCCATACCAGTTTTCTTCTACAACATTAGTAATTCTATTTTTAAAGTTCTTGGAATATGAAAATATATCAGCATTTAAATGGCTTTACCTAGTAACTTTGTGTTGCAAAACATGTTATGCAAAAATACATTGAAGGTTTCACTCTCAATATGGATAGAAATCCTTTCACAACAGAAAGGAGTTACTGATATTAGTGCTCATCATTCATCTCTACTTATGAATGGGAAGCACTGATTTTTGTAAGAAATTGTTCTATACACAGAGTGGTTCAAAACAACAAAGTGCTGCTGCATGCAGACCCATCCAGGGGAATTCCTCACAAAAGGTAGAGGGTGAAATAGCAATTCCAGCTGAGCTGTCCTACTTTACAAAAACACCTGATTTCTTTTTCTTTTTGGAAGTATAGCTCATGTTTTATTACTTGCCCTCTGCATGAGGATAGTGTGCACTATCTTGTAAATCTGTAAGTGATCACTAGCATTTGTCATTTTGCAAGCCTAGTTGCCAGCTTAGTGCTGCACATTCCTGTTGTTGGAATATATGTTTGTGCATGTGTTAATTATCTTACATGTTACCAAGGTGACTTCAACAACATGGAAGTCTAAAGTTTGTTTCTAATCGGTTTTGTTTTTCAAAGCAGCAACAAGTGTAGTAACTTTGATATTTGGAATACAGGACAAGTGTATTAGTTGTTCTTCTGACGTGGTTCAGACTTGTCAAGGGTGGGGAAGGAATGAACTCCAGCAACTCTCTGTCATAACATTTAAACAGTTAACAGCACAGACTTTGCCCTAGACATAATCACTTGCCTAGTCAAGTTTGGCTTTGTCACATTAGAAGGAATGTCTTGGGGAGGACAAGTTCTTTAACTTAAAATTGTGATTTGTATCTGTAAAGTTTGCCTGCTTGTCCTAGTATATCTAGAACCCTCTCCCAGTTCCGAACATACAACATTATAGCAATGGGTAAACCTTTACTCTAGGTGCAGACTTAAGTTCAGAAGTTCACTTACCAGGTGTCAGTTCAAGTTGGTTGCACTTCTTCTGTCATCTTTACTTTTATCCTGGCTTGCCCAACACGCTTTAGAAACATTTTGCAGAAAATTATACCTTCTTGTGCTTTTAATAATTTATGCTTGCTTGTCTAAAAAGAAGAAAACAAACCAACCAATAACAAAGGTATCTGCCAAGATACTGTGCATTACAGTGAATAACATGAGATTGCAAAAGTGATTAGATTGGTGAGTAGGTGACAGGATGGATCTGGCAGGACTGATTTATCTTCTCTGACAAAATTTCCATTGATAAGGTGATGACATTGTCACTTGCCTGGTCTGTATCTAAAATTCTGCCATCTCTTTGTTGCTTTAGTTGAGATTTTCTTTTTTTTTTTTCTCCC
>NW_009970052.1:0-2680 GCF_000747805.2 Chaetura pelagica | reverse complement strand
GCTGAATTTTTATGTGACTCCAGGACACAGAGCTTTATTAAATTAAAACAATAAAATCCTAAGAACTATACTAAGATTATCAATGGTACTTCTACAGAAGTTGGGAAAAGTAAGTTACCCTAAGTTAGTTTTTATTCACCTGCTATCTCTGTTTTGTACCTTTCTACCAGCTACCCATCAATCACTATTTATTTCAATGATACTAGCTATTAAAAGAGAATTCCAAGAGGAGATAAAGATTACAGTTTGGATTCAAGGGACTTCAAAACTTGAATTATACACCATGATAAACACCTACTTAATTAATTCTATGGGATTTAACAAATCAGGTTGGCAGAGACTCACTACACTGTTTTTAAATTTGGACTAAAATACAGTATTTGATTTAATAAACTTCTCTATTTTTGTTAAGGTTTTGTTCTTTTTTTAGAAAAAAATATGGTGTATCCTCAATTCTCCAAAGAAATGCAAAATTACTATACAGCAAAAACATCTGTTATAAATATCCTTTCCTTATAGGAAGAGTTAAAATACACCTTCTTTCTTTCCACAGGATTAAAATATTTTGTTTGCAACCATTTTCTGGAAGTACTCTTATGATTTAAACAATTAATGAGTAAATTGCCTCCCTGTCACAGAATTTGGTTTAACCAACTCAGATTATGTATGAAATGGTGGCTGCAATATTTAACTGTATTGAACTGTAAACATTAATATCTATTCCAAAAATTAAATCCACTTGATAATTCCCTATTTTTACTGAACAATCAAACTCTCAGTCAGAGTCTGTACAAATAATCAGTGTGGGCTTCCAGCAGTTTCTGCTGCCTTTAATACAAGAAACAGAATAAGTTGTTTTTCCAGGAGCATCAGCAATGAGGACTTGCAGCTCTTGCATTTATTGTATGATCGGGAGATTTATGGAACCTACAAGCTGTGTAGGAGCAGAGACGTAAAATTTACTTGTTTTTCACTTGTAAAGTCCATTGACAAATATTTAGATAGCAGTTTTCGATCAGCTGGCAAATGAAGTCTTAGATGTGTTTTTAGTGCACAAGACAGTAGACCAGAACGATGCTTGTCTCCATTGTTTTCTCATGTGCAGGTATCCAAAAAATCTGTCCTCAGGCTCTGAATGGTAACTGACAGCATTACTAAAAGGGTTTCTTAAAACAGCTCTGAATGGGCTCTGCTATTTCCCTACTTTATCCTGTTGTCTCTTCTTATTATCACAATTTTGGGATTTTTGGTGTTCTTAAGTGATGATTCTCAGTATATGCCTGTCTCCATTTCATGGCCACAGAAGGCCTCGTCAGTTACATCTAATCAGTTACCTTGTGAGATCCTCATCTGAATTTCCTTTCCTTTTCCTATTAAGCTTTGAACACTTTGTTTTAAAAAAACCTAATTGGTTTGAGAGCTGAGTTCTTCAGTTCTTTTTAATTTGTTTGTTTTTATTCAGGACTTTTGAAATATTCTTTTCTTCCAGTAAAAATGAAAAATCCTGTGGTTCTGTTATCTATTAGAATATGAATGGCAGCATACAATGTTCTACATCACTATTCATTTTGCTTACATTTTTCACCTTTTTTCTTCTCAGCTAAACTCCTTTGTTAGCATAGAAGATTCCAGAAGGACTTTATTGGTCTAACATATATATTGTTTTCTTCACTGTACTTTTTACCTCTTCTTTACATACCAATGATTCTTACTTAAAACAAACAAGGTTATTTGTTTGTTTGTTTGTTTAAACAGATATAGAATCATTACTATTCGAGATCTTAGAACAAATTATATTATTCTGTATAATAAGGAAAAGTGCTGCATTTCTTCCATAACTTGTTTGATCAGAGTCAAGATCCGTTCTTTCCTGATACTCTTCCATTGAAATGAGGAAGTTTAAAGCATCTTCATGAAAGCATGGACTGGTCACTGAAGAAAACTTCTCAGATCTCCAAAGGGCCTGCTAAAACACTGCAAAACCTTTCACAGGTCTTCCCTGTGAGACAGACTCATTCCTGCATTCCTATCCAGAAAATCTTAAGAACTCTGCTAGTACACCTAAATGTGACATGTCCTTGACTAAACTTGAGTTAACCTAATCTGACTTTGAAGTTGGTGCTATTTTCAGCAGAAGTCTGGTGCTTCTGCAGATACCTTCCAGAGCTCCTTTTAATCTTTAAATTATTCTGTGGTACTGTAACTGGTGCTCAAGCTTGAAGATATCTAGGGTAACACACAGGGCTAACATTTTCAGTATTTCTTCTCTGACTTTTGCCTTGGCAGTTTACTCTTACTATAAATGAATGCTGGAGTTTTGATGCTATTAGCTGCACGCGAAAGACTGGTCTCTAAGAAGGAAAGGAGAGGCTTTTAAAGAGAAAATAACAAATTTCCCCAGAAATCACAAGGTGACCACTCAGCAATAAATGGAGTAAAACTTGATTATTTACTTTTAAATTTCAAAGTAATGTTTTGCGCTCACTTGAGTCTTAGAAGAGAACTACATCTGATGGTATATATATAATCTCAAATTAAAATATCTTCCTAGCTTGTAGGATCTTTTAACTTGAAATAAGTTTGAAATTTCCTTGCATGCAGTAAATTGTGTTTAGATACTGTGATTTCTCAACCAGTTTTTGGTTGTTTGGGTTTTTTGTTTGTTTGTTTGGGGTTTTTT
>NW_009970051.1:0-2679 GCF_000747805.2 Chaetura pelagica | reverse complement strand
TTTTTTGAAAATCATACTGGCAACATCTCAGAAGAAGCAGCAATAAACAGCTCATCTATGAACAGTGCATTAAAGGAACATTTAAGACCAAGAGCTAGTTAGTGCTGTATCTCTGCAGAGATAGAATTAAAAGCTCTGGAGAGAGAGTGGTTTGTGAGCCATCAGTGTATGAGCTCAGCTGATGTTTGCAAAGGAGGTCACCCAGCAGAAGACCAGCCATGTGATCCTGCAGTGCTACAGGAGGACTGTGTCCAATGTCCCCCAGAAGCTCTGCAGGAGCAGCAGAGCTAGGGCTGGTGGCAGAGAGTGGCTGAGCAGGGCACTGGGACAAGGACTCCAAGGAAGGACATGTTGACTTTGTCATGGAAAGCACAAGAGAGGGTGAGAGGGTGGGAAGGTGGTGGGTTTGAATCACTAAGGTGAGAAAAAGAGAAGATGAAAAAACTGAATAAAGTCAGCACCTGAGAGAGAAGAGGAGGAACGGGCTGTGGGACAGGGAAGGTGACATCATATTTTGCCAATTTTCTTCTGCAGGAGCTGGTGTGATTCAGCACAGTGACACCCGGGGGCAGGAGTATCTCAGGAGGACTCAGCTGAGGCTGTGGGCGAGTGTCTCAGTTCAGGCAGATTCTGACTGGTGTTTTCACAGGTTGAGAAATCAGGTTAAGTCTTAAAAAAAAGGGCCCACTTCCCCAAACTCCTAGAAGGTTTCCATAATTGAAATATAAGAAAGGCTGGTCTTCTTATCAAAGAGGCCATGCTTTCTATTATTGATTACAAGAGGCTTTGCCAAAAGGGTGAGCATCTGTTCTAGTACTGGGGATGAGGCCTCCCCAACAGGATATCAACTGTGTTTGCAGTACCACTGTGCATCACCCTGAGTGCTCTAGAAGCACTGTATTTAATGTTATATATCTAGAAGTAGCTTATTTGTTGGGCTCTTAACTATCCAAACATGCTGCTGTTCTTCCAAACCCCATCCCTCCCAGCAGTGCTTTTGGCCTCAAAGAACCGTCAGCAATCAAGTATTTGCAAGAGTCTTGTCTGCTTAAATGAGTTTTTACCTTGAGCAATCTAGAGTTGTCTTTGAAATAGATTTCTGTTTTTCCACTAGGAAGCCACAACTGCTGAGATGTTCCTTTCCACTCTCCTCTCCCTCTCACCAAAAAAGGAACGTTTTTCCCCCTTCAGTTTCTTCTTGTCTCAAAGTGACTTGAGGAGGTATAGAAAGGCAAAGCCAAACACATGAACAAGTCCATGTCAGGCTTTTCCCTAAGCAGCTTCTGTGATGCTGCAACCAAGCTGCTCTGTCAATAGTCTTTATTTTTTTCATACAGAGGGCCAAAGATTAATTCATCTGGAGTTCCATTCTACCTTGCAAGAAAGCCTTGTTATACTCAATAACATGTAGAGCAATTTTAATCCAGCTTAATTTGATCTTCATCTGTAGTTAGTATCCTTTTGATTTTTCCTCTGTTTTCTTGAAGTTTACAAGTAGCAAATCATAGGGCAAATGGTATCTAACTTCTGATCCACTTTGTTAATAAGCTGATTACAAGTATTTAAAGTTATTTCCTCTTCTCCAGATGCAACAGAACAAATGACCTCTAAACACTGGCAGTCTTGCCGAAAAGGGACAGAGCCCTTGTTGGAAGTAAACTATGTCAAAATGCAGATGCAGGCCTTGATCCTGGGGGCCAAGCCATTGTGCAAGTTGTGCAGCTGAGCTTGCTGGAGCCCTATCAAGGCATAGATTTGTAGTTCCATCAAATGTGCAAGTTTGACTTGAAGGAACTGCAAATAAACTAGATATTTTACAAAAATATTTTGTGAGTATCATGAAGGGATTTCTCTGCAAGTGCAGTGGGTAAGTTGTTCCCCCAGCTGGGCTTACAGGCAGCATAGCCTGGCACTTAGCCAAGGGTGGCCAAGGTGCTGCTGCTGACCATGCTTGCCTCCTGCCTCTATTCCTTCATACCTTCAGTCTTCTTCTCTTACATCATAAGCTCCTGGGCAGGAGCTCCCCTTATTGTGTGTTTGAATGGTGGCTGGTGAGCTGGAGCCTCCAGTACAGGCTCCACATCTCTAGGGAGCAGGGATGTGGGTATCAGTGCTTCCCATGGTGCAGCAAAGAAAGGGATCGGTCTTGGGGGTTACCTCCAGCAGCTGGTGAAAATGTGGGTCAGCCCAGTTTTGTGGAGGTGATGGAACCTGAAGACCTGGTTGGGATCCTTCTCTGGGGACCTGTGGAGGGGCAGTCAGAAGATGAATAAGATGGGCTTTTTAGTATCCAAGAGCTGTGGAAGGAAGCTCATGCCTTGGAGGATCTGACTACTTGAACTGGTGGGATTTGAAGTGATGGGGCTTGTCCTTTGTTTCTTGGATCTATGAGATACCAGTCAACTGCCAGACTTGCAGGTGAGTTCTGGCCACCAGAAGCCTGCAAGCTCTGGGGCTGTCATGTGCTCAATGAGTGCTTAGTCCTTTGCTTGTATCTTCAGAACAACTCTTGTCCAAGGCATTTACACAAAATGTGCTGCATGCCAAGAGTGCTACTATAGGGCCACACCATTTTTCCCCAGAAGAGAGCCCATCCCTTCTCTCTGACACTGATTTTGCACTGATGTAGCTCCACGAGCAACACAGGGTATCTGAGAGTAGAGAGACATTTTTTTTTTT
>NW_009970050.1:0-2686 GCF_000747805.2 Chaetura pelagica | reverse complement strand
TTCTTATGTAACTTCTACAGCATTTGAGAAAAGATGCCAAAAGAACCCTATATTCCTAACCTGACAGCTTTCTAAAGTTGACAGTAGACTTCTGTGGTCCAGTAAGGGCTGTTGTTTGGGAAAAGACATCCAGTTACTCTTCTGCTCTTGTCCCCTGGCCCACTTACTGCTGTATGTGGAGAGAAAGTAAAGCAGACAGGCTAGTACAGCAATACAGTAGGTTTGGCAAAATGACTGATGCATCAAGCAGGGCTTAGGTCAGAATTAAAGTCCTTTGTACTAGTCAGGGACTGGTGGGCATCCCTGCACGAAGACGCTTCAGGCAAAATATAGGAAAGGTGGAAACAGATGGGTAGAGTAGGTGGGAGTTCAGGGGGAAAGCGAAGTGGTACTAGTCAACATGACAGACAGAGATGTCTCCACGCCAGCAGCCTAATTTGCATGTAGCACTGGAACAAAAATGAGTCCCAGTAGCACCTTCCTGCCTGACTCCTTATTCACTGGTGCATCTATCAGCTGATACAATAATGCTGCATCACTGTGCTTTCTGGCACCAAGAAAAACACATGTGAAAATATATTGCATCAACACTGTTACCTTTAGCATTCAAACTTGTAATCATACCAAAAATTGTTGGTAGTTTGACAAGTGATATTTTCCTGTAAAGTCGATGTTGATTGGCAGTAATTACACTGTCCTCCTTTAATCCTTTATTAACTGAGTCTTATATCAGCTTCTTCATTATTTTGTCTGGAATCAATGTCAGGCTGACAAGACTGACATGTCTCATCCTATTTCAACCTTTTAAAATACTGATATAACACTAGCATATCTTTCAGTCTTCCACATTCCCTTTTCATTTCAAGACTCATTAGAAAACCTGAGAATTCATTTGGCAGCTCTTCTAAGACCCCTGGTAGTGTGAACTGTAAGTTACTCTCTGGACTGTTCTCTCCTTGGCGAACTGCTGTAAGTGAAGAAGTTGTGGTCTCCACGGAAATGTCTCTACAGTGAAAGCTAGTTGAAGTGGTTGTTTGCTAAAGTGATGTTGAAAGTGGTAAATATGTTTTGGCTTCTCACTCAATAGGACTGGCTAGTTGCATGTAGCAATACAAGTAGATTACTGTATATTGGGGCCTTTTCAGTCTTCTAGTCTCTTGGGTTCTCTGCCATTTGCAGAGCAGCAGAGTGGGTTTTTTTCTTCCCCTCTTTGGTTTTGTGATTCCCAGAATCTCCTGAAGAGCTGTTCTGAGGGATGAGGTTGCACCTTTTGTAATGGGAGATACTACTGCTGCAAAGTTCAGCAGTGTTATCATGCCTAGCACTGGATCCAAGGAACACACAGCTCAGTATTGTTTACCACCTCCTACTGCTTTCTTTGTTTTTCTATCAGTTGAGTATTTCTGCCCACTGTTTTGTTGGTGGTTGTTTGGTTTGGGTTTTGGAGGTTTCTTTGAAAAATAAATTCCTCTTTCTTCTAAGTCACATTTTGAACAAGACACACTAAATGTAAGTAACTTGAGGGCCAAGTCATGGATATTTTTTGGCATCTGGTAGTAGACAGCTGTTAAAATAGATGTATTTTTAAGAATCAGTAAATACATTTTAAAAATCTACTTCATTGCCACTGAAGTGCTTATGACCTTATTTGCCTATGTGAAATTTAGACTTTATGGTACTTGACTGCTTGGGGATAGACAGACATTCTCATGATACAGTGGAGCAAAGAAGGCTTTAGTTTCAGTTCAGTGAAGCTCAGAGGAAGAAGAAAATCAGTGTTTGCCAAGGAACTTTGCAGGAGGATTTAAAAATTGACACAGATGGCAGTTTGCTGATTCTCCTGTTTCTCAACAGGAGACCTGCAGATGAAACTTTACTCATTTATCATGGAGTTACCTAGCTTTGTGAAGTGCTTCTGCCTCACCTCTGTTTGTTTTAATAGGCATCTGTTCAGTTATGTGCATTTCAACAAACAAATATTTTTCCTTGTGTGAAGACAGATCATGTTTGTCTGTTCTGGCCTTGCATCCAGATTTAATCTGTTTAAATGGAATCCAACACAGTTGCTCTGAGTCCTTCACCTCATGGGGAGATACAGACTCGGCATGGTTTAATGGCTGAGTGATACAACACTCTACATTTACAGTTTTGAACTGATTTTATTGCTATTTCAGGGTAATAGATTTGGACCAGAGACTGAACACTTGCATGTATTTAAAGAACAAACTTGATATTACAGACTTCTGTAGCCCACACCTGTTCAGAGTATGATCTGCTACAAGGGTAATCATGGTGCAGTTTAGATATCTCTGCTAGGGTTGCCAAACAAAGCTGTGTGTGGCCTTGTTATACAGGGGTAGATTTGAGGATCTAGATCAAGCCTAAGACTGAGTTGATGGCCTGCCTTTAATTGGGATCTAGGACTTCAAGGTGTATTGTTAAGCTGCTGTTTTCCAAAAATCACCAAAGTTATCCCCTTCTTCAAAGCTTGGCTTCCTGGGAGGTGTCTAGGTCACGTGTTTTCAAGTGAATTTCTGTACTTCAGCCAGAAACTGCTAACACACAATTGTTAGAGCATTTAGAATCATAGAAACATAGAATTACAGTTTGGAAGGGACCTGAAAGGTCATCTGGTCTAACCTTTCTAGGTACTACTATCAGATGGCTCAGCACCCTGTCAAGCTGA
>NW_009970049.1:0-2621 GCF_000747805.2 Chaetura pelagica | reverse complement strand
GTAGATGTGGTGCTTAGGGACATGTTTAGTGTGGACTTTGCAGTGTTAGGTTAACAACTGGACTTGATGATCTTTAAGGTCTTTTCAACATAAATGTTTCTCTGTTTCTAAGAAGGACAATCAGTAAATTTATTTTTTGACAAGGAAACATTATTCTAGAGTGCAGAAGAGAACCAGCCTGGCAGTCATTGTAACTTTGACACATACAATAGTTGATCCACAAAAAGCAGGGAAACACATGACCCTGAAAAAGCATGTGTACTTTTTCTTTTTTCCCATCTTGATTTAATAAAATAAAGTCAGCAGAAAACATCCCAATAACAATTTTGTTATTAACTATAATGACACAGCTGCAGTTGTAGTAATAATGTTTTGCTAATTTATTTTTTAATCCAGATGAATGTTTCTGAGTTAGATAATTTTTTTAAGTCACCTTCCCTCTAGGTTGTTGATTCTTGTTTGTTATTTTTCTTAGTTTAACATATTATTTCTAATTTCTTCTCTTGAATTTGTTTAACTTGTTTTTACTCTTGATTTGTGAAGATGTGAAAAGGTGAGTTTAGTTGTTTGGTTTTTTTAAAAAGGGAGTGGTTATTGAATGTCATCCCTCCAGAGACAGCTAAGTTTTGAGAATAGAAGATTAATTCACAACTGTAGTTGCACTGTTTTATTCTTATCTTTCCAAAGAAGAATGCTTGTCACTATTAATTTTGGACTTATGACGCAGTGAAAGGTTTGCCATTAGAAAATGTTTGCAAAGTACATTTGGTTTGTACCTTGTCACTGATAAACGGAATAGATTTTGTTTGCAGAATCACCATGACATTGAAAGATGTTATATAACTGGTGTAATTTTGGTTAGCAGGAGCTCAATATTATGTAAATATCAGAATAACCCAGCTGACCACAGCAGGAGGCAATAGCACAATCAGATTGATTTTCCGTAATGAATGTTAATAATGATCAGTTAATATTAACTACTTCTTTCTGCAGGGTGATAACAAGGGCTTCTGTTAAGTTTGGGATAGTGTGACAGAGCTTTTAGTGTTGTGTGACATCTCGTAGAGCTGTGGAAAAAGTTCAGTCTGTTAGAGTAATTGTCAGTTAAAGATGCTATGGTGGGTTTTGTCCTGCTCTGCTTCTTCCTTTGTCAGTACATGTCTCAAAATGTTTTGAGCAAGCATCTATATAACTCACAAAAGTAGAATTGCTTCAGAGGTCACGATGACTTTGCATAATGAGTCCATTAGATGCAGTAATCAATATCAAGCTCTTGGATCTTATGAATATTGATGAAGCTATTGTAGAGGGGAGATAGATGGGGAATTGAGATGCATTTTGATATAATCAGAAAAACAGTTAATGGCCTAGGTAGAGTATGAGTCCAGTAACTTCCTTACAACATTTTGGAACTTTCAAAGTTATTATTAATAATGAAAAAGCCATTATGACATTTGCAGGGGGGGAAAAAAAACAACATAAAAGGCTTGCATTGCATTCTGCCTGCACAATTCTTCTAAAGACACTGGTGTCACTACATCAGTTGACATTGTAAAACCAGTGGATCACAAGGTGAGGAATTCTGTCACCTTCTCAATAGAAAGTAATATAAAGTGTTGAACAAGAACATGAGAAGCTAGATAATAGGTCACTTTTCACCTACTGCAGCAGCACTCTGAACCTGAGAAAGCTGGGATAGCTTTCTGGCATCCTGCATACTCAATGATTTTAACTGCTGATCTCTATTGCTTTTCTGGTGTTTTGTCCTTATGGAAGGAAGATATTGTGAGGAGTCATGAGCATTAAACCCATTTTGTCTATGTGCACACACTTGTGTGCCTCTTCAGGCCTGTGTTCAGTGCATTAGCAGTGTCCCTCTGAGCCCTGTAAGCAGCATGGAAACTTCTGAAAATCTCTGCTGATAGCTGAAATGTAAGAGCTGGCTGAAACAATTTACACTGGCATTATGGAATTTACAAGCACCTGTATGGTTGTACTATAGAATAAATCTAATCTCTGGCTCAGTTATCAGTCTGCAGAATGGGGTAAACAAAAATGTATTACCTTGCAGAGGTTGACCTGAACATATGTCAATAAATAACTGACGAACATATGGAGGCTGAGGTCAGTTTAGGATTTGTCCTGAGGATGGCAAAAATCAGTCAGATAGAATAGGGCAAGGGGAAAGATAAAGAAAATATGAAGTGAAAATGTTGCTGCTTTATAAAAAGAATCCCTAACAGAAACATAACATTTTAAGTGTTAATTCAGTAGAAAAGTTCTAGTCTCTGGAAAGGGTGAACGGTTTTCATTTCATGCTGTTTTGCCTGTGTGAGCAACAAAACATGGTGTTGAAGCCACAGCCTTTCTCGTTCAGCAGTGGGAAATGAAGAGCTCTGAATTGAAAGTCTAAGTCAATGTTGCTGTGCAGAGGGGTTGTAAGAAACGTTGTTCTACTAACAACCACCAGATCACTGAAGTCATAGTACAAAATCCTGAGATTTTATTCTTATTCTGGCATTTACTTAAGAAAACTGGGATGCAAAGCAGTTAGGTTTTTTTATATATATAAAACCTATGGGAGAACTTCAGGATTGTGTCTTATACTTAGGAAAATCACA
>NW_009970048.1:0-2679 GCF_000747805.2 Chaetura pelagica | reverse complement strand
TTTTTTTTTTTTCCTCCAAATATTCATGATACTGATTTTCTAGATGAAAGATGGAAAGATTGGAGTTGAAAGGTTTGCCAAACCTTCTTTATGGAAGCCCTTCTGCTAATAAAGGAAACAGGAAGATTGCTTTTCATTTAAATAGGCAGAAGATTTCAATACTGATATTCTTTTCCATGTATATTTTGGACTCCTATGTTAGTAATCAAAAGATGGAATATGAGATAAAAATATACTACCTCTGACTACAGAGTCTGTGGACTTAATTTTAGGATTGTAAAGTTGTCACTTGGGGTTTGACAGTAGGTACCTGAGAACCTTCCTGTGTTTCAATGTGCTCTCCAAGATTCATTAGAATGTAATTACTGACTGTATTTTGAATATGAACAAGGCAAACCTTCCCATATCATCCACTGTATGTTATCCCATGATCCAAAAGAATTGGCTTTCCAGAGAAATCTAGTGATAATCCATCCCAGACTTCTGTGTCCAGCAATACCTAGTAGGAGATACAGCAGAAGACCTCTCCAGCAAGAACCTATGGGATAACATTTCTCAAGTAGAAGTGTATTTCTTGTCCATAATAGTTCTGAAATGTCTTATGCTGTTATGTATGAAGGTTTATATTCATTAACATTTCTTAACCCTTGGGAATATCACAGGTAGTCGAGTTTATTTTCCCATTCAGGTGGCAAAGTGCTGCTTCACTATGGTTTGTGTCATGAAATGATACCATGAACCTGGACTGAATAATTATTTTTATGAAAGCAAACTCTTATTTCTTTCCTGAAGGTGAAGCACCCTTGGTATTATCTCTGCTGGCTTTCATTTGCAAAGCTGTGCAAAAGTCTTTTATTTTCTTTTGATTAGTCAATGAAGTACCAAAGGAATAATGCATTTGAAACAATGTTTAAAAATATGAATTACAGTTACATTAAATCATATAGCCTAACTGTAATGTAGACTGGATGACATATACCAGTAGTGAAGAAGAATATAATATTTGAAAACCCATCCTGAAGTAGTCAGAAATGGCATCTTCTTCACTCCTGCCTGACTGATCTGTTCCTTAACTACACACATCCAGTAACTTTAAGATCAACAAGAACATCATTACTCCTGTTTTCTGTAGCTTCTGTTCTTTGTTGTTAAAACACACCATTGAGTTAGCTACCCTGCTGTGATTTTGGTGTGTACTCCGCTCATGCATGCTCTAACAATTAATTAGCAGAATCTGGAAAGGAGATTATAGTCCTGTGTTGACTGCAGCAGCAAACCTTGTAACCTGTATAAAGGAGGACATGAAAGTCTCTTAATGTCCTGTATGTGTTTAGTGGAACAGACTTACTATTTTACACTTCTATAGATTTCATTGAATGAATTGCATGGAATGCTGTAATGGTTTGCAATGCAACATGATCTAAAACATTGCATTTTTAACCCAAGGGGACCAGCAGGTTTATTCTGTTTGCATGTGCTTTCCCCTAGACTCTGGCTGCCCTAACAAGAAATTCAATAAATCTGCTTCCAAACCATCTTGCACAAGCTTTGCATGTCCAGTCTGGGCCTGAGGAAATTAACAAGCGAATAGAGCACACCATCGACTTACGGAGTGGCGATAAATTGAGAAGAGAGCATATCAAGCCTTTTTCACTGATGTTTAAAGACTCCAGCCTGGAGCATAAGGTAGCTGGGTCTTGGTAGCTGCATTATTCACAACTCAAATTGTAATAAATGTCCACTGAAATAGAGAAGCTAGTAGGTTCTAGCTTGCCTTGTCTTATTTTTTGGTTTTGTTTTTCGTTTTGTTTCAGTTTTCAGAAGTTGGGACTGAGCTATAGATGATAATAGACAGTGTCATGATGGAGCTGTTATAATGCTGCAATGACTACATTTCATTGTTGGAAAATGCCTACACTGAGCAAATTCTGCTTCTGAAAACAACAGCCATTTGCTGGGTTTCCCTTGGTGTGGAGTAGAAGCAGTTTTCTGTCAGATGACAGGTTGCTTTGGCACAAGCAATGACTGAGCATATTAACAAACTGACACTTCTATTCAAAACATACATCTTTATTGATATAGATAAGTTTCTTTCACTTAGTCGTTGGATCCACCTGATGTCCTTTAGGCAGCAGCTCTGCTTATTTCAAGTCAAAACTAATTTATCAACTCTTTGTTTTAAACATGCTTTTTTAACAAACATCTGCTTCCAAGATGTCAATATTGTTCATGTGTTTGCTGCTTCTCAGTAGCCATGTCATCTCACTAATTTCTATTTCAGTCTACATCCAGATGGAAGCTCTAACTTAGAAAAGATAAGACAATGGAAGAACTTGCCTTGAAAGTAGATGGGGTGGGGTTGCACAGATCTTGAATGATTTCATTGACTTGGATGCTATTACAGTGCAGCAACAGCAGGTCTGCAAGACGATGTGTGTTTGACTGAAAATAGAAAAAAAATATGTGGAACTGGAAGCATGGAGGCCCACTTCTCCATCAGTGGAAAACCTTCAGTGGAAAACAGAATTTTTTCTTGACTTAGGTGACCTGTTCTCAGGTGATCTCAGTGGTTGGAGCTTAATGAAAACCACTGGAAAAGAAATATTCTACTTGAGGTATATCTAAACACTTACTTTGCAAGCAATCCTGTAGGAGGAAAAAGAAAAGTTCATTAAAAAA
>NW_009970047.1:0-2685 GCF_000747805.2 Chaetura pelagica | reverse complement strand
TGTGTTTTGTTTTGCACAAACTACTTGATGCTTTTTTGCTTCGAGTAGTTGTATCATACTGTGGAGTCATGTAGTGTCTTTTCAGTCTAATTGCTACTGTGCTTGGGTCTGCTGGGTGTGCATGGGAACGTGGCTCTCTGCATACAAATTAAATTCAACACTTGCAGAGGGTCTCACATTCACTGCCGAGGGGCAGGATTGCTGTCCTATGTGTGCAGCTTTCCATCATGTAAGGCAGTGGCCTTGTGAGGCTTGCAGAAGGTAAGTGAGTAGTCTGACAAATGATGGAGAGGGTGGTGGTGTATATATTAGTTTGAGATACAGTAGAGAGGGTTTATAATAATGCATGACAAAAGACATTTTAATTTGCAAAGTTTAATTTCTTTGTTATTACAAGCACAGAGATCAAGTTAATATATTCATTGTTCTGAAGAAAAGCTATTGCTTTGACTTGGAATATGTCTATTTACTTAGTGATTTTCAACAGCTTATTTTTGCTACAAAGTTTATTGTTAGTTTACAATATCTTTCTCAAGTGAAAAGAAGTGATCTTGGAAAATTTATAAATAAGTTGAGCCTCATTTTCATGAGAGAAATACCTGGAAGAAAATTGAGCACTTGTTTCTACATATTTGGAAAAAAAGAGTAGCAAATTTTTACATGTTAACTCTGATTTAGTTGATTATCATCACCACTGCATGTTGGTAGTACTTGGTATGATGTAAAAATGCACTTAATGGATTCTCCTGTACTAAGACAGGCAAAATGTTCTACACTGTACCCTGGACACTTGAAATAATGTTTCAGCACCAAAGAAGAGCTGCATTTGAAGTCAAAGTGCAAACCACAAGACTTCATTGAAATGGGTTCCAGGGTTGTCTGGTGGTAGGGACAGATACCACTGAATTATTTGTCATAATGCATCACGACACCACGAGGTCTTACAGCACCTTCCAGGGTTTCTTGATAAAATGTCAGTGAGTTTGAGGAAGGGGTCTCAACAGAGGTGCAGAAGTCTCTGAATTGTTCCTTGCCCCTGGAAGATCCAGTCAGGTCTGTGTGCTCAGGTGTCTGCAGGAGCTTTCCCCTCACATTGGACACTGCTGTGGTGTGGACACCATCACACACTTTCTTTGCACAACCTTAAAAGAGTGCAGATTGTCTGTCCTCTGGTGCAACTATTTGTATCCTGGGGCAGCCTGATCTCCCATGCTGATCAAGTCAGTTCCATTGTATTTGATAGGGACCTAGCTGGAGTACTACCCAACACTGATGAGTGAGTCTGTCCAAGTACTGGAACCTCTCTTTGTAAAGGGAGTTGGGTAGGTGAGGGGAAAAAGCAGCAGGTCTCAGTGGAAGTGTGTGACTTGAGTTGGTATTGTGGATGTTCAGTGGTGCCATCCCTGGCACATTATTGTCATGTTGTGGTATGTGCATCTGCGGTTAAAATCGTGTTCTGATACTAAGAACTTACCTTAAAACTGGGTCTTGCTGATGCTTTGTCCTAATTTGGCTCTGTAGCAGGGTTTATATTTGCCTAGAGTTATTACTGCTGAATGCAGTGTTGAAGAAGAGTGCCCATTTCTTAAATTAGGAGGGGTTATTTGTGAGGAGCATGGCTGTATTACTGAATTGTGTAGTGCTGAATCTACACTGTAAATTTGAAAGCTTGTTAATGGGTTATTTTAAAAATGAGACTAATTTATTGACTCTAGGATAGAAAAGACTTACCACTTTAGAGTCGTTAATATTGCAGGTATATGTGGTGGTAGGTTTGTTTATAATCTCAGAATTAATTCAGATTGTTTAATGATAGGCAGCAAAGCATTTACAGATAAGTGTTACAATTTTTGTAACATTATTTCTCTTTTATTATCCTGCCAAGTCCAACTGTAAGCACTGACATACTTTGATTTTCTGCAAAGTTTATTTTTAACACGATCTTTCAAATATAAACTTCTTTTGTCATAGAATCTTTGCGTTTATCAGGGATGTCTGGACTTTTGACCTTGAACTTCAGCAGTCAAGTTCCGCGATAGTAAATTCTTTGGGGCACTGGGTTGGAGTTCAGGAACACAACAATTTTCTTTCCCCTTACCTAGGTTTGAGCCTTGTAACTTCTGCCTCTCTCACAGTCGACTCCCTTTGCTTCTCTTGTCAGGCCCATTTCACAAGGTTTTGAAAAGCATTTTTTTTCCTTCTTCCAGAAGGAAGAGACTTAAATCAGTAAGCAGTGGATACTTTTATATAAAAATAACACACAATATGTGAACTTTGCCTCATCCTCTGGTTGTCTGTTCTCTGGGGTTTCTCTCAGATGAGCAGATGGAGAGAGCTGCCCTGCAGCCCCCTGTGTATGTGGCTTCCCCCAGTGTTGGCGCAGAACCTGTGTCCTGCTGTTCTTGGGGGTCAGTGGATTGTACCTTTTGTCCATGGTCTGAATGGAACTGCTCACTTATGCAGAAAGTAGGTTTTGCTCTTCTGACATCCTTTGGGCTGCTTTTGTAGTGCTTCTTTATTCAGGGGATTAATTTTGCTGCTGCTTAGTAGAAAGAGTGCAGGTTTCCCAAACACAGATTAAAAGTCATTTTCTTTCAGATCGGTCTTCTGAGTGGGAGGGGCATCAACTAAGTCATACCAACATTTTTTATTTGCATAAGAAATTGTTCTCAGATAATATTTTTT
>NW_009970046.1:0-2672 GCF_000747805.2 Chaetura pelagica | reverse complement strand
TATTGGATCTAAATAAGGAGTCATACTTGTGCTGATTAGCTCAACAGGAACTGCAGCCTTTACAATTTGCTCAGTGATTTTGATCCTTCTTTTGTTACCCTGTGTCACACCAAAAAGTCTATTAATGAATAGTGACAAAAATTAATTTGGGCTATTCTAAGCATAAAGCTGTCCCTTTCTGCTACAAATGTACATCAGCCAGACCAGCATTTACCAAGGTGGATTAAAAACATTAAACACAGTCACAAACATGGGTAGTCACTCTTTGTGGGATGTTACCTAAGTATTTCAGGTAAGGCTTCCCATTTTCCAAGTGAGAATTGAATGAAACTTCTGAAGATTTGAGTGTAATTAAGATTCCATAAAACATTATCTGCACATTTCATAAAAGAATTAGGAAATGACTATACTGATTTCTTACCAGAGCCTTTTACATTCTGATATAATTAGTGAAATAGAGTGGCAATGACATAAAACCAGATAGGAGAACATTAATGTTCCTGTCCTAACATCAAAACATGAGCAGCCCTTGCTTTTGCATTTGAATGGTAGAACTACCTGCTTACAAAAGGAAGCAAAACCCTAAAACCTTTTCCAATTTAGTTCTGGAACCACAAGTACTTGGGAAGCCTGGTGCTCTCTAGCATATATGCATAATTGTGACTCTGGAGTACATTGAGCTATTCAGACACAAAGCAAAACTAATACTGTATTTTTCCATTTGATTTTATATTGTAAGACCTTTCACATAAATTACAGGTAATGAGACCTTATAGAAACAGTGTTAAATGCCCTTACTAACTATCATATCCATTACCTTCTTTGCTTTTAAAGTTTTTCTCCATAATGTAGAGAAAATACCATCTGTCCAGTCATTTGTAGCAACATCAAGGGTACCAAACATCTGGGAAGCTGTGATTGCCTTTGGGTTCATTCTCATCTCTTTATGAGGAGCACCACAATCTGTCATTGCTTTCA
The DNA here is from genome assembly GCF_000747805.2 of Chaetura pelagica. Classification (NCBI taxonomy): domain Eukaryota; kingdom Metazoa; phylum Chordata; class Aves; order Apodiformes; family Apodidae; genus Chaetura; species Chaetura pelagica. Next base: position 1,694 of record NW_009970046.1, on the reverse strand, counting down.
TCAAAATATTAATGCATTTTGTCTTTCCTGCACCAGTTGGACCTAGAGTCATCATGCCTTAAAACAATATAAACGTGGTTTAAAATGAAATGTCAAAATGTCATGCTACCATTTAATGGCTCTTTGCATCAATGATCCTTGCTTTATTTTTATCAAAAGTCAATACCAAAAAAAATATGTCTCTCACTCCACTTACTGAATATTGACTGAAATGGAATTCCAAAACATTATTAAAAGACCTCTATAAATGTCTGCTCTATTATGATAGGCAAGCCTATGTGGGTCTGCATCCTCCCTCAGGCAATTCTGTTCCTTTTTCTAATTGGAAAAGGCAACTGCCTTGTGATGTTTGCATGCAATGACATTGACATGACTGCCAGTAAACAAAAGCACTACTTTATCAATGTATTTAATGAGTAGTTCCCAATGATGTTATCAAATCAAGTGTACCTTTCTGAAGCAAAAATAACAAAAATATGTACCTTTATCCATCCATGCTGACATTTATGACATTATTCTTACATAAAAAATAGTTAACAGCAACCACACTTTTAATTTTATCAGTGTATTGCCTGAGGAAAAGAAGCCATGTCTTCAATAAAACAATATAATCCTTAGTTGGCTTTGAAAACCTCTTCAACAAAGGTACAGAAGAAACAGTTACAAACCTAAGTTACAAACCTAAGCCAGAACAATACAGATTGCCTATAAAACTAAAGGAAACTCAATGTTCCCAAAACCAGTTTGGGGACCCAGGCAATCATTTACTTGTGCCACGTTTTACATATGGAGAGATCTAATCCAAGCTCCTCAATGTTAATGACACAGCCTGACTGCTGGTTTCAACAGTACTTAGATCAAAACTGTTATGCAAAAGAAAATCCAGGATCCATGCACTTTATCTCCACGCATATACATGGTGTGCATGAGCACTCCATTTCCATACATCATCTCTATTGCAATCACGAGAAGTAATGCACTTTACAGATTTTTCCTCATTATTTGAAATCCCATGGTGATCTCTAGGTCACCAGAGCCAATGAGTAGGACAAATGTTAAGCAGAAAAACAGAGATCTTTTTCCCTCAATGCAACAATTCGTGTCATAGAAAGGCCCTGAGAATCCAAGTGTTAGGCCTGCTGGAGCTGCACAACCCCTGGGAACAGCAGGAACATGTAGAAAGAAAAGGCACCTAAACAATGTCACAGTGGATCCTGGAGATTTTGCAGAAACAGTGGTCTCTGGTGTCTCACAGACCAAACAGCTCCTTCCAACAAGAGGCACATTTAGTCATGACTGAAATGATTGAAACTTTCATGGTTCCTATGTAGATACAGGCATTATGATTTGATATGGAACATTGAATCCAGTGATCTGGATGTAAATCACAGCACAAAGTTAAGCAGATCTTCTGTCCAACCAATGATCTCAACTAAACCTTTGAGGTATTAAGCTCTCAGACTGTGCTATGCAAATGCTTCCTTTTGCTTGTTTAATTAGTTTAAGCTTACTATTCTTTTATTCTGACATGAAAAGGGAGAATAAAAAGGATTACATCTTCATATACCTTTGCTTTGAAAAGTCATGGAGAAAAGCAGAGGTGCCTGAGGACTGGAGGAAAGTCAACGTCACTCCAATCTTCATAAGGGGCAAGAAAGAGAACCCCAGGAAACTACAGGCCAGTCAGCCTCACC
>NW_009970045.1:0-2676 GCF_000747805.2 Chaetura pelagica | reverse complement strand
AAAAAAAAAACAACCCAAAAAACCCCCCAAAAAACAACTTTATTCAAACACATATAAACTGGGGGATTGGTGAGTTCTGTTACTTTGAGCACTAAGCTGATGCTAGATGGGCACAACACAGAACATGGCTTCCCACAGCAGAGTTGCAGAGTATGAGCTCTGTCACTTCATCCGAGCTCAACATGGGGCTACTCCAGTCCTGCCAGCAGATGCTGTCAGGAGTCAGAGTTAGCTCTGGAGCTGGGACTCACAGGTGCAGTACCACAGCTCTACCTAAGGCTGCAACTTAATCTTCTTAGCCTGTCCAAAAGAAATCACACAGCACTGGGTGTCAACTACAGGTAGTTTTTAAAATGCCCTTGTTATCAATTCTCACAGAAAGCTTCCAACCATCGTGCTGACCAGAACAAACGTTCCTTCAGCTCTATCAGGAAAAAGACAATCTGAGAGCTGGTTTTGGCTTTAAGAAAGTGGTTAAAAAGAAGCAAGTTGTTGGAAGCCAGTATTTCAGCTGCAGACATCAGATCAAATTCCCAGGGTATATTTGGCTTTCACCAAAGGGCATATATAAACAATAATGTACTGGAGGTCTAGCTGCACACAGCTAGGAAATTAAAACATGCCCTGAATGGCACTCCTAAAATACTTGTAGATATATACATAAAACATGTGAACAGTCAGTGGAATTCAGAAATCCTCACAGTGGAACAAAACAACTGATTTTTTTCCCAAAGAGGGATGTGAAGGGTTAGAATTTATCTGTCTAGAACTTATTTCACTGAAGAAATACTAATGTAATTTACTTCTCTGAAGGCTGTCCCGCTCTCTTTTCTGATACAAATTGAAAAGGTCTGCTTTCCCACCATGCTTTATTCTGCTTTCTTTCTGTCTGAACCTCTGCTATCATCTCTGTACAACAAAATGGATTATAGTTTTCCTTCTTCTCTCAGGGGTATGGTACTTACACTTTTTGATTTGTGCACACAGCATGGGTTTGTTCCATTGTAGAAGCTGACCCATGCAGACTTGTTTAGAAAACAGGTTCTACCACTCAACAGTTCTTTTACTGAGGAAGAACAAGTTGGTCCTCTTGATGCCACAGGGAAGCAAGTTCGGGGTTTGATGTGGTCCACTAAATACCTTGTGAGCCCTGCTCATGCTCTCCAGTAGGCCAGCCAGACCAGAGTAAGAGCACCACTGTATTTCAACCAGAGGCCTCTCTAATTATGATCAAATAATCTTTGCAGTGAAAACAAGTGCTTGTAAGATGTCAGAACTGAGGTGACTGACACACTACAGTATCTTAGGAAACAAACTCTGTGGTGGAGTTAACATCTCACAAGAAATGAGAACTATTTCAGGTAAGTTTTACAAGCACAAGGCCCCTGTCCTGCTTCTCTACGCATCAGAAGAGAAGTCATTTCCATTTCTCTCTTCTCCTCCAACCAAACTGCATAAGACATGTTTTGTAAACAACTCTTGAATTTTTAGACCTGTAAGCAATACAGAGGATGGGGAGGGAAAACACCTGTTTTCTGAAGGAAAGAGTAGTGTGTGGATAGAAGGCTTAAAGGGAATTACTGCTAGCAGTACTATTAGTTAGCCACACAGTATCAAGGTCTGCAGTCTGCTCTCCAGCTCCATAGGAGAATATTAATTAATGGTGTCCTACTAAAACACAGTCTTAGGGTGAAATGTTTTCACAGAGGAATTATGTGGGAAGGTGTACACTACCAGTGCTGTGTTTTCTGAAAAGGTCTGAAGCACCAGGAGCAGCCTCCATACCCCTCGCAGAGGCATTTGAATCATTCATAAAAGAAGGGCAGTGGCCTCCAAGTTGACACATCCTTCTGTTTGTTGTGCTAAGGTCATGGTTTTAATTTTTAAAGTTTTCTTTACACAGAGTATTTCCTGCATTAGACCCATGACAACTGCCCATTTCTCCAACCCAAGCAATTAGCACGACTACTGCCAGCAGGGCATTGCTGCCCATAGTATGGTGGAGCCAATTATCTTCAGTTAGAAAACAGGTTTGCACAAACATACCATTGTATGTCCTTCGTCACCTGCCCCACACCAGATTTCAGTTGCTTTTAAAGTAACCCCAGCTTTTTTTCCTGAACTATCAAGTAGCACATGGATGCATTTGATTTTGTTCAACTCTCTGTTAATTCTTACATGCTCAGAAATATTTGTTTCACACCTTAAGATTCACTGATACTGCTTGAAGGGTTCATGAGGGTTTTCATACAAGAGTAGCAGCTTTATGCGGAAGAGGTTTATTCTAATCAGGCAGCAGTGTCTTTTATAAATTAAAAAATCCCCACACATTCTAATTTAAACCATTAGCATGGCCTGTAGTTAGATGACACTTTGTTGCTAATGGATCCACTGTGGAATATGACACCAGTTGTGCTGTCCACTGGGATTTACAGGCGTATAATGCACATGTTTATTTCAATTCTAAAAGCCTGTACTAATGGCTTCAGCACTTTTGTGTTAAGTAATCGACATTCTCCCCCTTTGGCAGTGAATGCATATGTAATGCAATCCATGTTTTCCTGGGATAATTGGTCTTTCTTTCCTCGATCGGACGTATGATGAAATTCCAAACTAGATATGTGTTAGAGACAAGTTAGGTTTGCCTGTAGGCTGTCTCTGATTTGCTTTTTTTTT
>NW_009970044.1:0-2676 GCF_000747805.2 Chaetura pelagica | reverse complement strand
TTTTTTTTTTTTTTTATTTTTCCACCTACCTCCTTTCCCATGAAGCACAGAGCTTGTGTTGGTGGTCTCAGTGTCAGCTTGACAGTGCTCACTAGTTTGGTGTGACACCGGGAGTTACTGAGCTGGAAATTGATGGCTCTGTCTGAGCTCTCCCTGCACTCTTCTGATCTGTTACAGTCATACACGTTTTTTAGAATAAAGCCTGTTTGGCATAACGGAGCTCTCATTTTTTCCTCTTGAAGGTGGCTTGAGGTTTGTTTGTGGTTTTTAAAACTGCTTTGTGTTACTGTCTGTGGGGTTTAGATTAGGACTGCATCAGTGCTAGGATGTATCCAGCATGATTGCTTTTCTCTCTGTGAGTACACTGACCAGATTTCCAGACATCCGATTGCCCTTAATAGAAAGGAAAATGTTAGTGTAACAAGGTGAATGTTCAACCTAGCACTAAGGGGTTTTTGTTCTAGAGGAAACTGGTAGGACAATAACTGCTTAAAACTTGCACTAGTTTTGACAAGGAAGGGTGAGTGTCAAGGTGCTTGAACGTTTAAATACGGTACTAAGGAAAAAAATTACTGCAACACACTGTGTTTTGTGTTTTCTTTCCTATATACCTCATTGTTTGGCATTAATGGCTTGGTTGTTTCACAGCTCGTAAAGATGGAAAATGACCCATGATAGGTACCATGTTACACCTTTCTTCCGAGGGACAAACGACTGTGTGGAATCATTGGTTTAACATAGATTCCACAATACATTTGCTTCGTTGTATGTCTATGACATTTAGTTTCTGAAAGAATGTCAGAGGGCTGAGGACCTGGGGAAAGATGCTGAGAAAATAATCAGAGTGGGAAAAGTAGGATGACAGAAATAGTTGAATCAGAATGGCAAAATCTGTGATTTATTTCTGATAGGAGAAGAGAAGAGAAGAATGTGTGGGTTTTGATATCTTTAGAGTGTGTATTTGTACCTGTGCTTGATGTAGCAACAGGTTTTGAAAAGTGTTCCCTTCCATACAGGAGGGCTGGAATCTGGCGAGTGTGTGGGAGTGATTCAAGTGGGATGTTGTGGTTGTGGTAGTACAAAAGAAAAACGCTGGTGTGCAGAGAAGTTGGAAAGTATTAAGGGACTGGGGAAAGGAGGAGGGATTGGTACTTTGCTGGTGGTGCTTTTAGGTAGTTAAGTACTCTGTGTATGAAACCAATGAATGGTTTTCAACTTCTGCATGTGCTAATTAAAGAGATTGTCCTAAATGTGTATGGTCTTGACAACTTCTGTTCTCAAGACTTGTAAAAAGCAGGGCAAATGAAGCAGGTGGTCTTAGAAGCAAGTGATGAGAGGACCTGGTATGAAATTAAAATTATTTCAACTAAGTACTATAAGTGATGACTTTGCTGTGCTTTAGTGTATGAAGATCTATGCATGCATGTATAGCTACATAAAGGGGTGAGTAGTCCTCTGAAACCATGAGATATGCTGAGGATGTAAGCCTTTCTTCATCTTTATTGTGGTCACACAAGTCCAAAACAATATTCTGGGGTGTTATTTATCTTTTCAGACATTTGTTGTACAACGGAAGTTTTTATCAATAATACTTCTGCTCAATATTCAGCTGCTCTTCAGTGCCTATGTGGATCTCTTACAAATTGTCAGTTTGTTTTGGTAACTTGGCCTTCAAGTTGTTTGCCGAGAAACAACTAACACCGCCTTACACAGACAGACTACAACTATTTTTGTTCATCTGATGCTGTCCCCCACTAAGTAAGTCATTGACAGCATGTGACTTACTAGTTAATAATATTACGTTATAGGATAATTATCTAGTTATTAGTTGGAAGTACTCAAGTTTTAGTAACAAAAAAGTGTAAAGGCAGATGGAGTACAGTGAATCTCTGGGTGAAACGCCCTGGAGTATTTCAAAGACAAGCACTGAGTAGGGAAGATGCCCGAGTCCAGCTCTGTTGCCTTGAGATCTCAGAAAGACAGTGGGCTCATGGATTTGCAGAGGGTTGTGTAACACCACAGGTACAGCCAGCTCCCCTGGAAAAAGCAGCCGAGTAAACAGCAGCTGATAGGAGGCATCATTAGTATTCAGAATAGTACATTACATTTTATTTGCATTTCCAAATATGAAGGGTTAGACTATGTGGTTGATCTGTGTACAGCAGAGCAGTGTGGTGGCTCTCCTGGTCAAGTTTGTGCAGCAGCAACTCAAAACAAGTACAGAGTGGCATTTTGTAATGCTCAGTGATTTTCTGTGCCCCTTCTGGTTTGCTGGATTTATGACAGTGTTTGGACTGCACTAATGTCCTGATGATGATGTACATGAAGTGCAGGAGTATTAACAGTGTTGCAGTGGTATTAACAGAAAGTAATAACAACATCTGCTGTCTGACAAGGATGTCTCTATAAATTAGAATACACTTGTATGTATGATCTTCTGTTAGCCCTGTTAAGTGAAGGTGGATCTCTGGATTTTCCTTCTAGTTGCCAATATGTGGAGTTTGAGTAATTTTATCTGTTATCTAACAGTTCAGTGATGTACTAAAGATACTGCATGGAGAAAACCTAAGAGCCATCTTCCTGGTCAGTCTTCTATAGATGACAGTTAAAGAGAAGGAGACTTATACTGTATTTGTCAAATTATCTTCCTCCTACAACTGAAGAGCCTGAATGCTG
>NW_009970043.1:0-2669 GCF_000747805.2 Chaetura pelagica | reverse complement strand
AAAAAAAAAAAAAAAAAAGGCAAGTGGGTGCCAAGAACAAAAGGAAAAGGTTAAAAATATCTTTGGAGACTAGTTTTAATATTTAAACACATCCACAGATTTAAACATGCATTATGCATCAGATACTTAAGCTGTCACACTGAAATATAAGTCGGACTACAGAGGTTACTTAAATAATGGTGTACAATTATAGAAAAACAAAAAATATTTCAGGCTCATTCCATCAATCTAGAATAAGCCATAGGAGTCAATGAGAATAGTCTAAATAGTACATTTTTAAGGTAATTGTCCTAATGTGACTGATACATTCCCCAAACTTGGTCCTGAGATACTCTTGTTCCCTAGGGTCACACATAGTGCTTCATGTAACTGCTTTAATTGTCTCTCAAGCTCTTACTGTTCGCAGAAATTGTCAGTCTACAAAACTGCATTTTGTTCTTGCACGTAAACACATTATATGTACTGGAGAAATTACAGGGAATGATCTCTGAATGCGTATCTGTACACTGGAAGTCATTATGCTATTTGTGGAATTATGGAATATTCATGAAATTTGCATATTAATGAAAATTTGCTGAAGTTCTAAGTCTGCTGAGATATGAGGCTTATTATCAAGATGACCTAATAGCTACCTAGTTTTTATCATCAAGCTGAACTGAATTTTTTTTGTGTAAGCAACACAGTCTGTTTTTAGAAACTACCAAATTAAATTGAAAACAAAATTTTAATATAGGGTACAACTACACCTTTATTCTACCTCAAGCATACATGGAGTAGCAGGCTATTAGGAAATGAAACTCTTGCTGTCAGAACAAAGTCCCCAGAATAACAATCAGTAAAGTCTGCAATTCAAATAATCATACCCCTTGTCCTAGAAGCACAGTCTTTATGTGTAAGAATATCAAAAGAAAGTCATTTTTTTCTAGCCTATTAAATTTTAACATGTCACCTTCCTTATCCTTGTGATACTCCATGCTTTATGGTTTGGTCTCGTAACAACTGGAAAACTTATTTCTCTTGTTTTCAGTCAGTTTCTTCCAATTTGTGCCTGCCCAAGCTTTTATTTCTGATTTCACACAAAGCAAGGCACGATGCAATCTCTCAGCCCACACTGCTCCCCTAGTAAATATGAAAATAATCTTGCTGTGTCCTTAGCTCTGTGTTGCATCTGAAGGTTGGAAAGACAACCTTTTAACTGCAACATTACATTCTTATCCACCTCCACTGACTTCCCTAAATCTCACTTTAGTGATTACCAAAAGGCACAACTTACTGCCTATTCCTCTCCTGTCCCCTACACATTCAGAACTAAACATGAAAATTAAGCCACAGATGTGCTAAATCCATTATCACCCAAGCATTTCTATGAGCTGGAAAGTGTCCTTAAAGCTGCTGTAAGAATGCATTGAAATAATGAATTCATGATTAGGAACTTCTAAAAATTTCTGCTTCTATGGAGAGCCAGTTTGGAAGCAGAACTGTCCAACTCTTTTACTCATTATCTGTGTCACACCTAAGTTAAGAGGAGCATAGGAGCAATTTAAGGATAGATTTTTCCTGACCTTCATCTTCACAGAGAAGAATAACAACAGCAAAAGTCTTACTGCTTTCACCACACCTACAGTAATATTTTTCTCACTAAGGTTGCTGGAGCAGTAGTGTCCAGTGGGAAGGATCAAAATATGCAGAAGGGCCACAGATGATGGGATATATGAGAAAAAAATGCCTCTCTTACGCTTGGAACAGCATTTAGGAAGAGAGATTTCAGAGTCGCTAAGCTCAGAGAAATACTCAAGGTAATACACACCTTTGAAAGGTTCCCAACAGCAGGTCTTCAACTCCTGAGATGCTATGCAAGGACCAGCTTGATTACCAACTGTGACACTTCCACTGCATTGGTACTTGAGAATAAACATTGCTACAGCTTCAAAATCAAAGGCTGCATGTAGCATGTTCTAGCTATACATATAGTAATGAAATACTGGACAAGTTTTCTTAAAGAATCCTACTTCCAATATAAAAATAATGGTTTCCTCATCTGAAGATAGCAGCATGGTGGCCATCAAAACAAACTAGCAATTAACTCACTATGTAACCAAAAGGCATTACAAAGTGCTAATTGCATATGCTGAGTACCAGGAGGAAATTAAATGATCTAAAGACAAGATGTGATTTGATTTGGCAGACTGTAAATTAATCGTAATAGACATAGGCATTTTGTGTGTCAAGTACTCATCATGTCATTCATTATCCTAATTAATGTCTTCTAGAGGGGATACTCTAGCCTCTTTCAGCAAAATTCTTTGGATTTATGAAAATCACTAGATTGGGATTAAGAACCACAGCCAATCACCAATTTAGTGGGGATTTCTTTTCGATTTTTTATTGTTACAATCATTGTAATAAAAACCCATTAAAATACCTCAACTTTCTTCATGAAAGATGGATAATAATTCCTGCCCAACTCACATACAAGTTTTCATGCAACATTTCACATCTCATCTCCAGAAAGTTGTTGCATATCTACTAGGATGTTCAAGAACAGCATTGCCCTGTTTGCAATACTATTTACATTTTGAAAACTCCAAGAAGTCATCTTTATGGTCTGATTAATATTTTAGTTACAAAAAAAGTCCTAGCTTGCTGGATCAAATGGAGCAAGGAGCAAA
>NW_009970042.1:0-2655 GCF_000747805.2 Chaetura pelagica | reverse complement strand
AAAAAAAAAAAACAATTAAAAAATTAACCTCTGGGTTTTTCATAAGAGCTCCTTCTTTTGACCAAATGTTTCCACCCTTACTATCAACTCTCTAACCCATTTACTTCCTGCTGCAAAATCACAGAACTAAAATTGGAATAGCAAACTAATTCTATGGCAGCATCCACGGATTACACAGTTCATACCTTCTCCTTGGATCAAGGAGGAGTAAGAAGACTTAAGATAAACACTTTACAACCAATAACAGTAAACTAAAAATCAAAAGGAAAGCACCCACAGAGAAAAATATGGTTTTTTGAAGTGTAAATTCTTGTATTATTGGAGGCTGCCCAATGTGAAAGACACCTTAGAAAATTCACCACCTGAGCATTTTGGGCTTTTCCGCTCAGTATTTTTCACAGTCAAAAAAGCATTTATTCCACCTGCATCAGAGAACTGGCAATATGACATAGCAAGAACAGAAACAGGTCTGTTTGCCTCAGAAGTAAAACAGAACTGTCATACAATTCTCTTCCTATTGTTCTCCCAACCTACCACATAAGAAACAGAAACTGATGCAATGCCCTACAGGTCAACAAACTTGAGCTCTGTGAGAAGATAACTGCAGAGTTGAGATTCCTCTGAGATACCTTGCCTCCAGCTCAGCAGAGTTTAACTCAGGAAAACATCAGCTTCAGTGTCCCAGCTGACCTTCACTAGTCCACTAGTGTGGACTGGAGAGAGAGAAATGGTCTCTCTGAGAGAAGCTCCAAAGCACTCTTCACCTTTGCAACACATCAGTCACCCAAAGAAATGGTTTGCAAATGTAATACAGAACTTAATGCTTATCTTCTTATAGGTGTTTCAGCTCTTCACAGTTTCACAGAAGTCAATGTAAGTTGACAGCAGCAAGTAACTTGCACAAACAAGTTACAATTACTCGTAAGATACTGAAACAAGACTGGAGAGAGTCAAAGCCATCCTGCTAGCACCTGCAACGAAACTCTTGTTTGCTGATGTAGTTTGTAACATTCTCTCACTCTGCACGTGACTCGGCTCTTTGTTTCTGTTGGGCTCACAGTACCATAGATCCCTTCACCATGTTTCATCATTTCACAACTCCAGTTGCCATGACAACAGGATGCAGCTTATCTGTGCTGTTTCCATATTTCCAGTTTTTGTTGCCATAACAACACAATCATTCTGGCTTTCTACAAAAAACAGCAACTTTAAGCCATGTATTCTCAAGGACATAGGGTTCATCACACATGTATCTTCATGAGAGAAGAGATTTGTACAGGCAATTTGTAAATTAAGCTATTTTTTTCTGAAGGGGGATTTTTCACTCACAAAAGTGAAAAGCTGACAGCAATTGCTAGAGGTAGACTGCTGCGACATCTAAAGCCTGGCCTTTAATAATAGCCAGAGTAATATAGCATTAGGCCACTTCCGAGTGGGGAGTCCCCACAGTGTCAGACTGTGTCAAACTGCACAATTGTTATGTGATGTAAGTGTCCATACTTGTTTCACCCAGGCAGATCTGAATTAGATGCTAGATGCAATTCTCTTGAGTTTTAACCCAGTGGCCTCCCCATTATTACCAGCACCACCACCATGCAGCTTTGTCTTTGATGGCCCGTTTTAATTCTGTAATTTGAGCTCGTTGCAGATTTCTTTTCACACTCTAACCCTTTTCACTTTCAGGTGACTGCATTTTGAACTTTTATTTACAGGAAGTGCACATTCATAAGACTGGTGAGAAAATGTTATACAAACACAGCATGCATAAACACAAAACAGTGATGGCTATGAGGGGTATCAGCTAACATGGCACTGTAACTTCATTACACCCTCATTTATGTACTTAACTAATGAGACAATCACAGGTGTCCAACACGGTCCTTTACATGAGATGAATAACAATAATACAGTCCAACCTGCTTTAGCCATGCTTGGTATCCAGAAGATATAAGTTGGAATCCATCTTTTGGCATGTGTATTCGGGGCTAGGAGAGAATAGACATAAAGAGAGACCTCCTTTTACACTGGGACCTAGCTATCCTAAGTCTAAACTCTGGAGCATTTTAAACAATGCAGATTTTTTTTTAACCACATATGAAGGTTTAGTCCCCAGATTAGTTCTTGTTTACTCCTCTGATATCAGCTGTTTTAGGAACACTTTTCTAACAAAGCCACCAAATCATTCTCATGATTTCCACCTTCATACATTTCAATTCAGTATATATAGGTATTTCTGTAACATTTCCACACAAATGCACTTGGATAAATACACCTTTGTGGTGGGTGCTGTAGCAGAGGCTAATGGTCATTAATGCTTTTGCCACTACATAAAGCAAAATGGTGCCACAACTGCAGCAGTCACAGCTATGAGAATGTTTTTACAGCCACCATCCTCAACACGTTCAGACCAGACACTGGACAACATGAAAAGATTAAGGAAAATCCCTGAAGAGGTACAGCCTTAATACCAGAGTAACAGGAAACTATACTCACACACAGTCATAAATTACACTTCAAACTGAAAGACAAATACAATCTCCTCCCCATTTATTGTTCTCATGCTTTATTGAGTTGAGGAAAAGGCAAGACATCCAATTGCTCTGGAAGCACAAGACATATATAATCTACAGTTAGAAAAAAGATATCATCACAATC
>NW_009970041.1:0-2606 GCF_000747805.2 Chaetura pelagica | reverse complement strand
AAAAAAAAAAAAAGGAAAATTATTGGACACTAATCAGTATGATTGGTATAAGAATGTATTCATTTACTTAACTTCATACATTCTGTGCAAGAGCTGTGGTAACAGCATAATCTGCAAACTAAAAGGCATTTATGTCTAAAATACACATACAATATCTTGCTGTCTTCTGAACTACTTTTAAGTGTGAAGTCGCTCCAATATTGGATATGTGACTATTTTACTTCTGCCTCAAAGAACTTTTGTACTTAATCTCAGCAAGTCTGACCAAGGATGGCAATCGAACAGATCTTTAAAACCTCACCCACCTTCCAAGACCAGCAACACAGTGTACAGCAACACAACAACCAGGTTCTTCACGAAATTTAACTTTAAGGAGGTTTAGCCAGTCATCAACAATCTGGTTGGATGGTGGAGCACCGTCATCAAAGGGCCAATCCTAGAATATAGCATTACATTCATTTAAAAAAATACATAAAGATATAAGTCTTTAAACTTGCAATATGCTACGTGCATACAAAAAAATGTAGGGGACACTGTACAAAAGAGCTGACAGCTAAAGGAACCACTCATGTGTATGGTTTTCTAATAGTATAACTATAGCAGTATCAGGAATATATTCCTTTTGATTGTTGCACAGATTTTGCTCAAAAAACAGGTGTTTTTTTTTCCTGACAAGAGAGCACGTCTGTACAGCTTTTGCCCCCACCAGCTCATGGGATACACTTGAAGACTTAAAAGAATAAATAAATTCAATACTACCTTATAAGGGGGGTGAAGGGTAGGTTGGTTTTAAAGTCTGCTTTTATACTACTTACCAAAACCTGAATGCCTTCTTTTTCCACCGGAGCAGTGTCATAAGTAGCTTCACACACTCTTACCACTGTGGTAACACCATATTTCTTAAGTTCCTAGGGAGTGGGAAAAGAAAAAAGCACCACCTGCTTTAGGAGTAAACCAATTTAACTTACAATTTAATTTTGTCAGTAGGTTAGCTTATTAAATAATTCCAAAAGTTTCAGAAAGTAAACTTGCACAAATGCTTGCCACTCTGAAGAACTAGGAAAGCTGACATCAGTGAAAACTTGTGTGTGCTCATGTCAGATACCTTTAAGCTCTTCTGCATAGTTTTGTTATGTTGGATCAGACTTTTTGCTTTTAAAATCAAAACTAGATGAACATTCTGATGAAATAAGTAGTCCATCTCCAAAAGATAATTAATTTCAAAGGAACAGGAAGTTTCCAGATTTGCAAAGCTACACATTTTAAATTCTCCCCTTCTATTTCTCTACTTAAAACAACAGGTTTGTAACGCCTCTTACTAATGAGAATTATGACCACAGGAAAATTTCTTATTCCAGTTCTGGAGTGATCATAACTAGAGGGTAACAAAATTTAATTTTCCATTTTGCTATTAACCTCCATTTATTAACCAAAAAAACCAACAACAAAAAAAGCACTCTTCCTTGAGCTTGCAACAACCCATCACTCACACTGTAACTGTCATGGTAATAACTGAAGCACAGCCTCAGCATACTTTATCAAGACATGAGAGTATAAAGGCAAGCAAATACTGTTTCACTATGCTTCTTGTATATTATCCCACACTGAATGCAAAAGAGAGGTATGATACACTCAAAATCCTGCTACTGAGGGACTACATTGCAAACTCGGACCTTACCTGGAAGTAATATTGGAGGAACTTATTGTTAGCATACATGGACACACTTTTAACTGTGCATTTTCTCTCCAACATGCTAGATGCAAGGTTTAGATGACAAATTCAGATATTACCCAAGCCACTTAGCTTTAGTCAGTAGATAACTTCAGCACGTACCAAAACACTTCAAGCAGTTTCAGCAACTCTGGATGCAGAGCAAGCCTACTGCCACATATTTCACTCAAGTAAGACACTATGGCACTTGGAGGATTCTATTAAGCTGCTCCACTACCATGACTTAAAATAATGAAGAGAAACAGGCAGTGAAAGCATGTTTCAATCCTGTTATTTGTTCTTACAGTTCTGATTCACAATGTATAGTGAATTATTTTAAATCACTATGTAATAGGTGAAAAGAAACATTACATCACTTCAGATTAACCTAAATGCTAGTTCTTTCCATTAGCAGATCTTTGCATTGTTCTATATAGAACTCACAGAAAATTCCTGTTTTCAGACCTAAACAATATACTTAATGTACAATCTACTATACAGTACTATTTCGTTACTTCACTTCCAGAAGTATGTTTTTGTAAAGGCCAAAAAGGTATCTGAATAGATTTGTCCGTAGGACTTCAAAGCATGGCATCAGTATTTGAAAAAAAGCCAGTATGTGAACAGTCTCAGTACCTCTTTGTATGGCTTCCAAAGTTGCTATTAACTAGTAAAGAAGAACATTGTTAATAGGGCATGCTGGTCAGGCATTTAAAAAGTAAGAATTCTGTCCTGGCCTTACCTCTATAAATTTGTTTAAGGTTGCATTGGTTGGATTGTGTGTGATTAGGAATCTCATGTTCTTGTAGGTGATTTCCACAGGAGCTGGGCGGTTCATTCGGGCCATGTTGATTTAGTTTAACATGCAACAAGATTATGAAAGGATTAAAAAAAA
>NW_009970040.1:0-2669 GCF_000747805.2 Chaetura pelagica | reverse complement strand
AAAAACAACAAACCAACAACCAACCAACCAAAAAACCCACCAGTAAATAATGAAATCTTATTTTAACACTATTTAACTGCAGACATAACAAACATTCTTTATTGCTCACAAAAAGGCTGAACAGAGTAGCACAGTATTGTATATAAAGCAAGAATCCTTTAGCACCATCTGCTGGCTTTGCATTGAAAGCTGATCTTGGGACTCTCCACAGCTATTGCTAGTAAAATATTGTAAATATATGTATCTTTTACATAGATAATGTAAAAAAATAAATTTAAAAAAAATTGTGGTATAATTTTTATCCTTTAAAAAATTATAATGAGAAAACACAATGAGAATTCAAGGTTAACTGATGAACTGAAATAGAAGTAGGTCAGGAGTGTTTTGTTAAGTGTGACTGTAGAAAGCAATTGAATACTTTTTCTGTTTTACTAGAGCTTTTGCAAGTGCAATATTAACGTTTTCTATTCCTGTTGTTAGTCAAATTCAGTATTTTATTTTTTTTTCACAAAGAATACCCACAAGGCTTAGGAAAACATCCATAACATGTTTTGAAAATGGTTGCAACCACTAAATATTCTTCTACCTAATGTTTATTGCATTATTTGATATTAGTCTTGAAAGCCTTATGAAGGTTTAATGGGTAGAGGCCCTGATGCTGTAGTCAGTTCTAAAAATCCCATTATCTTTACAGGGCACTGTTGAAGCCAGTGCAGCAAATACTGGAACTGTCTGCAGGAATCTAGAACAAAGCCTTAAATTATACAGCTCCAAAAGGTCACTGTTGTTTCTTTTTTAAACTGTAACACATTGATACCTCAAAGAGTTTGAGGCCTCATTCCTCCAGGTACTCTATAAATCACATATAAATGGTGGTTCTAGCCTCCAAATATTTAAACTGAAAAAAGATGAGTTATAACAGGTGGGTAAATTCTGGTATATCTCGAAATCTGTAATGATGCTGCATAAGCTATTTAATTTGGTATTTATGCAATACCAAGAAAGTAATGTCATAGATAGATATGAAGACAGTCTTCATTGAGAAGAAACTGCACTAGCATTCACTGATGGTTTGAGAAGCATTTAAATAGTGGTGGTGATTTGCTCTTGGTAAGCAGCTAAGTTTGTGTACTTTAAGTACTTGTTTTGGCTAAAGTATGTACTACAGTGGTAAACACAGCACCTGTACCATCCTTGCCTTCAATTGCTGAGAGAGATTGTGTTTCAGGATTTGTCAATCAGGCGTAGTGACTGAAAGTTACAATGTATAGCAAGTTCTGAGGCACAATCCAGATGCAAGTGAAGACAGGATGTATTTCAAGACTGGAAACAAGGAGTTTGCATGCTGCTTTTTTTGGCAGTATTCAGCTTCAGGTGTCACTAAAACTGTATTTGTGAAAATCTCCAGAGGGATAGAGATATTTAGCACTTTATGATATAATGCAGACCTTTGAGTTCCAGGAAAAAACAATCCTATATTTACAACTTGTAACCAATAGTTGATGTGGTAAAAGGAATTCTATTCATACAGTAAACGAATACAGCCTTAATGTGCACCATATGCCTAGTGGTGGGATGATGTACTAATATATCACATTTATTTACCTTGTTTGGTTGCTGGAAAAAAACAAAACCATTCAGTTCAAAGTCTATAGCATGTAAGACAGAACAGAGTAATGCAGAAGATACAGTTTATAGTCTAGAATGAAATTAGCAACTTAAATGTTGTAAAAATTATTTGGTCAATACAATAATCCTGCCTTGCGTAGGAAATTATTTTGTAAGTGTTTCTGGATCCAAATTCTATTAACATGAGCATCACAGAGATAAGCATTACTCTGCTGAGTGCAAGAATACTATATGTAATTAGAATTATGGTGTGCTTCATTGAAAAAATAGCTGCTTTAATACAGCTACTTTTAAAAAGACAGCTAATCTGTGTATGCTCTGAGTTTGGTGTATTTCATCTTTATTCCCAGTTATATCCATGAGTAAAAGGTTGTAAGTGTCCAACTACTGCAGTCACTCATGCATTGGTTTGAGATTAACTTTACAAGAGCAATCAAATAGCTAAAGCACAGAATTTTTTACATGCTTTATGGAACAGTATTATTTTGCAGTAATAACTTTTTTCTTACCTGAAACAAAAATAAATTATTTTAATATAGTATTTGAATATGAAGGAAAAATAAAAAACTGCCAAATTGAGCTGAATTCTCACATGAAGCCTTTCATCTCAGATTGCTTTCTGCCCAATATAATAAAATACTATATAGTTTCAACTAGTGGCCAGTTTCAGTCATTTCCCTTACAACAATTCTGCAGTAGGTACTATTTCTGACTGAAATAATTGCTTGATGGGTTTTTTCCTTTCCTTTTGAGGTTTGTTGTTTTTTTTCCAGGACTCACTAGGTAATGAAATAGTTATACCTGTAAGCCACAAGAGAGAAATATGAAGAAAATAGATTTGGTTTTTTTTGCATAAACAAAAAAAGCCCCTTCATAAAGCTGTTTTAGAACATTGTCAAACAAAAATGACAGTGTTCTGGAACTTCAAAGCTGATATTTAAGTAGCAGTTTATGAAGTCGGGGTGGTGCAAATATTAAAATATTACTGTCCACTGACCCTGAATATTCACCTGCAGGGGCTTCAAAAAGCTCTGTATTCA
>NW_009970039.1:0-2667 GCF_000747805.2 Chaetura pelagica | reverse complement strand
CCAACCTAAATGATTCTGTGATTCTGTGAAATTAGTGTACCAACTTCTGAAGAATTAGGTTTAAATCTCCAGGTATACTCTAATGGTATTTCTTAATTTTTTCTCAGGTTATTGTGATAGGAAAAATATTGCTGCTCTGTTAGCTCACTGGTGCTATAGGCTTCCTTTTTATGTTCTGTCTTCCTGACTTTGTGTATTCTAAACATGTTGCTATGAAGCCCTGCCATGTTTTTGTATGTCTGACTTGCCCTGAAGACCCTTTATGCCACGAGAGAAACAGTTTAGCACAATCTAAAACTATGCTATCTGTTATTCTGGCAGAATTAAAATGAAAATAAAGTGGTAGGTGTTCTGTGTAAGCGGTACCTAGCTAAGAAGGAGGAATATCCTGATAAAAAGGAACTTCCCCAGGATGTAGGATTTACAAGATCACTCCAGTGTTCAATGACAATTTTTTCACATGAAGTGCGAAATACCCCCTGCATTGCCTGTATCCTCCTGTTCCAGAGGTAACAGCCCTTCCCAGCTTCACAGGGTCTCAAACCCAAAGTACAACAAAGGTTTTAAGATACTTCATCAGACAGATTCTACAAGTGCACAGAAATGCAATAGAAATTAGAGATTATTCCTCTACATAAAGCAGTGTTTGTATAATTTATTACAGCTGTGCTAAACCGGGTTCAGAAGAGCAAAATTCATCAAAATCTTACGGTACTACGGGAGCAATCTGCTTTTTCCATGCTAGCATTTGAGTAACAGCAGCTAGGCAGGGCTAAGGCTCTGTTACTTCTCAATGTCTGCAAGTTGATTTCTGCTCACATTCATCTGAGCAAAATTTCTCTTATATGCGCCCTCCAGAAAGTGAAAACAATTGAAGCCAGGACACTCTTGTGCAAAATGCCACCCACATGATACAATCTGAGGATCTGACATGCGATGTGGTAACTGCTAATTAACTGAGCTGGATCTGATGCAGTGTCTTGGCTTTATAACCAGTTTCTAGTCCTATAACACATCATCTCCTCCTCATGGCCATGATTTTCTTCTTTGAAGGTCTATTCTTTATTCACTCAAATCTTCTCCATGTGTCAAGAACATAATAAGAAGCAATTATTAAAAGCAATGGGCAGGAAAATCCCCATTCCACTGTTCTACTAAAGCATTTAGAGGCTGAGAAAAATTAGGCGAATTCACATTTCACATGTGTTTAAATTGCTAATCTTACTGCTCTATCTGTATTAGTGAATAGATTTACAGTAACTTTTACTTTATAATATTTTGGCAGAACTGTTAGAAAAATTGTTATAAGCCTAGGAGTGGAACTGAACCATGAAAGCCAAAATGTAAACTTCTGTAAAGCTGGGTTATTAGTATGACAGAATAAAATTTCACACACGCAAAAGCTCCTACGCCACAGTGTTTTGAAGGCAAGAAGAGATGGGTGGGGAAGTGTAATCAAAGTCATTTCTGTTCCCTCTGATATTTCACTGAACGCTGCGATAATAATAAGTTGGTTTTGTCCTTTCTGTGTTTCAGGCATTTGGTGATATTTCTGGAGAAAATCTCTTGTGTAACGAAATGAACGCAGCCCAGGAGCGCGTAAGTCAAACAGACAGCGTGCTGCGTACATCTTCATGTATCAAGCTGAGGGAGAGGAAAAAGAGTACAGCAAGTTGGAAAGGTATTATTTTCAGTTTCTGTACCTAGCTGAAAAAACAATGCTGACACCTAAGCATAAAACCATGGGAGGGATAGAAGAAAACATATTAATCCGAAAGCACAGTTACTCTTGGAAAGACTAGGGTGTGATTGGTTAGGGCTGAAAGGTCACAGCTGTGTTTTCCAGTGTGTCTTCATCCTTGGGTAGTTTAATAGGTCTGTTGCAAGTGTGCTGAAGGCTGAGGAGCAGTCATTCACCCAAACACTGGCACAGTTTCCATTCAGAAGTGCAGAATGGCAACTCAGTCCAGAGGAATCCATGTGGAGCAAGGGCCAACGTTTAAAGTATGCTGAGGGTGGCCAGTGTTTACATTACGCTGAGTGCAGGCTTAAAGCAGCTACTTTATATATAAGGTAGGTATGTGTTAGCACATATTGGTCTGAGTGTGAAAGTCCCAATCTCTCAGATTTGCATTGTGTTTTCCACTGTGTACTGACAACCACTGGACCCCTCCCAGCACCTACAGATGTCCATGCAGAGTGGAACATGTATGGCCAAGTTGCTCAGTGAAGTTACTGCTCATCAAAGGTAGTGTCAAGGTGTTGGATGACAGACAATTACAGAACACACTGGGTGTCCTCGGATATCACTATTATTGCAAGATACCAGCTTCTTCTCCTTCCTTACACAGGGTCTCAGTGCCAGATCTGGCTCCACCAGATTCCTGCACTTAGCTGAGTCCTAGTGGTGTCACTGATGCTGTCTGAGGAGTGACGTTCAGTTAAAAGCACCATGTGTTATTTTTAAATCCACGGTAATCTTGTCTGATGACAGAGGGACCTTGGAAAGCTAACATGAGACCACAAGACACATTATTTTTAAGGAAAATTGATAACTTTAGTGTATAGGCTCTTGCTCCTGAAGCCCTCTTGTTGGGGAAGGGGTTACAGTGCAGTGTTGCCTGTGTATTTACATCATGTCTTTCTCTACATCTTTTTTTTTTTTTT
>NW_009970038.1:0-2634 GCF_000747805.2 Chaetura pelagica | reverse complement strand
TACTAAACTTGGTTCTTTTGCTCTGCCCTAAGCCCCTGCTACTGACAGGATGGTGAGCTGGACCTTTGGTGTGGCCCAGTATCACAGTTCTTACAGATGGTACTTACAATTTTTGTCTTGGTTTGTTTAATGAGGGGTAAAGAAACAGAATAAGTGCAGTTAGTCACGGTAAATTTTACTATTAACAATCAAAAGTCCTACCTCCTAAATTGTTTTCTAATGACAAATGATGTTTGAATTTTAATTGGAGATACAAAAAAATCACAGGATTGCTATTCATTTACATCTCTTTGTACTTGCCTCAAAATAAAAAGCATTTTATTTCAGAATTATTTGTGTCATCAAACAAAATAATTACAGAGAGCAAGCTCATCTGGTGGCTTTTTACTTTATTTAGAAGTATAATGCATCAGTGTGCTGCAGTGCTGGTGAGTATACTGCTCTTTCAAGAAGTGCAGAGGGTAGAGGCAGTCATCACTAGAGAGGAACTAGTAGTTTTAAGTGTGGGGCACTCTCTGCAGAAAATAGTGGCACTTACATTGAATGTGTTTAACAGCCTGGTAGTCCCTTTGTGAAAATAGGCTGCTTAGTTGGAAGTAGATCTTATTGATTTTTCAGTATAAGCAGTTAAAAACTGTCATCATAAAGTGCTTTTTGGGCTGAATCCTTTAGATGCCAAGTGTTTCCAAACCCAGAGAAGAAGATAAACTCTACCTCAGAAAGCCTTTTGATTGGGAGAGAGACTGGGAAGGCAAGCAGAGAGTAGCTGTTTACCTCGCAGCAGGCTTCAAGCTGGAGCAGAGTAAGTATTGAAAAGAGGTGCCTTTTTTAACCCAGTTGTTGTCATGTCATTTCCTTCTGCTTTCATTGCTCTACATTAAAGTGAAGGAGAAGTTGGTCCCCATGGCTATAATTACTGGCCCACTGCTGAGACATTATTAGAAGGTAAGTCAAGCTGACTCTGCAAACGGGCAAGGGGAGTGCAGAAAATTGGTAGCTGTATGCATTGGCCTTACCATAGTCGTTTGTCTTTCCTCACCTTTCTTTCTGTCTCGATTGTTTTTTAAGCATATATGGCTTCAGAATAGGAAACAACAGGAAAAAGTGGAGAAAAAATTAGTAGATACATGACAGGATATCGCCCTAAAAGGTATTGTTTAATTTCTATTTTTGTATAGATCCCTGAGAGAGTATTTGTTAAATTCTGGTCGTAATTTTTAGAATTAACATCCTTTATGTGAATAGCATTGGGAAGAATTTATTGGGATAAACCTTTTCTTTTTTTCTGACTGAAACTTCCATAATTTTTCAGAGCAAGTAAAAGATATTTCAGTTGACCATGTAATTTAACTTGAAAGAATGGTCATAGTTACTTATTTTCCACAAATCATTTTTAGTTCATGCCATGCAAGTATCCAAACAATTACATCCTCGACTTTTCCATCTTAAACTTGATCTTACCCACAATAAGCTGCTACATATCACAGCTTTAAATTTTGGGTAGGACAGGATGGCAAAATGCTTTCCATCCCCTTGAACACCTTGAGGGACAAAGCATTTTAAAAATCTGCTGGATACTCCTAAAAACAGCTTCCCTTTGCACAAGCATGCATTTCATTATAACCAGGAATTGTCTGCAATCCCTTATTTCAAAGGGAGTTCTTCCTAAGGCAATATATCTTAAACCTCATTTTTTTTCAAATTAATGCTGTATAATAAGTAAATTCTCAAACAAGCAATGTTTGTAACAGAAAGAATGAAGTGATTTGAAACACAAAAATGGCTGGTGACAGATTAAGTGGCATGAGTGAAAGTGAAATGAAACACTGTGGTGTGGTCTTCAAGACATGAGCAGCTGTGCCATTCTTGGAGTAAGGGAATTCAAGTTGAGAGGTGCCATAGCCATTGAGCTGATAAGAATTTCTACCTCCTCTTGGTGTTCCTCTTTTTTTCCTAGTTTTCACCCCTTGTCTGTGGCACAGAACTGTTCTGCTCCTTTGGCTGCCACTCTCATTCTCTCCATGCTTCAGACTCACTGGTAGCACAAACGTGCTGCAAAGTCTCTGTGTTGAATTAATCTTTGCAGCATCTTTTACTGTCTGAAACTTACTTAGATCTTCACTCTGACTCATCAACATGTAATGCTCAGCTATCCTCACAGTACTGGTTTATGGTACTCACACTATATGCTCTGTGTTTATTGCCTTTTTTTCATTTTTGCTTCTTGATCAATAAAAAACAATGCTAACAGGGCTGCATTCATTCTTTCTTTCTAGAAATCTGCCCAATCAAAATTATCCAATCAGTAACTTTCTTTAGTCATTACTGTCTCTTTTCATTTTTTTTAACAGAAAAATCTGGGAAAAGGGTGTATAGAGCTGCAAGAACAGAGTGTATATAAGAAAACGTTTTTCCTTGATATTTGAAATGTGTTTTCATTGTTGCTTATTAAAGAGCTCACACTGATCAAGAGAAACTGGACTCAAGATTTTCTTAATTTCTTCCAAGATGCTAAACTTGATTAAACAAGTATGGTGACTTCAGCTCAGACATGGCATTCCTCATAGAGATGAGCTCTAGTCAGACCACATTCTGCACTTCAGCACTAGCACCTGTTTTCCATCATTTTTTTTT
>NW_009970037.1:0-2665 GCF_000747805.2 Chaetura pelagica | reverse complement strand
TTTTTTTTTCCTTCCACATAAAGTAATTTTTTACTAAAAGCTTAACCTTTTAAAAAATGCTCTTTTTTATGAACTGGAAAAAAAACATCTTCTACACGTTATTTCATAAAAAAAAATAAAAAATAAAAAATAAAAACAATCTCTGCCTGCTAAAAAGTGCATCTCAGCACTGAGGCTTAGGGCAGGTTCAGCAACCTCTTTGGCTGCGCCCACAGGAAAACAGATCTGTTTCATGATGTATTCCCAGCTCACAGGAGTAGCCTTGCAAGTAAGATTATGTAATGACCATGCTAATAGCTATGAGGAACTTCTGCCATACTCCACATAAACAAGAAATCCTCAGAAGCCTGGGCAGACCCAAAGCACACTGATTGCTTATGCAGTTAATGAAACATGCCCATTGGGATTGCATTACAGGAGATGACATTCACAGTTAAATAAAGCAAATGTACATGCTAAGAATATTTATATAAAGATGAGCTCCAGAGCAAATAAAGATGTATGTGGCTGCTTTTAACCCAGAAATATTTTATTACCACAAAGCAGACACTTTCTTTTAAGGTTTTACAAACATCAGTAATGTGTGTACATCAGTGTCCCCCTTTTATCCAGATATATCTGCAAAACTGAGGTAGGCAAGATGTCTGCAGATTTCAGCAATCAGGAGAAAATATGCCATGTTTCAACTAGTATCTGTGGAGGTCCATAATGTACTGAGCATTGATTAACAAGGTATTTTGAGTTGGTGTTTATTTATTAAGTTGGACAACATTGGTATTTATTTTTCTTTCAGCCTCCAAGGAAAGGGTGCACTTGCATTGGAATTAAATATATTTATTTTTTTCTTCTGTGCTTAAAATCACAGTCACTGCCCTCTTACCTGATATTAAGTGGTTATTAGATAAATCATGATTCAGAGCTCAGAACTCCTCCTTCTCCAGCAAGTAGCCTAATCACAAGTCTTGCTCTCTAGCCCTAAACTGGAGCCTTTTTTTTCCAGCTGTGGTAGTTCCATCAGCAGACTAGACAGCAATGTCATGTAGGGAGTCTTTTCTCTTACATGTTTCCTCCTAACACCACTCTGTAACAAGGTGTGCAGTTATACAGTGGATGTAGTAACATGGGGCCAAAATGTGAGGTTTTGAAGGTATTTGTTACCTGAAACTATTTTCATAAACTGAAGAATCTTGGTATCCTTATCTTAGGGATACTGAACACACATTCTTTTTCATGCTTTTTACGTTCTAAAGTAATTTCTGTGTCTCTGCATATGGTGGAGGTGGAACAGGGCCTATTTATACCCATCATAAAAGACTGGTCAGCTTTTAAGAGCACCCAGCTATCCCTTCGCAGCTCTTTATCATACTTGTTTTCATAGCATTTGATTCCCAAAGGAAAACAGGATGTAGCAGGAGCACATTAAATTGTTTATGTGGCTTTCCAGATCCTACTAATCTTTCTTTTATTCTAAAGGCATTCAGGGGTTACTTAAAACTTTTGCATGAAATTTTCATTACATTTTAATGGATGTTACCCTTTAAGTAAGTTGTTTCGAATCCTCTTGGATGAGAAAGAATTAAAATCTAATTCTATCTTCAATGCTGCTTCTTTGAGCTATGTCCCACTTTCTGTTCCTGAAGATGAGGACATGCTAACACTGGTTTCATACCACAGGGTTCTATTTGTTGCCATTTAATGACTTCTTCTGTCTGTGCCTTCATCTGTACATTGCAGGAACAAATGGATGTGAAGTAAATTATTAATTTTTACAAACTTCAGAATGTCAGGAAGGCTGGCTGTATTAGAATGACGTGATCACTTTTTCAAATCATGCTACTTACTAGACTTTTTGGAGGACAGGACTTCCATAGAGAACTTCTAGTGAGTCAACCACCTGCCCCCCAGCTTGAACACAAATGTAGAAAGTGGATAGGAGAAAGGAATAATTGTTTTCTCTTTTTGCATGTTTTAATTTAGGTCACAATCTCAGAAATATCCAAGTCAGTCTAGAAACTCAATTGGCTCCACTGAGCTTTTTGAACAAGCTTAAAGCATGTGGAGAGCAAGTCATTCTATTTCAACTGGAAACTGAAATAGCATAAGTGAACTAACTGAAACTGAAAAAGAGGCTTCAAGAGGCTCTACAAAGATTTGATACCAAGTTTTGTAAGTGGTTATGCCTAACCACACTTTTTAGAGGGATTTAGCATAAAGGCTCCTGAGACCTCATACTCAATCATTAAATCATGACTTCCTACTTAAAGGAGTCGCAGAAGTTGTGTGTCAGCAGTAGCCAGTTCTCACAGCAAAGAGAGGTGCAGGCACATGGGTGCATCTGCCGAGGAGCAGGGCATGTTGCTGCCATAAGAACCTGCCCACAGGCTCTCACTGTCCTCATGGGAAAATTTCATACCTGTACTCCATGGTGTGATAATCGATATGCTCAAAAGAAGCTGAGCAAAAACTCGATTGCAAATTCCCAAGTATCAATTCTGTGATTTGTACTCAAGGAGGAAACCACTTTAAATGGGAAAAGGGAAGCAGGTAAACCACTTTCCTTCTGTATATCTCTGTAACAACTGACAGGTAATCCCAAATTCATTCCTTGAAAGCTTCCATAGAGGCAAACATAGGATTGAGTTTTCTTCCTTTGTTTTTGTTTGTT
>NW_009970036.1:0-2664 GCF_000747805.2 Chaetura pelagica | reverse complement strand
GAAGGCAGAGGCTCTGTGCACTGCTGCCAATTCCTTTGTGCATCCCAAGCCAGGCAGTTGTTTGAAGCTCTTCTCACAACTTGGCAAAATGTGTCATCTCCTTTTAGAGCACGAAGGGAGCTCTTTTTCAAGTGCTCTCTGGAGCCACTTCCTTGGGGACTGCTTGGGTTTGCTGATATGCAAAGTCAGGGGTGCCAGCTCTCCTGGCAGGTCTTGGGAACCCCTCTGATTTCCTTGCTGTGGATTTTATAGATGTTTACAATCACTGAATTGCTTGGATAAAATTAGGTGAAGCCAAAGCTTTGACCCCTGATCTGAGCCTCTAGGCCTGATTATGGATTTAAATTAAATTCCATTGATATTTTGATCTTAATTGTTGTTGTTTGTTTTTGGGTTTTTTTGCAAGCTCCCTCAAAGGTAGACAGTGCTGAGCTTTTCAAGAGCTTTTAATGGAGATATCTGTGGGACTGGCATCTGCCTTTGAGATGGTAAAGAAGAAATACACAGCTTTTCTGGGAGCTGTTCCATCCAGTAATGCAAAGTGAAAGGTTCTCTCCTACAGTAATGGTTAGATCTTGTAAAGGATCTGTTAGCACTGTCAGCTGCCATGTCTGTTGCTTCAGTGCTAGCAGAGAATGGTGGGGAAACACAGGTTTGTAGGAGCTTGATGCTGCACACACACAAAGTTTCACAGCCACCACCTTCCTCTCCATAGCCCTCCCTTCATTTGAAGGGGCAGTATCCACTTGTAAAGTGGAGCTGGTGCTAATTGCCAGTTTGTTACTGATGGTGAAGTCTTTAGATTTGGAGGTAGGAACCAGCCAGGTACCAGAGCAGGGAGGTCTGAGGGTCCAGCAGGGCTCTGCCCTCTGCAGCTGACATGGAGTGGAAGCCTATGATGATGATCCTTCCACCTTGTGTGCAGGGAGGAAAGAGCTTTGCTCATCAGGGAGCACTAAGCAATGAGTTACCATGAGCTGGGTCTGCTCAGTTTCCCTCTCTGGGCCTACTTAAAAGCTTTTTGCTAAGACAGTGACCATCACAATCACCAAATTATGTTCATCAGCCCTAATAGCAGAGAAACAGTGAAATTTGTTGACATGTTTACATGTCTGAACAAACTGATGCAGGAACAAGTTCAGGCATTAGATATTCCCCATTTAATTGTAATCTTCATCCATTAGCCAAAATGTCACTTCCCTTTCTTTGTGATCAAGTTCATTTCATTCTTGAGCATCTTCCCATTTTCATAGTTTGTTGCCTCACTGAGTCAGGTTCATGGACTAAATTGAATAGCAGAGCTCCTGGAGCAAAACCCTGCAAGACTCAGAGCCAGGCAGAGCCCTTCCTATCCCATTGCAGATACAATGGAACCTTTTTCTGTCCACTTCACAACCAGTCCTAGCTGTAAGCAAAAGAGATATATGGTCCTGTAGGAGATATATTGTCCATTCAAGGCACACACCTTGGCAGGAAATCTCTGCTTCAGTAAAGAAGAGATTAATTTTCCTTCTGGCCACACTATCTTTTCATAGATAGGTGCTTCCAGTTCTCCTTTTGGAGATTTTTGGACAAATACTCTGAATTCAGACAGCTGTTTTCCTTCCTGCCTCATGTCACAACCACCATTCCTAAGTTTTTTCCAATTGCAAGTCCACTTAACAGGCTGGCAAATAAACCAAACATTGATCTGGGTTGGAATTAAGCTTCTGTTGGGCTTTCAATAGCTTTGTAACTACTGCAGTCCCAGTTTTGTTGTTCAGCTGCTCTGAAAATCTCTGTCTCAGCACATATTTTGGGTTAAAACACAAATATCATGGAGTCCTCTTGAAAATGAAGTTTCTTTTCCTTCATTTATTCAGAATAATTAAGGCAATTTTCCTTTACTGTGGATTTCACCAGTTCATCTCAACCTACCTTTACAGCTTATGAAGTGGAATTTGACAAGGTAGATTCCAACATTTTCTTTAAAACTCTGGGGAGTTCAGGTCAGTCCAGATTTTCTGTAGGTGAAGCTTGTTTGCTGTCTGGCCTGGCAAATCCCAGCAGTTTCCCATTCCACTAATGGCCAGATTTGAACTGAAGTCCACATCTCAACCCTGGACTGTGGGGTTCAAGCAAAGGATGAGGCACTGAATTGGTTGGAGAAAAGATGAGGACAAATTCAAATGCTTTCCTAAGGCTTAAGTTGTGCCAGATTCTAAATAAATACAAGTGAATCCATGTGATGCCTGATATTGTATTAGATCAAAAGAAACAGGCCAGAAAGAGATCCAACCATTGCAGAAGTGGTTTCAATGCACCTCTTCAGAAGGTGCAAATTCCTGCCATCTTCTCTCCCCTGAAAGCCCTCTCAGTCTCATCCTGAACTGCTGAGACCAGCTGAATTTTTTTCCCCTGGGTCTCACCAGCTTCTCATCAGACCCTCATCATGCTCTATCCACTCATTCCATCCCCATTTACTCTCTTGTATTTGTCTGTGTACCTGAATTTTCCCTTCTTCTCTGCCATCACCCTGGGCAGGGCTTGTCAATTGACCAGTGTCAGGAGATGTTTGTGGGGCTGGACCTCAGCTCTCTGCTCTCACTGTCAGCACAGATTTGTTCAGATTCGTTCATCCCCCTTTTAACTATCTACGATCATGGAATCCCAGACTGGTTTGGG
>NW_009970035.1:0-2664 GCF_000747805.2 Chaetura pelagica | reverse complement strand
AAAGAGAAATAAAATTAAAATAATGCACTGCATACCCAATTGGTGTACTTTGTTCTTGGTTAGAACTACAATAAGTGACATTTAATTTTTGTGGTTTTCTGGGTTCCTGAAGGCTGGCTGTTCGTACGTCTTCCTGAGGCAATATCCTCAATTCCTGGGAAATTGCCTTTCCTTGCTCTGATGCACCCTCTCTGACTAATCCAAGACCTCCCCTAAAATAGCCTTTGGCATGTTTTCCAGATGGTGGAGAGTTGGTGAAAGGTAGTGAGGAGTGAAGGAGACTCTGCAGAAAACAAGTGCTTCGGTCCCTATGCTGTGAGACACCTCGAGTGGTCATAGGGGTTTATCCCTCTGGAAGGGCTACAGCCTGATGATGGAGAGACTGCATCACTGAATGACACCACGGATGTCTCTGCTATCAGTACTCCCTAGAATCGGTGTCAGAGCATGCCTTTGTTGCTAATTTTACTTCTTATTTTATTATATAGGCCCCTTTCTGTCTGCAGGCAAGGCAGTGAGCTTTCCAGCGATGACAGCAGGCGACAGTGTTTACTGCAGGGAGCAGAGCTGCTAATTTGGGAACACATGGAAGACTGTGGGAAAAAAGAGGCCAGTCTCAGTGTCTACCTCAGCTTCACTCAGGCTGAGCTGGGCTTATCAAAGTCTTAGAGGTTGAAGTGGGTTGTGGGGACTCTGAAGAAAGTAGCCATGAAGAAATCTGGGAGGGCTTAAGGAGTAATTGCATGGTCACCCAGCAGTGCTAAGGACTGGTTAACTCCAGAAATTGAGGTAAAATGCATGGGGATCAAGCACTAGTGTGATTAAATTTGAGTTTACAAGCTCCAGTCAACATCCACAGGAGCAACTATGGCAAAAGCCAGCAGGGTCCTGCTGCACAGGATGCTTAAGGCAGGGAAATCTAGCCCTCTTACTAGTAAGAGATGATGGAGCCAGATGGAGTATGTCACTGCCAGGGGTGTTGACCCAGCATTGACTCAGAGGTGAGTCCACTTCCATCAGCAGCCCAGGAGCACTCACTTACTGGTTGGCTGTCAGAAGCTGTGAAGTATCAGAAGCTGGATTTGAATTATCTGTGATGCTGCTCTGGGTTCTTGAGCAGAGGAAACACTGATGGTAATGCCATTATTGGGTCCATAACAATTGGAAGAAAGCCCAGGAGTGCTGCTGATAATTATTTCTTTAGACCTGGGAGAAGAGCTTGAGTTAGTCTTAGAGATTTTGTTTCCTAGCCATTACTTTGATTTGCTCTGACTTCATATAAACAACAAAATTTGTGGATTGTCATTGCTTATAACCTAGTTCTTTGGCGGAAGACAGTCTTACACTCAGACAAATGGTGCCATACAAACTGTCAGGGGCAAAAATAAATGGTGGTTTGTAAATGAAACTACTTGGGATGCCTGATTATTAATCACTTCAGTTGATCTTGGTATCCCACTTCTTGAAATCTGAACACATGCTCTGGAATAATGATGGTGATTCTGGCTTTTAAAACACCTGTCAGCAATTTTGTTTGACAATGCAAATTCCCTGATCTCTGTCAAGTTCAGACTTTGGTGGTTTTCCATTCACACCGGTAAATGCAGCAGCAGAAAGGGATCCTGATAATTAAAATCCCTGGAAGGCATCCCTAGCCTCCCACAACTTAAGGGAAGGCTGCAAACACTGCATCCATTACCTCTTGTTATGCTGGCTCAGAAACAAAGTTGATAGTGCAGAGTGTAAAACCATTAATTTTCAGCTGAGGCATTGAGGGCTAAATTTTACTCTGAAACTGAAAAAAAGATGCAACTCTGGATTTACATGGGAGAGGTCATGTTCTATCTGAGACCTTAGTAGTTCAATAAATTGGTTAAGATGTTAGAAGATTCAATTTGGGGGGGAATGGGATCACTTCACCTTAATCCTGAAACTTGGGCTGAGAATGAAAAAGGACAGTGATCAATTCCTGATATTGTAGAATAACCTAAGCAAATGAGTTGTCCTCCTCCTTTCTGTATTACATAGAAAAGAAACAAAGACAGGTCCTAAGAACACTGATTTTTGCCTAAACATTACCTTGCAAAACAAAGTATAATGGATTGATAAATACAAAGCAAAATTATTTGGGAAAGAGGAAAGAACTGGACGTAGTGACACGGTTTCCCAGCCCCTTGATGTACTCAGGCTGGTGTTCCTGGAACACTTGGGTTGTGGCATTTCAGTAATCAAGTAATATCATCGACCAGACATGGCATGACAGGCCCCTTATCACACACAAGCTATGTGTGTTGTCCACATAAACACCCTTATCACATGTCTCACAATAGATGCTGGGTGCCAGTTTTTCTCTCCTTAACAGTAAAGCGATATTAATCCCACAAAAGACCTCGCATGAACCTTACGAGTCAGTCAAAACTGGTTTTGTTTTACTTGTTTGGGTTTTGTTTTTCATTTTAATTCGTATTCCTGTTTCAACATGTCTTGTAGAAGTTGCCTAGAAACCATCTCGCCTCAGCTCACTCATCCAGGACACTCGCCTCCCCATATGCAGGCAAAGAGATAAGCTGAACTTCTTAATTTTTTAAAGAAATGTAATTAACACCTCCCCCCCTTCCCCCTCCCATGGATGTGGTATCTGAGAACTGAGGGTAAAAAAAAAAA
>NW_009970034.1:0-2664 GCF_000747805.2 Chaetura pelagica | reverse complement strand
TTTTTTTTTTTTTTTTAAATAGATTTGAGTATCCTAAGTCAGAACACTCCAGCAGAGAGAGCTAGACATATTCTAGCTGTGGAGACTTCTCCTACAGACCTGGTGGGGGAACAGGCAGCTTCCCAACCTGCACCAGTCCAACCAAGTGCCATCAATTTCTCACTGAAGCAATGGAGTACGGAAATCAAGTAAGTTGGGAATGTGGGAAAAATAAGAGTTATCATGAGATTGATAGCTACTGGCAGAGACTGTTTTGTACTGTAAGATGTGGAAGAGATACAAACTGTATCTCTTAGATTGTTTCTTTAATATCCTTCTTTCTTGAAGGGTGTAGCTGAACATCCCTGAGTAGCATTACTTGGACCTGAAAGGGAGAATCTAGTCCTGTGGAGCACTTGTAGTGATGGCTTTGCTCTCTGAGCCCAAGCAGGGAGCCAGGAGTTGTATTCTCAGCTAGTACTGCTTTTTATCCTTCATTGCGTAATGAAGCTGCTAATTGCTAGCATTGTAGTGATCATAATATTTAGTGTTTATGAAATATTTTTAGTGATGAAAATGACAACAATATAAATAATTCTTCCGTTTCTTCTTAAAAAATGAACACACATGGCACAGATTTGAAAATCAATGTACTTTGAATTCCTGGGCAAAAACGTGGCAGATGCCTTCTGAACAATAGCAAAACCATATCTTATCCCTTCACTCTTAATGAATTTACTCTTTATTATTAATTGCTTTAAGGGTAGCAGTCCTACTGGTTTTCAGCTCTCCTGTTACACTTTCTAAAAGGTTTTACACTTTGCCCAGCAAGATGGATCTTCCGCTTCTCCTCAGATGATGTTACGGAGCAGTTTGGTGCTGTAACTTTGGTTAACTAGACCACATCCCTCTTGTGCTGCAAGTAAAATGTTTGATTTCATCAGCAGTGCTGAGTTAAACAGGTTTCTTTTAAAGCTTTCCTGTTAAGCCCAGAGATCTGTGAGTTTACAGTGGTGTTGGTTTTGCAGGGTTTTTTTGGGTTGTGTGGGTTTGTTTGTTTACTATTTAAGATTACTGCTTAGGCCTTCACTGAAGTTCTAGAAAAGACGGGTTATGGCTGGATTAGGAAATATGTAAATACAGCTACTACATGTCCTGTTTAGACTGGTAGTCTTTTGTGGTGTCTTAAGTTTATGTAGCCACTTTGCTTTGGTAGAACTTCTGTTTGGTCATAGTAGCAGGAAAATAACAAGTTCTGTGAATTCCTGTGTATTTGAAATGTGTGGGTTTGGCTTTTTAAAACCTTCTTCCTGATTTTTGTGGTTTTTATTGGACTGCAGATGATATGTTTTGGAGAAGTCTAGCTAGAAGAGCAGTGTAAGCATAGAGCTTCTCAGTTGGTGTGTGCTAATGTGTCCTTGTTACTGAGCAAAAGCCCTTTTGGTTGGAGGGAGTTGTTTCTGGTGGCATGGCCCAGCAGATAGTTGAGCAAAGTATTCAAGAGGTGGCCTTTCTCTGTATAACTGCCATCCTAGTGGCTTGGAGTCCTTGCAGATCCCTGTGAGTAAAGATGTAAGAAAATTTCACACTGAAGCTCTTTCAGGCTGAATGCCACTCTCCCCTGTTCCACTCCTGGAGATACTCGGCTGTAGTAGTTCATTTGTCTGAAAATGTTCCTGGAAAAATAACATTTATTGCACCTACTAATAGTTTATGTTTTGTTGTTTTTTTTTAATTCTGTGGGCTTTTTTAATATGGAGTGCTCTGGTGCTTCCCATGTGTTCCAAAAGTTAAAGCAGGTGTTCCCCCTGCAAGCTGATCCCAGTGGGAAATGGTGTCTTTGTCAGGAGAGAGTAAGAGAGAATGTGGCTGAGTGGAAGAGTTTTTGTGGGCCTCCATTATACACAGACTGTGTAGAAAAATGCTGAGATACTAAATATATTTCCAACTTTATACCTAAAATATTAAATTGATTCCTATGGATTGATGCAGAATTTCCTTCTCTGGTTAAACAAAGACTTCACAATACTGAGCAACATTAATACTTGTAGACTTAACCATTTCTGATCACATGATGGTAGTGGCTGAAGCTGGGTAGGATAATCTCATCCTGCTCATGAAATGTATTGTTCTTCTTTAGAATCATCTGGTTGGAATTTAGAGGTTGCCTCTGAAATGTTCTTGCAGATAATTGGCCATGTTCCGTCTTGGGAAAGGGAAACTTAAGGAGTCTGTCATCAGCAGTTCAGCTACAGCAGGTCTCTTGGATGATGCCAAGTGTGACATTAATCCAGAATATGACACTATAACGTGGCTTTTGACTGCATGCTGTTCTCTTGAGTGCTTTGCAGTTACCCTAAAACTCTAAGCTACAATAATTGATCAATAAAGACATGCTGCTTCTAAATCTTAATTTTGTTCATGGTTTGTCCCTGCTACCAAAACAGAGAGACTCAAAGGCCATAATGATCTCCTAGATACTAATACCCTGTTGAACTGAAATAATTATTCAGTTCTTGAAACACAGCACTGTGGATAGCAGGTGCTATTTAGCAGGATATGCTTTACGTATTTCCACCTTTTATTTGGTATTGGTTTTGGCTGTGTTTTATCCTAGTTTGTACTGTTTAAGCTGCAGTGGTTGGTTGTCTGCAAAACCCCTTTCTGAAAAGAATGCAAAATGAA
>NW_009970033.1:0-2628 GCF_000747805.2 Chaetura pelagica | reverse complement strand
CCCTGCGCCACTCCCTGGCTACTCACAGCCAGCGAAGCGACAGCAACCGGTTCCCGCTGCCTTTCCCCTTTCCATCCAAGCTGTATGTCATGTGCATGGCAAACCTGGAAGAGGTGATGTCTTTATCACATACCTTCCTCCTTCTTTGTTGCTCCTCTCTGAACTAATGAGCAGGTCAGCACAAAGCATACTTGGATGTTCTTGTGCTTAAAGTTTAGTTGACGTTATGGGGTTTAGTGGTAGTTCTTTGGCAAAATTCAACTGCAGTAGCTTTTTAAATGTGTATTATTGCACTGTTCTTATCTGCTACTATTGCTTTATTATAATAATCTCTATAAATTGTGTTGGTTGCTCCCTGGCAAATATTATGCAACTGTTATGTCTCTGTGTTATTGCCTTTACTGGATTACGTTGAATGCTTTGGGGGCTTCTCTTAATCTACAATTAAATTCTTGAGTAAATGACTTCTATTGCAAAGATGCTGAACACTTAACAAGAGCTTTTTGTAGAAATGTGAGTGACCAAAATTCTAAAGTCTTCAAGCCAGTGTTCAAACCAACTTCTCATAGTTTGGAAGGAAAGGTGACTGTTTTCTTTCTCTTCAGATAACTTTGAAAATCTCAGTACCAGCTTTAAAAATCTTGGCAGTAGTTAAAACTCTGTGGAATAAAAATGTTAGCCAGTATAGACTAAAACTTCATTAAAACTTCATAAAACTTCTATCAATAGCATTGCTTTTGGCTGGACATCTGTATTTTTCTGTCCATCTCAAAAGGATTTTCTACTTAGGCATGCAATAGGTATTTCAGCTTCAAGGCTGAAATTTCTCCATCAAGGATGATCCTCTTGACCAAGCTGATGGATTGAAGCATTGTTTACACATCAGAATAACTGGGAATAAAATAAATGTCCTATTGCTGATAAGTTTATGTGCCTTCATATGTATTCTCTGAGAACTTCTCAAAGAGTTGGACCTAGATAATCTTTAAGGACCCTTGAGCCAAACCTTTCTATGATTCTATTAATTGTATCTGCCTTCCCTCCTAAAAATTATATTATCCTGCAGGAGCTGGAAACTTAGCAATACCAAAAAGGTGTTATACTAGTTAAGGCATTCTCATGCTTTTGAAAACTAAGAGCTTCTGGGATTTTTGGTTGCTTAGACCTCTTTTGAAGCAGAACTGAACATGATAGAGCAATGTAGTGGGAGTTGGACTTAATAGTCCTTATGGGTCCCTTCCAATTGGAGATGTTCTGTGATTATTTGCTACAAGGCCAGATGCTGCATCTGCTCTAACAGAATTGCCACATCAGGAGTACATGTCCTGGGACACCAAGAATATTGGTTTATTCAGAGAGAAGAGAGATAATAAAAAATCATGATAGCATCCAGCCAGCTGCTTTTCGCTGTGTTGTGCCTATTTGCTGAAAACATAACTGGTCAACAAAAGGAGAATGAAAAGACAACAAGAACAATTAATTTTATTTTTTTACAGCTTCAAAGCACAGATTCCTTAGACTGCCTGGAACGACTCATAGATTTAAACAATGGGGAAGGGCAAATTTTCACAATTGATGGACCCCTCTGCCTGAAGAATGTACAGTCCATGTTTGGGTTGGTAGACTTGTAAATAACACACCTTTGTGAAGGTTTTCAGTTAGCATCTGTGAAAGAAAACATATAACAAGCAATCTGTTGAGATGGGATGTTCTAATTAATGCTTGTTTCAATTTGTAATCTTGTTAACTGTATTTTTGTCTTCACCTTCACTGGTTAAGGTCAATATTTAATTTAGTCATTCTGTAATAAACCATGGCTGCTCTTCATGGCTGGCAGATAGAAGGTGCTAATTTCCAGAATGATTGTTAGTTTGCCATCAGTGGGATAATATGCTGCTTTGTTTTGTAATTTAGCAATGCTAGAACTATTGAATTAACTGTAGTAAAGAAAAAATAATTGGCAAGCTTAGTGAGTGTGCTTTGAATGAGCTATTTTAATTTGATATGTATTGTGTTTTCCTTGATAATAACTGATATTAACTGTGTTCTAGGAAGCTAATAGACCTGGCTTATACACCATTCCATGCTGTTCTCAAGTGTGGTCACTTAACATCTGATGTGCAAGTATTTCCCAGACCAGAACCTTTTGTTATAGATGAGGAAATAGACCCAATCCCTAAAGTAATTAATACAGGTAACAAATCTTTGAGTGCTTTTTTACTTAAATCCATTTGATTTCTACCTTTTCACTGTCACCTCTAAAACCTGTATCGTTATGGTTTCATCCACTTTTCCCTGTGCCAGGATCATTTGCTGACTGTGTAATTTTGGGGTATATGTGGCACCAGGGGACAAGGGCTGAAGTAAGGTAGAGGCTCTTTCAAAGCTTAGGGTGCAAATTTTTAGGGGCAGGGGCCATGGAAGGCAGCCATGGGCTGCTTTCCATCAAATACCCTCATAAACTTCACAGGGGATAGGAGAGATGTGTTGGATAAGGGGCTGCATTTTGTATTGGACTTGCCTTTATCAGAAAAACCCTGTGTTACCAGGTGAGACTAGTGTGTTTCTGGAGCTTGCTTCAAGGAATCCATTAGGAGTGGAGGTGAGAGGAATTGGTGGGGCAGCAGA
>NW_009970032.1:0-2656 GCF_000747805.2 Chaetura pelagica | reverse complement strand
AAAAAAAAAAATCACAGAAAAAAACCCATAAATATAGAATGCAAAATATTTTCTGCCGAAGACCATGATACTACTAAAAAAATGACCACAATTGCCAACATTATCAAATCATGTTTTCATAGCTGTGCTGCCATCAGTGAACAATCTAAATCTTTGCCAATTCTTTTTACATATTTATTAAAACAGATATTTTACATGTAACCAGCGAAGGTAATGTTATAAATATCTCCACAGAACTATCAAGATGTAAATGGGAAATATTGTATATTTATTTGGCATTTCAGTGAACATTAAGGTTTATAGTTTGAGGGAAAAATTGAGTTTGGCTTTACTTCAGTCAATATTTATTTCTTCTTTCAATAAACATTGATGTTTGCCTCAAGAGAAGTCAATATCCTGTTAATGTACATTACTTGAATAACATTTGGGAATGACTAAACAAATGAGCCAAATTCAGTGGATCAAAGATAGTGGGACCTAGAAAGACCTTACAGGTCATTTGTTTATATGTGCTATCTTAGCAGAACTGCCAGAACATGATGTGGAACACCCCTATGAACAATCCCTTCTTTAAATTTTTAGCATTCTGGTACTGCAGCCAGTTCCCTTTTTGGTATGGCCTGCTTCCCAGATGTTAATGTGTAAGGATTTTATCCTATGCCCTTCTTCAATGTTTCCAAAGCTATCTTCTCCTTGTAGCATGTTTTGCTTCAACAGTCCTGTAGACTGTAAACACATACTCTTATATTTTCCTCATGTAATCTGTTTTTCCCAGCTTGTCATCCATGTCTGACACTGGTATCTTCAAAAGTTCTTAAAGGAACTGTATTAACAATACTCAATTCTTACTGGAATTCATGCTACAGGATTTTCTGCATATGGCTCCCTTCCCATATGGCACTACTTTAATACCATTAAATTTCACCTAACTTTACTACTCGCATGAGGTAGTAAAATCATCAAATT
Organism: Chaetura pelagica; assembly: GCF_000747805.2. Classification (NCBI taxonomy): domain Eukaryota; kingdom Metazoa; phylum Chordata; class Aves; order Apodiformes; family Apodidae; genus Chaetura; species Chaetura pelagica. The sequence goes on along the minus strand of NW_009970032.1, from coordinate 1,690 downwards.
TTAGGCAAAAATTTACCCTAAGCAGGGAACATATTTGCAGCTTCTCTCAGATCTTGGCAAAGTTCTCCTTTAATGGGCAAAATTATATAAGTAGTTGAATATATTAAATTTTCATATCATATTAAATATTGAAAGGCCAACTGTAATGATAAACCTCACCAACCTAACATAGGAAATGATGGGCATTATTAGCCTATTAAAGCCTATATAACAAGATCTGATAAAACTTCAGAGACCAGTTTCCATTATCTGTATCCTCTTTCCTCTTGCTTGAGGACATTAGCCACAGTTGCATCCTGGGTTATGAATTCAGTAGAAATATCTAGCATTATCACATCAAATTAGCAATTACCACTTGTAATGAAAAGCCCTGAATATCTCAAAAAATCTCACAAAGATCACCACCTTTTTTAAAAGTGCTGTCATGACTTCATGTGCAACATTTTCATCTGCTAGTGACAAAGCAGGATCTTTATATGAAGAGTGAAAAATAATTATAAAACAACTGAACTCCATCAATGTTTATCATTGGAGTATTATCAATTATTAATGGAGTATTCTATTCCAAGTTGGGAAAAAAATAGAATCAAAATATTTTGTCTGTTCATTTAAGTCCACAAAGAAATGTCTTACTTCTGGAGTTCTGTCTTGAGATAGAAATACCACAGACTTTGCTATTATACTTGCACTAGAATGAATATAAATCACAGGAAGTACTATTAAAAATGTTATTAAGAGAAAAATTATAAGAAATAGCTTCAATTATTTTTTTCTTTCTGCAAACTATCACTGGAAGGGAAATGTATGAGGTGCAGCCTTGAACAATTAGCTTCCAATTCATATTTTCCTCAGACACTTTCAAGCAATCCATACTTAACAGAATGAGAGGAAAACAGTTCACATACTGGACATCAAAACAGTGCAAGAGCAGCCTGTTTTTCCTTAGCACTTAGAGAAAAGTGCTGGAGTCTGAATTTGAATGCTCACCTTGATGTCTGTAACAAGCTTTTACCACTTCAGAGAAAAATTATCAGTTTGTTGAACGTTTAATGCCTTCAATCCTCTTCCTGAAGATGTGTCAGAAAAAGTAATGATCAGCTGGCTGCAGTACAATAGTAAACATGGCCTCATAAGGCCATTTTTAGTAGGTTGGGATCTTGAAAATAGCCAATGCTGTAATTGTATTCTTGTATTTTGTCCTCTTGCAAGTAAATTTACCAAAAAAAAAACAACGCATGGGTTTGGGGCAATACATCTCAGAGCTACAGGTGAACTCACAGTAAAAGTGCATCATTGGGAATGCAGAGAGCAGTGAGATGGCAGCAACACTGACTGTACTGTTTTGGTTATTTGTACAGCTGTTGTCAGATTCCCAGAGCTGTCAATCCAGAAGTACTAAACCTTTCACAAGTTAACCCTTAAACTAATCTTTCACCTATCAACCTTTTCAAATACTAAATTCACATTAAGTACGCTAGGAAGGAAAATAACCCTCTATTCTAATAACCAGAAGCTGCCAATTAAATCCATAATGTATGGACATTTTCCCCTTACTTGCCCTTTTTATGCAAATGAACATTGCATGAGGTTGCATGCAATAACAACATGCGGATCACTTTAATTATTTCTGGGTATTTGTCCAGACTGCATTAGACTAATATAGTCCAATCAATAATTTATTCACACACTT
>NW_009970031.1:0-2655 GCF_000747805.2 Chaetura pelagica | reverse complement strand
GGGTCTGTAACAACACGTTTGATGAAGTGTGATGGGCACCAATTCCTGAGTGTTGAACTGACACATGTGGGGAACCTGTGTGCTCCTACCCTGCTGGATGAGCACTTGAGCTGGTGTGGTAGGGAGATGAGCCTGCCAGCCTCAGGGCCAGACAGTCACACCAGGCACATTTAATTTACCAGCAGAGACACAGCTTTTTAGAGCTTGACTCCACATTGCAGCCCCTCCATAACATACAGCAGCCTCAAACACATGGTGCCGTGTACACAATGTACACATGAACAAACCAGTTTCCTCCGCAAGGCCATGCTGGTGTCAAATACATTGTACCTTGCTTGAACTTTATGGACTCCAACTTTCTTTCCTCACTGATTTCGGTTTTATTTTTTCTTGTAGTTTCCCACCATGTTCCTGTGGCTCAGGAAACAGATCAGGAGTCCTCCTTCGGTTAATGGTCTATTAGCTTTTTATCATTTTTAGCATTTTATCATTTTAATCATTTTATTATTTGTAACTTAATTGTTAAGACTTGCTTCAAAGGAAGACATTACACCTGGTCCTCAATACTCTATGTGGAACAAAAGGCAACCTATGAAAGGAGCAGTGCTCCCACACTGAGATGTGCAAGCTCTAGGAACAGCAAGGCTAGCAAAGAGCCAGCCTGTTTAAATGGTCAAGATAAGCAAGGTACAAATAGGGCTGACTTGACATACGTGTTCATTAACTTCGATGTGAAAGCTTTGAACTGAAGAGAGGAAAGATTAAGCTCTAATTGTATCTTCTTTAAGGAGGCATTTTGAACAGCTAACTCTTTTGTAAGGTGGCTCTTCTTACACACGTCACGTCTTCCTATGGATAAACAGCCCTTTATCTCACTTGACTCTTCTGTTTTCATTTCCCTGTGAAATGCTGGGTCTGCTTTCAGTGCTAATGGAACCCCCAGCACACAGTGACTCAGAATCCAATAGGTCTTCCTTGGTGCCTCCTTCCTTTTGGAAAGCCTGCATCAATGAAACCCTTGAGGATGTTTTAAATGATCGATAGAGAGCAGCCCTCTTTAACTGTGTAATCAGAGATGATTCACTGAATGAGTTCCAGGATGATTGTAGCATGTGTTAAGGGACTCTTCAAGAGAAAGAGGAGAAAGTTGCTAAGGCTGGTTTGCCTCCCCCAAGGGGCAATGCAGAACGGTGGGAACACCGACTCTATATGCCACTGTTATTATGGAATATGGAGTAACCATGAAAAGAGAGAAAGGCCAATATGTCAGGTATTTGGAAACTTTCCACCCTCTGCAGGACCAGCACAGGCCACAGTGATAGATCATGTTGACCTATTTCCTAGCCTGGATACTGAATCATACGTGCGATCTGCACACTTATTATTTGCACCAAATGCATCTGCAGACGCAGTTACCCACTTTGCACATTCAGTGGAAGCTCAGTTGAAGTGCTGAAATGTGCATCTGTCTGGTATTAGACAAAAGTTCTTCCTACAACAGACACTATTTTTTTTGGTCTCAGGGCCAGCTGTCACACTAAGCACGTGCTGAACGTATTCAGGATCCCAAGAAGGAGCAGAACAATGTACTGATCAGAGGCAGATCTCAGCTGCTTCACTTTTAGATTTGCTCCGTCTGCTTTGGCTCCAGAGAGTTGTACCGGTTTAGGGGAACTGAATAAATTGAAATCAACCATTTTGTCACCCTGTGAGAACATTTTGGACCAGGAGGTGATCTCACATCACATGTATTAACTGCTGCAGCACTCAGGGCACAGGATTGCTGTGCTCACTGTCTCTCTTGACTTCACGTATCTAAATCAGCCCTGGACCATTATACAACTGCACTCTCTTTTAGTCTAATCTGTTCCAAATATTTATTTGTCTTCTTAATCTGAAAGCCCTTCTGTGCCTGCTTTTCAGCTGAGCTGAAGCCACCATCAGGCTCTCAGCAGTAAATATCTCACAAATGTGCTTTTGTAAAATGGAGAGAAAAAACAAACCAGAGGACTTCAGTGGTGTGTGTGAGGATTAGAGATGACTGAAACAGCATTGAATTCACAGGAGCTTGAAATCATAGGGGAGGTCTGATTCAGAGAAGAAATAGGATCATTTTTGGCCAGAGGGAATCAGGGAGGGTTGAGCCAAACTGGAAATCACCTTCTGGGGCTCCTTCATTGTAATTCCTTTAATTCCAATTATAGTAACACAATGTGTTGTTTAATTCTTGTCTTACAACACCAGGCCTTGTGCACTGCATTGACTTAATCCATCCAACACCTCTTAATGAGCTCATTAGTCTTATAATGCCAAATGCAGGAGGTTTTGCTCTAGTTTAAGGGACACAAATATATATTTAGGAAGCAAAAGAAGCCCTAACAGGTAAACTATTGCAATTCTTTTGGGGATCCCATATGGCAACATCCAACTCAGGAAGAGGATTTGATGCACAGGGAGATATTTGGGTTACAAACCCATCTGGGTTTGAGGCAGAATTGATTGCTTTGTTTGACCTGGCCTGATCTGCAAGTCCTCATGGTACCCTGACATGCAGCCCACACACTGTGTGGTAATCTCTCAGGGACTTTCTAGTATTTATTTGAGCTTGAGCCAGCCAGGCACTAAAGCTGTTCAGAAAAGGATTTTTTCCCCTTT
>NW_009970030.1:0-2652 GCF_000747805.2 Chaetura pelagica | reverse complement strand
GTTGATGTAGCTTCTCATTCATAAGCTGTTTTAGACGAGTTCGACACTTTTCCAAAGTGGGCTGTTAGTTCACAATCCAAAACTGGAGATGAGAAATAGTCTACCCTTCTCTTCTTCTGACCCAGACAGTAAATGTCAAACAGGTCTTGCTGTAATATGCAGACTGGAGAAAGGTATAAATTGTACGTGGGCTTCAGACACCTTCTAAAACTTGGGACTGAGAAATAATTGTGTGACTGGAGAAAAGCTGCCTTATATAAACGTTCTCTTTTACCAAAATGTGCAACTCCTGGCCAAGAAAAGATGCTATGATACCTTCCCATGCTGCTGGAGTATGACACCTACCTTGCTTTGTGTTGGAGTGAAGTCTGAAGTTGATCTCTATTGGATGTGAGGCAGAGATTACAGAAATTGGTTCTTTTGGGTGCAGGAAGGAGTATGCAGCATTGCTGGCTTAGCATGATAGTCACTCTGAATGTGAACATACTAAAATAGGGGGAGTAATCTTAATGGTCATGCAGCACCAACCAGCATGTATTAGCAATTCCAGAATACTGCCCTCTGTGGAAATGTTATTCTGAAATACAGATCTTTATTCCATGGTACCTGCTGTAACTTGAATAATTGTGTTCCTGAAATAGGTACCTGTCATGGCAATGCCTCTATTCAGGGATGCCTGTTGGCTTTTTTGGGTTTGTTTTTAATGTCCAAGCATATAGTTGGTTTGTCAATTTGAAGTGTTTCACTTCATCTCCTCACAACTTGAAATTAGTTATTTGCTTATTTTGCAATCTTGTTTTGCTTTTTATATCTTCAAGTTCAAAACCCCAGGATCCCTATAGCATCTAGAAAGGACAGAGGAAGAAGGAAAGAGAATTAGAAAATGGGGGAAGATGGAAAATGAGGGAACACCACTCCTGTCCTTTCAAAATCAGATGTAAATTTACATTCTAGGGTCTTAACCTCATCAGACTAAAATATTTATATTGAAATGGACATTTAGCAGAGCAGAAATGCTTTTCCTGTCCAATATATTTATAACCTTGAAGGACTTTTCTGTCTTTTTTCTTCTTTCTGTTGACCTTTTATTAGAACACACTTTTAAACTGTGAAGTGACGGATGTCATGGAGCTTTGCTGGAGGCACATGAAGCTCATTCAAAGCACAAATGTTACTGTGTAAAGTTCACAAGCTTTCATTTATTTTCCACTCAGAGAAGAAAGGTTAAATATTGTTGTGGTTTGTGTTTTTTTTAGGCAGTACTTGAACAATGACAAGTTAAAAGCCTGCTAAATGTAAGTGGCTCTTGAAAACCATGGTTTGGTTGTGAATGAATATCAAAGTGGTTGAGAATAGAAAACATTAAATTTCCATGTCTCCAAAATGTAATGATTAAATTATTCATTTTGACCTAATTTTGTAAGGAAAATCTAAGATGTCTTGGGCTGTGTCTGTGTTGGAAAGGAGGCTTAGGTCAGTGTTTTCACCAGAATGAAGTGATCAAAGTGATCACCTGATGAAACATGCTTTTTTCCCTACTTGGAGCTCTGTTTAGTCCAGTGCCATGGACTGAATGATTGCTACCTGTGCTAGGTGCACTTCTGGAGCATAGCTGGTTTGCTTCAGTTCCTCCAAGAGAAACCCAGGTCATGCTCTCAGAGTGGGACCTGTTGTGTGGAAGGATGGAGCAGATGATGGTGAGACTCTCCTACTCTTGGCTGTAACACTCATGACATTCCTTATGAGTCTTTAGTAATCCTCGAGTTGTTTTGCTGCTCGAAACTAGGATGTGTTTGAGTCTAAATTCTATTTTTATCTGAATCACAGAAAATAAGTGTTGAGATGACAGTTCTTTTTTGTCTGATCAGCCAAGTGAACCATTGAGCCTTTCTTAGGAGTGTGTCTGCTGCTACTTGGAGATGAAAAACAATTTCCATTGGTATTGGCCACCTTTTTTATTCTTGTGCTAAGTCCTTAGAATTCGTGACCTGAGGGCTGTGTGGGCTGAGTTCCCACCTCTGTTCCACCCCGTGGAAGGGGTAGGGAAGGGCTCTGCTTGTGGTTAGGGCCTGCTGAGGTGGCTTTGTAGAAGTTTAGAAATGCCTTCCCATAGAGAAGCTGTAAGGATTAAAAGCTGTACCATGAGCTAGAATTCACCCTTGCCAAAAGCACTGAAAAACTGTCTTTTTCTGTGGGACACCCTGAATTTCTCATTCCCATTTTATTCTCAAGTTGTTTTGATAAATAGAATTCATAGCCCTCAGTCATACAGGGGGAACCTGGGAGTATTTTCGTACTGTTGGTTTCTTTGCGTCTCTAGTGTCTTTTCCTCATGCAGATCCTGATTGAGTATGTCATGTTATCTACAAGTTTTCATTTTGGGTATCAAATGACTGAACCAATGACTGAAAGTATGGTTTATAGCTCAAGAAAAAGTTGGTTTAAAGGAACAGTAGGTTGTGAAGCCTTCTAGTAATTTTCCTTCATGTGGTTGCTGTAGAAATAGCTGTGGTCTTGTCCTATTTCTCCTTCTGGCCAAGCCTAAAGGACAGTCAATAGTCTTGATGGCCATGTAGCAGCTCTAACTTGGGGAGTGCCAGTGTTGATAGAATCCTTAAGGGTGGAAGGGACCTTAAAGATAATCAAGCTCCA
>NW_009970029.1:0-2652 GCF_000747805.2 Chaetura pelagica | reverse complement strand
GGGGAAGTCATGTCTCAAGTGGTGGAGAGAGAATATTTGCTCTGAAAGGAATAGCTGATTTCACATATTTTTGTGGTGGGTAATGAAGGTGGAGCTTAACACAAGCATAGTTTCTTATTGGTAAATAGGCAAAAATTCAGTGGCCCTCAATAGCTGAGGGCAAGTTCTCCCACCTCAAAGTTTAAGCATGCTCTGCATATTGTAGTTCAGATCATCTACAGGTGTTCAGTGAACATTTATGAACTATGTATGAAGAACGTAAGGGTGAAAGTAAAGAATTCCTATAAGAATTACATTAAGAACCAGTAGAAATTAATAAAGAATTATGTCTACTCCTAAAGATTGTAAAGACCACCCTGTAAAATTCTATAGCAGGAATAAAATTAAGTGTTAAGTTCTATACAATTACATGGAAACACTACATATAGAATATAAGAGAATATTTTGTGATATGCTTTCTCATCAGGGAGAGCTAAATATCACTGGTCTGCCTGGACCTTTAATCACTAAGAAATTCCATTTGAAAGAGAATAAAAGGGGTAACAACTTTTCTTCTGCAAGGAGAAAATAATGCTATGGTACAGTCCTGGGGAGAGATGTAGTTCTAAAGTGTAGCAGAAATGTTTCAGCAGCAGCAAATGACAGGGAAATTTGTCCTCTGGATAGTATTTACACACCAGAAAGGAACTCTTGTCAGAGTGTTCCAGTGTTTCACGGAGGGAGTGAAGACATCAACAAGACAGAATGTAAAATAAGGACAGGCTCCAGGATTTGTAATATCAAATAGAGTTAACTTTATTCTTTTTTCAAATAGCCTCAAAATTTTTTACCAATGTTCCTTATTCAGTTGCAGAACAGTGACTGGTATTCCACATGGCTGCACCCAGCCAGGCCTAGGGATACGTAATAATTCAAATATTCCAAAACTCTCTGACTACAAAGGTATAAAACCATGTTGCAAATGCACCATATGTGGGGAAGAAATATTGTTTTGCTTTTTTTCCTAAGAGCTGCTGGTCATAAGCTTATTTATCCAGGTGCTCAGTTACATCTCGGAGGTTTTGTTTTCTCTTTAATTGCATAAAAGCCTGAAATTGAGTTATAAACAACATCCAAGTTAATGATCTGTGCTATCTTGAAGGAATTGCATTTTTAGTGATCCTCTACTGTGAAGATGCTGTTCCCTCAAAAATTTACCAACAGATGGTTTTGGTTCCTTCAGCTGCTTGCTGAAATTATCAAAATCCTACTGTTACTGGTTTGGAAAATGTAATCATTGTAGGGGCATTTAGTGCCAAAAGCATTTTTCAGATTGCTGACCTTCTTCAGTTTTGCTTCCTATAAGTGCACTTAATGCTCAAGTTTCTTTAGACCTGCAATATAAAGAAATGTTAATACCATGTTATAGTCAATTTGATGCTTTAAAAGAGACATAAGAAAGGAAGAAATAAAAGAAAGCAGACAGTTACATGGGAAAGTGGATCCTTGGAGAGATGTCTCTTATCTCTCCACATCATTTTAGCACAGTCATACTGATATTTTTGTTGTCCTATTTTGTCTGGATTTCATCATGAATGTGGTAGATGAGAGCCATTTTAGTCTAATATCTCTCAAATCACTTGATCCCATTTTAAAAACTAATTTTTTAAGGTGATATGTGGAAATCTGACAAAGGTGTGCTAACAAAAGGGCTCTCAATACCTTTGTGCCATTGGCCATATCTTAATAATATCTCCCAGTTGCCTCAAATCACATTAAAGTCACATAAACCATTCCTTTCTCCACTCTGTCCTTCCCCTTTATCCAAAATCAGATTGTTGTGGTACCTGCAGAACCTTCTTTATTTCTTGGAAAAGGAAAGCAGCAGTATTCAGTGGCCAGCATGTCAAATGGACCTAGTTGCATGGGTTCAAGTGGTTCTTCTAGATTTCAAATAACTTCTGTACAAAAGGCAGGTCTTTAACATCAAGGCCAGAACTGCAAAATGGGGAAAAAAAGACTGATTGTTTAGGCTCTACACGTAGCTGTAAATATTTTCCTAAATCATACTTGTTGGACAGCCAACAAGTAAATATTCAGACTGCCCATTGTGACTAATTAGGAGATATCTGAGCCTTCTACTAGCACAGTGCCTTCAAACACATCAGGAGCACAAAGAAATATTCCTTATTGACTTGTACTCTCTGATAGTTTTACCTTTATGCTGTGTTGCTGCAGACATGAGAGGTCTGTCTGCTCAAACAGCAACCTAGTTGAGCTTCCTGATCTTGTACCTAGTTCTTGTAACATTAGAATAGATGGTCTAAAACCTTGTTGGCACTCTCTATATATTTAAAATTAAACAAACCATCAAAAGTGAGCAGAATAGCTGTACTTTACAGCTGTAGCCCTTAGCAAGAGCTGCTGTAAATTCTGTTTGATATTGTTGGATCACTTATTTGACAGTGATGCTGCAATGAGAGAGCATTACTGCAGGGAATCCAGGCATGACTAGCACACCATCCTAGTGGTGTTCACATATAGCAAAGTGGCCACAGCTTTGAAAGTAAGGTGCTTGCTTTGTTTTTCTTTCCCCTTCCTGGAAGAGAGGAAAAAATACTCTTGAATGATACTAAATTGCAGCAAGTAACTTGGTTGTTCACACAACCTTTT
>NW_009970028.1:0-2648 GCF_000747805.2 Chaetura pelagica | reverse complement strand
CCCCTTCAGGCCCTGGAAGGTGCTCTAGGGTTTCCCCAGATCCAATCATGCCGCTTTATCCCAGACCTAGTAAGAATCCTTCATAGAATGAAGCATTAGAGATGCCCTGGTTTTGTTGGTGTTTTGCCCTCATTTTATAGAGGACATCTGTACATGCTGTCATAGGCCAGGTGATATGTGACATGCCACATGCCTGCAGCAGGAGCACTGCTGCTTCAGCTGGACAGCTGTGCCACTTTGTCCACAGAACAGAGGCTTACACCAAAGCAGCTGAAGCTCCTGTTGGGGCCAGGTGTGCAGGGCAGCAAATGCCAGAGACTGATGACTGTTCTGCACTCAAACATGACCCTAGAGAATTTTGGGGTTGAGTAGCAGGTCACAAATAAATGGCAGAGTTTCTGAAGTACTAGATTGGTGCTTAAACTGTGCTGTTGTAAGCACAGCTGTTCAAAGCAGCCCCGTTCTTCAGGTGCCTGATTGAATGCAGAGATGAATACAAGTACAACGTGGAAGCTGTGGAGCTGCTCATCCGAAACCACCTGGTGAACATGCAGCAGTATGACCTTCACTTGGCTCAGGTAAAGGGAATCTGCTCTTCTGGAGGAGGAGAGCTGTGCTCAGTCCACTTGAAGCTTTTGTAGTTCAACTTTCCCTCCCTTTTTCCTGTTGACAGTCAATGGAGAATGGCCTGAACTACATGGCTGTGGCCTTTGCCATGCAGCTGGTGAAGATCCTGTTGGTGGATGATAGGAGTGTGGCCCATGTCACTGAGGCAGATCTGTTCCACACCATTGAGACACTCATGAGGATTAATGCTCATTCCAGAGGAAACGCCCCAGAAGGGTGAGACTGAAACACTGAGCAGTACATACTTCTCTCCTCTTCATTTATGATCTAAATCATATATAGACAGTGTCTTGTATTATTCAGTCATACTGCTCTCAGCTTTCCCTAGGGCTGCAGTCCTGTGTTAGGTTAAACTGTCACTCTAATGTAATTGTGCTGATTTTATGTCAAAACAGAGGCAGCTGCAGCATGACTTCCAGCTGAATGCTTGAGCAGCAAAATCAGTCTGTGCACTGTGCTCCAAAATAGCATGGCACTGTGAGAAACATGCTTGACTTCCTGCTTTACCTCAAATTCAGGCAACATTTGAACCTGTTTAAATCTCAAATATCCAGGTGTCGATAGAATAATTTGGTCATCACAAGCAATTCATCAAGTTAGACAATCCTTTCTGGTTTAGACAAGTTTGTTTAGAGTCTATGAAGCAAACATCCACTACTCTCACATGGTTTGTGTGTCCACCAGGAGGTAACTGGACAGCAGATGCTGCCACAGCTCATGGAGGTTGCTGTGGGATGTGCAGGTCTCATCACTGAGGTGGAAGCAACTGCTGTTGGTGAGAGGCCCCAAAACAAAGATCCTTTCCTCTGTAGAGGTTCTGGGCAGACTGCTGCATGACCTGACTTCCACTGCAGCCCAATTTAGTGCCCTGCCAGGCTGTTAAGCATCACTTGGAGTGTGTTAGGGCTTCCCAAGCTATTTCTGGTGCTCTACTGCAGCACACTGCTGTGTGGACTGGAGAGTAACTTCAAAGCCTGTATGACTTCAGTGCTCCTACTTTCATCATAAGTGTATCTGCTTTCATGACTGATTTCTGCTATTCCAGTGAGGACTGGGAAGACATGAAGACTGAGCATAAGAAATAATTAGCTTGCTTTCAACTCTGTTTGAGTTCCTGGTTCCTGCACCTTCTGGGGAGGAGACCTTCTAACCCAGCTCTTGCTCTGCTCTGTTACTAGGTTACCCCAGCTGATGGAAGTGGTCCGATCAAACTACGAAGCCATGATTGACCGTGCTCATGGAGGTCCCAATTTCATGATGCATTCAGGCATTTCCCAAGCCTCTGAGTATGATGATCCACCAGGGCTGAGGGAGAAGGCAGAGTATCTGCTGAGGGAGTGGGTGAACCTCTACCATTCTGCTGCAGCAGGCCGTGACAGCACCAAAGCTTTCTCTGCGTTTGTTGGACAGGTAGAGCTTTTGGAAAGAAAGGTGCTTTTTATTCAACATAAGTAGGGTGTGATGCCCTCCATTTATAAAGCAGTGTTATAACCCATGCTTGGCATCCTTTTGAAACTTCCAGGTGCATGGCAGTTGACTATCAACATGTTGGTTTTGCTGGTGAACTCTGTAGAAGTCCCTCCCCTTCACCAAACCATGTTCTTCAGACACTAGCAAGAAGCTGTGGCTTCAGGCCAGGAGTTTTGGGATAAGTCTGGTGGGAAAAGAACTTCAGCTGGGAGAGCTGCTGGTTGTAGTTCTGGCACACTCCATGAAGCTTGACTAATGTTGCTCCTCATGGGTAACTCTTGACAACCCACAGAAAGGAGTTTCTAGTACCTAAAGATGCAGGTGAATTGTTTCAGACCACATGAACAAGGAAACCCTTTTTCTAACTGAAATCATGAGAGTGAGGAAAAATCTGAAAGTTCTGTAGCTAAAGAGGTGCCTGAATTTAAAACAAGCTTCAGCATTTCACTCCTGTGCACCTCCTCAGGTGTGCTGAGCAGTGCACCTCTGCCTTCCAGGTGGGACTGAGAAGGGAGATGTTCTCAGCAGCCCAGCATGTGTGGTGACCAACT
>NW_009970027.1:0-2644 GCF_000747805.2 Chaetura pelagica | reverse complement strand
TTTTTTTTTTTCTTTAGATCTTCTTTTTTTCAACGATGTTCTCAACTCTTTGTGTTTCTTTTTGCCAAGCACACCGTAGCCTTTGCTGCAATGACTTGATTTCACTGTGAGGGGTGTTGATAAGAGGCATGATTTGTGCTTCTCACATCACCACAAATACAGATGAGAAGAATTAGTCTGCTCCGTTTTGCAAACCCCATGGCCATCTGGGGCTTGCTTTCACAGGAAAGACATGCAGAGTGTCCCTTGTGTGACAGCAATATTGTTAATGACATTCAAGGGTGGGATTTGTCTCAGCTAACTGGGGTTGCTAAGGTGTAGCTGTGGCCAAGCTGATCACCAATTATCTTCTGATAGTCAATGAAGACAGACTGGCACCATCAGAGAATGGTTCAGCCCATCCTAAACTGCACACTTAAAATAGTTGGGCTGAATGGAGGGACCAGACTCTCTCCCCTGACTGCAAAGGGAGGTTTTGAGAACTGTCCTGGTCTTCTCATACACAGCTTGATTTAGTATACCTACAGCTGGTTGAACCAGGTCCTTTTCAGCTTCTCTCTTTTCTTTGCAACCCTATGAACCCACTACTTGTCTGTGTGGACACTCTGCTTCCTTTACCCTGCAAGTAGCTTATTACTAAAGTAGTTCCTCACTTGAGGTGTGAGTTCAGTCTGGTAGCTCCTATTAGCCTTGACATCTACCACTGCAGGAACAATCAAAGGAAACCTTGGGTTTGGTTGCCGTGAATGAAAACATGAAGATAATGTAGATGTTTAGTTCAAACTATGTCCTGTTTCATGTAGCTTTCTTACAAAATAGGCTTCTGAAAAAATACGCATGACTCTTTACAGGATGAAGTAAAGAATGAAATCAATATAATGAACCAGCTAAATCATGTGAATCTCATCCAGCTGTATGATGCCTTTGAATCAAGAAATAACATTGTCCTTGTCATGGAATAGTAAGTGTGTTATTTTCTTTCCCTTTCGGTCTTTACTACTTCTGCTAGAATTGTCCATTTATTTCTTACTTTCTCTTGAAATTAGAAATAAAGCATTGTCACAGTGTGACTGGGGCAAGCATCTTACAGGTGGAATGAGCATATGAAAGATATTCTCAGGAACAACAACAAAAAAGGCATTTTGGAGAAAAGTTTTCCTGTGCAGCCATTTATGCATTTTTCCAGTAATGTGCCAAATTCCTGGTGTTGTAAAGCCACTTCTCCATTTGAAGATAGAGCTGTATTGTGTATCTTCACGTTCATTTCAAGTTTTAATTTGTGTCAGCTAAGAAACAGACATCTCAGAATATCTCCAGTTCTGGGAAGCAAATGAGAAGATATCTTGTACTGAAGAGGAGACAACTTTAGGTGTTGTGCCTAATCCTTATACTAAGGTTAATCCTTATACTGGGAGGCTGAATGGACAAACCTGTTTTTTTGTGCTGGTTTATCACATTAATTAGGCACGAAATAACTGCCTGTCAAGTTAAACAGATGTTGTCTTGAGAAAGCCAAAATAGGCATAACTGAAAAATTGAAAGGCATGGAATGAAGTTCAAAGTCCTGTAAGCTTGGCTATTCTGGACGTTCTCAAATAGTCATCCAGACTTGGTATACAAGATTAACATAATACTAAAGGTAAATGTCTGGGTAGCTATGAATGGGTAAGCTGGAGTCATTCTGAAATGTGATGAGAAATTAAGAAGTAATTTTTGTTGACTTCACATAGTTTCAAGTTGAAATTTTGGATTCTGTAGCTCTTAAACTCTGAGGGAGGAGACCGCAGTTCTAAATTCAGATTGTTCAGCACACTGTCTTACTTTTCCACATGACTTCATTCATTTCACTAGTACAATGCGAAGGCTCAAAACAGCATCAGGTTCAAATTTCAAGACTTTCATACCCATCAGTGGAGGGGAGGCTGGACTTTCAGACTTTGAAGAAGTTCAGGCCACTGTGCATCAGAACCCAGTTCTTGAAAAGTTGAAATTGGAGTGCAAGCTCATATTGTAGATGCACCTTACTGAACTTGATTGTGAACAATTAAAATATCCAGTTGGATACATTCTATGTTACTCTAATTGCATGGGATTTGATTTGGACTTGGTCAAAACTTTGTTGTCTTTCTCTCATCAGTGTAGAAGGAGGAGAGTTATTTGAACGAATTATCGATGAAAACTACAACTTGACAGAGATGGATACTATCTTATTCATCAAACAGATCTGTGAGGGAATTCAGTACATGCACCAAATGTACATTCTTCATTTGGATCTCAAGGTAAATAATTGAGATGTATGTTTTATGCCGTGACGGCTGTGGAAATTCTTATTTTTAATGGTAGGCCATACACCTTAGCAGATTCCCATGGCAGAAACAACAAAGGGCTTATTCTGCTTTCCTTAGACCAATGTGTATTTACTTTAACCACTCTGAGATCAGCTAAATTTACTACCAGGGTTAAGTAAATTAGATGAGAACCGTGGTCATACATCATCAAGCCTCACAGCGCTTGCATTTTCCACAAACTGACTTTACAGAAATCCAGCAGCTGACTACAAATGCCTTGGGTTTTTTTTTTTATCTTTGATTTTTGGATCTCAAGATATTGTGCAAATATTATTCAGGTCAGCTGCACAAGATCT
>NW_009970026.1:0-2647 GCF_000747805.2 Chaetura pelagica | reverse complement strand
CTTCTCTTCACTTACCCATTAAAGTAACAACAACTTTTGTGACTCATATTTAGTCATTTTTTTGGCAGCTTGATCTGGCTTGAACCAAGTCAAAACCACGAAGCAAAAAATCACAACCAGGAGAAATTTGAGTGAAATAACACAGACCTTTGGAAAACAGAAAGCAATGTCCTCAAGAAATAATTTGTACCTGGGAACGTACTGAACAACCTACAACCCTTAAGTATACATATATTTCCAACCTATTTACCCTCCTAGGTCCAAAGCTATTTCTGGAAGAGTGCAGGCAAATATGTTCAGAGGAAACACTTGGAAACGGTTCAGTCAAGAAGATGCACAGGCATGCCTGGGGGTGGAGGAGGCAATGCTGTGTGTAAGGTGGCTATTTACTGTCACAAGCCCAGGAAGGCGGGTTTGTGCCACAAGAGGAAATCAGTGAATTACACCAAAGGTGCTGGAGAAATGCTGCTACAATATGGAACTAAGGAGAAATCACATCCCTTTGTGATCCAGGTTAAATGCAGAGAAAATAAGGAGGATATATTTTACTACAAAAAGATCTGCAGGATAAGGACACCACAGGAGTAAGGCATAGAGGTTCTAGACAAAGAAAACTTTGGGGTGGGGGAATTCTCTGTAATTTAAGAATGATTTTAAAGCTTATGGGACCACCTCAGAGCTAACTATAATGTATCTTCAGTGAAATTTATTAACCTATTCACCAGTACTCTGAGTTTAGTAAAATGCAGCACTGCAATAATACACACAACTGTCACAAAAAAATCCAACCAATCACTACAGTCATCCAAAAATAACATAACAGGAAAACACTGTTAAGTGACGTATTTAATGTTTCTTTTCAGCACCCTCCTCAACATAGTTGGATAAGATTGTCTGGCTACACTGCACTTCCAAACCTATCTTTATCTCATTGCACATGCAGACCTACTCAGAAAGTACATGCTGGCTCCTGGAACTGCAAGCCAGTTGACATAATCTTGGAGTTGTAACAAACTATGAACTTCCTTGAAAGACAATCAAGACAAATTTAATTTCTGAAATAAAGCCCACGTCACTCAAATAAATCACATTATTGCAATACATGCTTGGATACACTGTCCAGAGAGAAACTGCAGCTTCTTGAACCAGCAAGATAGAGGGAGAAAAAAATGACCTGATTTCAGAAGAGAGCAATCCTTTAAAAAATTGCCTTAAAATGAAGTTTTTTATCTCTGTGGCTTACTTCCATACAGTTAGTTTTTATTGCTGTTGTTGGTTTGGTTGTTTTATATTTATTTTGAACAAGCTATGACCACCTGTTAGTAACAATGCAACAACACTATGATGCTATGGACACTAGCACTTAGGCTGTCTTTTATCATTCATTGAAACCAGTAGAACACCTTTAACTCCAGAGCATGGACACCAAGCTCTTAAACACAGCACCACTTGAGAAACCACACCAAGAAAGAGACCACTGTGACCTCCCTGAATTTTGAATGTTTTACAGTATATCCTAGTAAAAAGAAATAAAAATCAGTGTGGAAGGAAGTTTTAATTCTTCTCAATCCATACCTGAATCATGTCAAATGAGATTTCAGTAAGATGAAGGCATGAACAATAGTGGTGACGTCACTCAGATGTGACTGACTTCTCTAGTATCAGCAGATCATTCTGTCAACTGTGAGGCTCTAGTCTGCTTCTAGTCTGAATTTTCTGACAGTATCTATGGCCAGTTTCCTCCCAGAAATTTCTTCTTTTAGCTATAAAGAAAATCTCTGCTCTAACACGTTTCTGTATCCTTGTCTCATTTCATCGTGGTCTTTTACTTTTGAGTATACACCAGCTACTACTGCAATACATCTATATCAGTAGTTTTACAGTGATATAAAACATAATTTGGGGTCCTGGTTTGAATTCTTACACACACCCTAAAAGCTGGTATTTGTACAGTCTAATCTTCGAGTTCTTCACATGAAGCCACACTTCCTATTTGCACCTTTTCTTTCAATGACTTGGCAAACACTGCTAGTTCTTAAAAAATCCTTCTCCTTATTTTTGCATTTGTTTTTCTCCTCAATTTGCAACTGAACGCATCAAAGTGACATTTTTTAAGACAGCTATATACATCAGTCTAAGAAAATTCAGATGAACAATCCACCACAACTATGCATTCGTTAGCACTATGTGTCTATTGTGAGATCATCCAGCAGCAAAGATCCTTTGGTGTGACTGTTCTCCCCTTGCTCACAACCTCTTGAAACACTGAAGAAACTCCCCCAATTAGCAGCTTGGGGTTCTCAGTCAGATGAAAACTGCACATGTTCATTTGCCCCACAACAGAGTAAATCAGCTTTCTAATACAGTAACATGCCTTTTCTGCATCACTCTCCAAACTCTACCTTTGCCAATGATCTTTCAAGTGAAAAAAAACCAGCCAGAATGTAAATGTCTGATTACCTGTTTAACTTCAAAATATCAGACAGCTAAAAATTGTTTCGAGCCAAATGACCTTAAGATATGACCATCTCACTGTATATTCCATAGTTACCAATCCCCCACTCCAAGAAGTTATTTTGCTCTGTGCCCTTTGAAGTTCACAATTATCCAGTTAAAGCTTTAGAATGTCTGCTTTTTTTGTTTTGTT
>NW_009970025.1:0-2643 GCF_000747805.2 Chaetura pelagica | reverse complement strand
GTTCTCATGGGCTGTTGCCACACAGGCAAAGCAGAGCATCCGACCTGACATTGCCCCAGTCTTAGTGTCATTAGCATGAACCTTAGAACTATTTGTTCAACTGCCTTAAAGTAGAAGAAACCCAGCTCCTGCTTGTTTATCTATTTCCCCTCCTCTTCCCCATTCCTTCTTACAAAGAACTTCTCAATAAAAGCACAACTGTTTGTGAGATTGGCTTCATTCCCTATAACTTGTTTTAGCCATGTGCATTTTCAGTGCTTATTTGAAGGAAAGGAAAAACCCCACTATTGTATGAGCTGTGCAGGAAAGTATCTGAGCAAGGGCTGCCGAGATAAGCACACGCTGGACAATACTTTGAAATACTCAAATTTGGAAAAACTGGCTTGGAAACCGTTTTTCATTTGTCAAACTCAATCCTCATCAGTGCTGCCATGGGCAACAAAATTGTTAGTTAAATTCCAAATTCAAAGTTATCTATGAGAGGGGGTGGCAGCCAAAGAGTTATCAGAGGAAATAAAAGAACCAGTGTCATGTCATAGGCAGAAAGGTTTTTGAAAGACTAAAATACTGACCTTTTGGAAGAAAAAAAGCCCCCAAGCCACCACATGTATTAGTCATAATCAAAATATTGTGCATATTACAGCTTCCCAAGAGACTTGGCTTTGTTTCAGAGCCACCAGGGCTCAGCATCAAGTAGAAGAAAGGCTGTTTACTTGTTCTGATGCAAGTCACAGTGTGAGGGGCTCTGCATCACAGACCCCTGAAGCCAAGAGGGACCTCAGATCTTCTGGTCCATCCCTTTGTCAGAAGGGAGAATCAACTCCTGCAATACCATTTCTGACATGTTCTTCTGTAACATATCCTTAAATATATTTAACAGTGGAGGCATCACACATCCTCAGGCATTGTCCCACTTCACTATTTTTATCACCAAAAGCTTTTCCTAATCTCAGCAAATCTTGCTGCAACTGAAGACTGACTTTTTGATCAATTTATCATGAGCAATGGGTACAAAATCCGCTTCTTTAAGGCATCCATTCATGAATTAAAAGAACATGATGCAGCCCTTTTTCTCTGACTAAACACTATGGCTCTTTCAGCCTTTTACTAGTCACAGTTTCAAGTCTTCTGATCATTCTCCATACTCATTTTGGTTTGCATCTTCCCTGAGGTGCTGTCTCCTAACCTGGATGCTGCACTCCAGCTCAGTCCCCAAGGGTCTTAGGCAGAGCTGGGTAACTTCACATATATTGGAGGCTATTTCTCTCTTTATGCACCCCAATATTACATTACTTTTTTCTACAACAGCATGTGACCAACTATGATACCTCAATTTATTTTCCACACCACTCAAACGTAGTTCACACTTGTCCAGCACACTCTACTTGCACATCCAGTTACTCCTGGCTAGGCAATGTTTCATACACAACTTACACTTGCCTGAGTTGATAGAGATCACATTTTGGTAAGCACAGAGTATGGATCAGAAATAGTGACAAAATATTTGACAACTTGATAATTAAACATTTGACAAACCAACAATTCAACATTATCCTGATAATTAAAGAGGATGCTCAAAATTCCACAGAAGGTAACTGCCTGGATGGACACTTCTGCCAACACTGCAGAAAACACAACAGGTCACTGCCTGACCTGAGCCATGGAGAGATCTGAGCATGGAACTGGATGTCTGCCAGATATGGAAAATGTAGAAGCTAAAGCTGTGCTATTGCTCCTGACCATTGCTACTGGAAAAGGCATTTACTTCTATACCCTCACAAGTCTAGAGATACAGAAAACCTTTTGACACAAGCCCAGGATAACACAAGCTGAGTTTCACTTGAAGAGAATCAAAGCTAGTATCACTGCACTGCTGAGATACACACTGGACATCTCCAGAACTCCTTTGTTACCATAGCAGAAAATACTGCAAAGGGCAGACACCCTGAAAACCCATCACTCCAGGACAGGACCAATAACTCCTGCTGCTGGTCCACACCAAATTCTCTTATCTAACCAGCACTCCTGCCCACTGCAGGAAACAATCACAGCAAGTTAAATCATCTTGGATGACTCCCAGGCAAACCCTGATCTGGATTTAGCTTAGCAGACATGCAGCCATGACTCAGCTTGGCATTTTAATACATGTACATACACATTTGTGTAACTAGAATAAGAAACACTTTCATAATTTAATAACTTTCTACCTCTCTAGTCCAAATGAAAGTCAAACCAATGGCAGAGCTCCATGGCTGTACCAAACAGCTTTTTTTTGCCTGCACTTAAGCAACATCTCCCCATGACAGCTGGTAGTTGTGCTTCAGATTGGTTCTTTAGCCTCACTTACCTTTTTGTGTGTGACTAAAGCCAGCACACAACAGGAAAATTGTCAGGGTACACGGCCAACCACTATTGGGGCACAATTTCAATGGAAGGGTTAGTACTGTGCTCAAAATGAGTGTCTGTAGTGCATGAGTTACTGTGTTTGCCTTTGTTCAGTGAGAGGAGCTTCTCTGACTACTGAGAACATAAAGCAGTATCTTTTCCTGAGATGTTGACATTCTGGCTCACTTAGATCTGCCCATAGGTCACCAATGTCTTTCCATGTCATTAGTTCCACAAGGCTCATTTAAAGAAAAAAAA
>NW_009970024.1:0-2643 GCF_000747805.2 Chaetura pelagica | reverse complement strand
TTTCTCACAGTGCCAAGAAAGATGCGAGATGGTGGTGGCAGGGATTTTTAGGCTGTGAGGAGCTGTAATGTGCTGTAACATTGACATTGGTGGATGGGGTTTTTCATTACTGACAACCTCAGAGAAAGTAACTGGAGGTTCTGTGCACCACTGGTTCAAGGAACCCAAATTTTGACACTTCATTCAAGAGTGACCTCATTATTTTATTATCCTGTTACAGATAATTTTTGGTCATATTCCTAGTCTTATTGTCTCACCCGTTTAATTGACTGCTGTGTGAAATTCCCAAGCTGGAAGTAATTGTGTTATTTACCTGACATGCTGTGCTTGCAACTCAGATACTCAGAAGTCCTCCCAGTAACTGACTGAAAGTCTTGGGAACATGTAACTGGGTTGAGTTCAGTGGGTTGTACTTGGAAGAAAATGTTACACAGGTAACAAATGGTAGCAGTTTGAGCCCTTTTCTTAGTTTAGTTCTCATGCATACCAGTGCCTGTGCTTTACTATATAAATAGAATCTTGAGCAGTTGGTGTGCATGTTGTTAACTGTGCTGCTATAGTAGTGAAGGATAGGAAGAATACATTTTAATGAAAATGTCCTTTTAATTTTTATCAGAAAGTCTTGAATTTGATGGCTTAGTTACAATTGGAATGCAGTCAGTATGCTGCCCGTTTCTTGATTGCATACTGTATTGTATAATTTGGAACATGACTGTCAGATATGCTTGGTTTTGTTGTTAAACCCAGAGGTTCTTACTGGTACGTTATTTAACACACAGAAAACCAGTCCTATTATAAAGTATTTACACAGTAGTCAAGGTGAAAAAACTAAACCATGAAGCGCCAAGTGAGTATAACTGGACTGACAGAAGAAGATACTGCTGATATCTTGAAATTAGACTGTTCCTTTGTCATTTTATCATGGCTTGCATGTGATCTTCAGGTACCTGAGATTTTGTAGGAAGATTCAAATGAAGAGGGCTTACCAAAACACATCCACCTGGGTATGTGATAAAAACACATTGCAGGTATTCTAGGCTTCCTGTGCAACAGAGTAGTGGGGCAGAGCATTAGTAAAGTTCTTTGAAAAAAAGGCAACTTTTGATTTTATATGATGAAATCACTGATGAATTTAGAGTTAGTTGAAACTGAGTAAAACCAAATTGAAGTCTACTTTCCCTCTGATAGGATCTATAGATCTTCTTTATTCTCTCTTTTCCTGTTTAATTTTGCTCTGCTCTGATGAAGACAGTGAGAAATTACATGTGATTAAGGGTAACCTGTTTTGAATTTACTGTGTAAAGTAACTAGAATTTAACTGACCTGACTCTCCATTACAAATTTCACATTTGCAGTGGAAAATACCGTTATTGGTAATGGATTTTCTTGTATGAAAAATATGTGCTTTCAAAGTCCTGTACAAATTACCTCCTGCTTTTTGTATAGCTGGTGCTGTTGATCTTGTGTGTGTTGATCTTCTAGTGGTTTTACTTAAACCTCTTTTGGATTTAGATGTCTCTAATGTACTGTAGGCAAGGTGACACATGTAGTGGTGGTTCGGGGAAGAATTATACTTTATCTTAAGTGTACTTAGTGCATGGAAAGAAGCTGTTTAGTTTTTAAAAGCTACTATAGAATTAAGGAATAATTTGAATTAGGTGAGTTTTTAAGCTTTCAGACAATGCTGTCAACTGTACTTTGATATCAGAGTTCTACAAGCTTTGTCCTTAAGAAGATGTGCAAATTACTGCTATGACAAAATGCATAAATACGTCTAGGATTTCATAGTAATTAATTCATTTTGCATATCTAAGGCAACCTTAAGTGCCTCACTTTGAAATTGGTTATAGAAAGTAACATGTAAACAAATTTAACGCACATCAGGTATAATAGCACATTCCATAGAGCTGCAGACACTTTGTTTTTAAATGCAGTGGTTTCTCATTTTCAACATTCACAAGTTGAAGTTTAGTCACAAAGTGCCTCTTGACTAGATTTTTCAGGGCAATTTTTATGTCCTGACTTTCTTGAATGACTTGAACTATATATAAACAAGACTATAGTCTTTCCCAGTGTTTTTTTCTAGATAGTGGATTTGATGGGCTACTTACCTTAGAGTTCCACAACATTGACTTAAAAATGTATGTGTTGCACATCAGCTTTTTTCTTGAAAATATTTCATCTTAGGTTATTTATATTTACATGCACATTACATAGTTATAAATATATTAACACTGGTATTTTAATAGTAATTGGCTGAAGTTGTCATTCTTAGATAAATACTAAGCATGTATAAGATCTTTAAATTATGGCAGTCCTTTGTAAACTGACTATGTCTGTACTGCATTTTTATTACATCTGTCTGCTTCCTGTATATTTCGTAATGCTTACTGGCTTGATGCACGTATTTTTGCTATTATTATTTATTTACATTTTCATTCCTGGAGTTCAGTATTGATGCTCTGGGGAGAAGGAGAGGGAAACAATGAGCGGAGATCCCAGTGACTAAAGGGGAGGTGTGAGGATATTGTGGTAGCACAGTAAGAGGCTTTAGAAATCAGTAATATCAAAGTTAATTTGAACTGTAATTTGTTTTGAGAGGTTCATTATTTAGCAGACACTTATGTTGGAAAATAAAACAAA
>NW_009970023.1:0-2642 GCF_000747805.2 Chaetura pelagica | reverse complement strand
TCCTTCTTCTTGGTTGTAGAGAAGTAGTTACTTGATATTAGAATAGAATTTGACATTTCAGTAAGTGAAATGGTTTATTTCTGTGTTGATTAACTCTTTGAGGGAAGTGTTTTGTTAAGAGAAATATTCATGTTATTATTGTAAAAGCAATTCTGTAAATTTTCAGTCATATGCCAGCTTGTTTGTTCTTTTCTAATGGATGTTCAATCATGGCTACACTAATGTTAATTAGAAGTTATCAGAATTTCCTTTTTCATAAACTTGGAGCCAATATTACTGAAAGTGATTCGTGAGTTTGGACCTCTCATTTTGTATGTTCTCAATTTGCATGAGGCTGATGTGTGGTGTACGCTGTGGCAACAACAGGACAGCAATTCAAACATTCTCATAAAAGTGATGCTGCTTCTCAGCAATCCTCCCTACCTCTCTGAAAGCATCTGAAAGGATGATGGACCAGACTGCAAGTACTTTCTACTCTGTATTGCTTTGAGCTCCTCATCTTATTTCTCATTGATTATCATATCATATCTGTCACTGAATCTGATACTTACATTGAAAAGCACCTAAGTTACTCTGCATAGAACAATCTTTCACAAACAGAAAGTAGTAGTAGGAAGAATTGACATGAGAGTTCAAGATTAAAATTGGAGACTAACATGAAACTTTACCACTTGTGGCCTGTGCATTTCTGGCTTAGAAATTCTTCCAAGTTTGCCTATCCTTCAAAATATTAATTGGATGCAGAGTTCAAGATTTCCTAATTTTCTTCTCATGAAATGATGAGATGCATTGTTTTACTGCTGTGAAGTCAGATCTTGGCATGATTGTTTAATTTACTTCTATGTTGGATTACTAGTGAGAATTTTTTCCTCCCTTAAGTTTCGTTTCATGTACAGTGATGTGCAGGTACACAAACATTAAAGACTTAATGTTTTCCTGCGATGTCCCATATAAATTAGGTAAAATTTCTCTGAAGATTTAGGGAAGGGAACACAAAAGCAGCATGAGCTCATTTGAAATGAATTCCTCTTCAGGTTTCGGTGAATACCTGCTGAAAAGTTGTTATAACGTTTTATCTGACTCTACATGGAGAATAAGATGGTTCATTGATATTTTATCACAGAAGAAACATATGCCTCCTATTGTGCCTCAAGAATAAGCAGGCAGTTGGTTATGCTTACACTTGTCATCCCACTTTTGAACATGAACCATGCTGTAGTGTACAAAATGCTTTCACTGCACCAGTGTGATGCTGAAAAAAAGGTAGTGATATGTGTCTTTTGTTACCTCACCTTATTAGATTACATACATCACATTAGCTGATGTGAGAGCACCCAAAGTTTCAGCTGAGACAGAAGCAAAGTTGTAACTGATTTTGCCTTATTCCCCTCACTGTGGCCTATGTGGAGGATCATGCAATAGCAAGATGACCCATTGTGTTCATATTTTCTCTTGGCAGAACACTGCAGTGCCTTCACATCAATTTTCAGTTGCTCCTGGTAAAGGTCCTGGACACACTGCTTTATGTCAAATACCCTCTTTGTTGTCACACAATGGATCTAGGCATCTAAAAGACTAACAAAGTACAGCATGATTTTTCAGTGCTAAAGCTATATTCAGCACAATTTGGCAGGTTGTAATATCCATATATTTAATGCTGATGATTTAATCTAAATAATGTTAGATCGAAAGCTTGAGGTTAAACTTTTAGAAAAGAAATAATTGCCTTGCACACACACTAGTCAAATCATTCCCTCCCTAATCCTGAGTACCCAATTTACTTTGAACTAGGGATGGAGAACTCATTATGGAAAATTTCTAACCACCTTTCAATTTGTGGGTTTGAAAGTATCTCTAAAGTAGCCTGATGAATGAGATCATCTGAAGATAAGAGGTATGTAAGAGACACTGATTTCTTTATGGTAGGCTGTAGAACATAAGGAATATCCACAGCTCCCTATTTTAGAAGGTAGAAAGGCTCAATCCAATAATTTTGATAAACAGTTGTGGGAGGGTGGTAGCTGAACCTCTTCTCTGACCTCTAATTTTTTCATCTCTGTGCCAAAAAGTAAATTTCAGATGTACAGTGGTGAATTTAGTAGAAGGGCTTTCTTTTATATACAGTAAAGCCATAAAAATCTGTACGGTTAATTTCAGTGGCACCTGGCAAAGTATGCTAGCTATTTACCAGTATATTTTATTTTTTCATCCCTCTTCTTTATGTCCAGTACAGGATCAGGCCCTGGACTTGCTATTATAACTTGCAGTATTGCTGTTGTTGAGTGCATATGGATAGTTTGTTTTTAAATAAATGCAGACTTACAGTGAATAACATGAATTCCCTGACTTAAATATACTAACATACAGCATAAAGAGTAGAAAATAATGTCAGTCGCTCCTTTCTGTATCTAGGCACAGAATTAATTTCTTACAGCTCTTCCCCTTCTACATTACAGTCAATCTACCTTTTCAATATTTAGAGAATTTGTATTAATTTTGTTAACTGGCATTTAATAGCATGGCTTTCAGGCAATTGCTTCAAATTCACTTCTGCTTCACTGATTAATAACAATCACTTGGCCAAGTTCAGCACTTGTTTATAGTCTGTCTAGTCCTTATGAATTAAACCTTTTATATAGGTT
>NW_009970022.1:0-2640 GCF_000747805.2 Chaetura pelagica | reverse complement strand
AATTATTATCTCAGGCTGTATGATCATAAAGACTGCTTACTTCTGTCACAAAAGTCACAATACATTTATGTTCAAGCTGTATGACCTGAGAAAAAATTGTGGTTAGGCCTTGCTGATCCCTCACACTAGTAACTTTTTGTTCTCCTTTATTCTACAATGTTTAGATTTTGAACAAGGGCTAACAGCAAGTGATAGATCAATGGTGACCTGCAGTGATGCACCATGCCCTTCTTACTTCTACATCAAGTTGCAGTGTGCAATTATATAATTTCTGAGTAAAAGTTCATAAGCTCCATTTTGTACATACATAGCTGGTGTGAAGAAATTAAGACACGTCCGGCTCATACTTGAGGAAGTCCTCTAATACACTACTTTGAGACATTTGGTGATACTACATCACAACATTGAACAGTTCATATTATTTCCTCAGTGGTCTACTGTTGCACCTTCAAGTTCAATTTTTTCATCCTAAAAGGATAAGTGGTCTAGTAAGCCTAAAATATACCTTTGAATGGACTGTTAGTGACACGTGAAAAAATCAATTTCACCAATAAAAAGGTCAGAACACTTCATACAATGTATTCCCCTTTATTTGCCCTCTATGAGCCTGAGGTATCTATGGACATCAAGAAAAGGCTCACAACTTTAATTTTTACATCTGATGCTGAAAAACTATGTAAGTATGTTTCTAAGGGGTAACTTTCAGGAAGATAATTGCAATAATCAGTTCAGAACAATCTTGTAACAGCACTGTTTTAGTTAATTTAAGCATGGTAGGATTCACACATTCAAGCTAATTTTGCTGCCATTCAGGTAATTAGCAGATAAAGATTAGTGAATAAATGTGAGAAGATGTTCTCAGACAATGGAGTCTATAATAATTAATTGACTTGCTAAACAAAGGAATAAAGATCATGGGTAAAGAGCATTGTGGAGCTCTTTCACAACTGCCTGTTGCTTCAGTGATTATTTTTTAGCAATTGTTTTGAAGTCTAAATTGAAGAAACATATACAGAAGAAACATTCTATTGCTTACACTCATCATTTTTATTAGTAGTTAAGAGTTCAGTCATCACATTGTCATCTTATAGTAAAAAAGTAATTACAGATTAACTTTAATTTTGTCCATTATTTTGGTTTCTTTTGTCTGAATCTATCAGAGGCAACTAAATCTAAAGAACAGAAAAATCAGAAAGTTCAAAGTTCAGGATTCAGAATTTTCCTGAGGTTAATTTTTATACCTCAGCATCTTCTGCAAAATAAGCTTGAAAACTTCATAAATACAAACTTTGACTGCTTCATTTATAACACTAGCCTTCATCTGTAAAATGTACATTACAGTTATACATGCAAAAGAGGAAGAAAATTCCAGCACCTGCTTCTGAGAAGATACCATAGCTGTGCTGGAAAAGATGCTACAGCCTTAGAGGTTTCATTTGTATTTAATTATTAATCTACTATTAACTTGCCTTTAGAAAAATAAGGAAAACACTCTCTGACCAAAATGAGTCATAAAGACCTTTAAGAACAATGCATCATAAAGTATGCATGTGTTCTATCAGCTTCAAGCAAGTCTTATCTATAATCATTTTATAACAAGTATGACTTAAAACTGAGATTCTTCTTTGTTTTTGGACTAGTTTCCACTAGCAATTTAAATGGCTCAGATAGCTCCCTTTCAAATTTAAAAAGAAAAACAAATGAGCCTGCCCCAAAGTGCTAACCCTGATATTTTGTCACAACTTCCAGACACTGAAGCTTGTATCTTACCTGACTTTTCCACTTTGAGTAGAAGATGAATTAGACCTTTAAACCATGACTTGAATATGCATTGAAAACACAGTCTCTCATGGACAGGCCTTTGGTCATCAGCATTACAGAGAGAAAACGATGATGATAGAAAAGCAATTTAGAGTACTGACAGAACAGTTGATTGTACAGATCTCTTAAAATCAAGACTAATAAAGCAAAAGATTTGTTGTATACAGCTCATCACATCCATCAATAAATAAATACTGCTTCAATCTCACTGTCATCTGTTATACTCACTAGAGAAATCAGCCAGATGGTGTGACATGAACAAAGCATAAATTGAGTACTACACTATATGGAAAAGAATTAAAAACATTGTATTATTTTAATACTGAACACTTTATATAAAAATTAAACAAGAAATTAACTTCACTGTATGTAAGACATTTCCTCTTGCTAATATTCATTCCACTTATTGGAAATGCACTTATTATAGAGGAGAAAACGGATGTGTGAGAGGAACTAGATACATTCAACTGTATCAATTTCAGAATGTCACCTGTGATGGAGGTTTTCAGGGAGCAAGCATATCAATATTCCTATTCATTTTGATATAGGATGTAACAACACTGTTATCTACAGGAAGACACAAACAAGCATTGACTTTCAGTAGTGACCAACTGCAGGCTAAAATGTAACAAGTTTGAAGTCTGTGTGTAGGCACAAATGAGAACAATTAATTATGTGCCTGTCCATATCTCTCTTAGCTCATAATGTTCTGTACTAACTGAAGTTCTTGTCACAGTCAGGTTTTCCCCTACTCAAGACGTGACAAAACAATATATAGCTAATGTCACTTTTGTAAAGAAAATTATTACTATTCAAGAC
>NW_009970021.1:0-2641 GCF_000747805.2 Chaetura pelagica | reverse complement strand
TTTTTTTTTATTTTTTTTTACATCATTGGTCACACAGTGATTGCTCCAGCTGTACAAATAATGTAGGAAATGGAATTTTTTTGCATTAGAATTATGCAAGCCCAGCAAATACTCTCAACAATTGCTCCTTAGTCAGAGAATTTTCAAGCCATTCAGTTTTCTTGTAAGGAGCTCACAGCTTCTTTGATGATGAGGTTTGTTAAGCCCAAATGTAGAGAACTAATAAAATAATAAAAAGGCTCCAGAGGTGTTTATAGATTTCAATTATCTCTTGCTTTCTCTCCCAGGATTGGGCTAGGCAGGATTGTGCTGCCCTCAAGTAGTACTTGAGTCTGGGCTGCATTTTCTGCTGCCTGTCTCCGAGGTTTCCTCTTTGTGGCTGAATCTCCTTAGCGTGGGGAGTGTACAGAGGTGCTAAGGGCTCGCTGAGACAAAGCCTCATGCCTCACAAAAGCAAGGGAGCAAAAGGAAGCAAAATTGAATCTCTAGCACCCAGCTCCTGGGCAAACAGACAAAACTAATGGATCCTCTCTTGCTCCTCCCATCCAATTACTGTGATCCAGTCGAGAGAATATGGCAACATCGGTTCACACAAACTCTAATGCTCTTAATCCCTTCCATACATATAAACCTCACATTCACCACCCTTACTTCATTATCGAGCCACCCAGGCAGCCGGAGCATCCGAATGGACCCACCGGCTGCAAAAACCTGCCTCCTTCAGGTTTTCATCAGCTAATGAGGGATATGCAAATGCAAAGCTTATGGGATTATGCCTTGTCCACCAGCAGCCCTCCCCACAGTGGTACAGGACTAATACAGGTGTTAGTAAACTGGTTATTAGGCGCTGGCTAATTTAGGCCCATTCACGCTGGGATTGTGCTGGCAGCCCTGCCATTTGTACTGGGGTTTGTGGCCCAGTAGGAGATCTATTAGGGCTGTGGTGGGTCTGACACAAACTTCTTGCTGCTAGATATGAAGTTAATAAACCAGGGGTGAGTTGGTCTCTAACCATACACAACAACCCAGGACTGAAGCGAGGATTTCCCCCTCCACCCCAGATGCCTGGGAAATTGCCACGGAAGGGCAAAGGGGGAGTTTAATTAACAATTATTTAACATCTCTATTAACTTTTCACATACTTGTGAACAAAATTTAAAGCATGGCAATATGATTGACTTATATTTTTGCTTGGTCACAAGTAACCAACTCTTTCTTCCGTGAAAGAATGTGCAGCCTCAAATAAAAGTGTACGTTGAGAATAAAACCAACTGCTTCTGGGGATGAAGGATCTCTCTGGGGCTTTGGCTGGTTTGATGGTCCAGCACAACTGTCTGCTTTTCAATTTTTCTGATTTGGTGATATTTCTTTTAAAAATTCCTTCACCATGCAAGGAATTCTACTAATCATGATAATAAATATATTACTACAATAAGTAATAATAAAAATAAACTATAAATTCTGCTTGCCAGGTGAGTGGAGAAAAGTGGAGTGACATCAGTAAGGTATTCATAGTCCAGGGCACGTGATGTGAACAACTTGTTAGTTGATACTGCTGCTAATTGGCTGTCTAAAATGTCATTCAGTACGTTCATTTCTTCAGCAGCAAATATTTCATGCTCATAAATATATGATGGCAGGTCTACAGCAATTTTCAGTATTTGCCTGAAGGACTTTGGTGTCAGCTTATCCAAGCATCCAGTAGAAATTAGGGTAGGAGTAGAAAAATTTCATCTTTAAAGATTTCTGCTTTATGAGCAGTAAGATATAAAAGCAGAGCTGTTTTCTGGCATGGGAGACCCAGAATATGGTAGAAATTCACAACTGCATCATCTGAGAAGTGTCAAAATTAAACAGAAAATGTCCAATGAATGATATTTTTTATCTTCTCTAGTCAGAAGTGGATGGGACATATTAAAAAGTAAATCTTAGTTTAAGGCACATTTGAGGATGTTGCCAAAAAGGTGTGATGTGGGGGTTTGTTTTTATTACAATAGTAATACCTTTCATTACTTCTTCCTTCATTTAAATATTACTTAAAATTCAAGGACCTCACTAGACAATTGAGCTGTCCTAGGAAAAGCCAGATATTTGGGGGCCCAGGTAGCCTTTGATGAGTTCAAAGCTTTGATTTCATCTTTCAAATGACTGAGTGGGAATTGTCATCATTACACGCGGGGAGATTGAGACAAAGGTCTACAGGGCAAAGTGCTCCAAACTGGGTCTACAAATGTAAATGCACTAAGTCTCTTAGTTGTATTCATATGTACCTATTGTTCAGCTGTTTGCACTGACTGACCCTAGCTAAACATGTATCCTTAGAGCAAGGCTCTGCAGCTGAAATTTTCTTGTCCTTTTCCACTTCTGAAAATCAAACATGGGTCCAAAATTTGCAAATTCGGATCACTGGTCAATCTCTTGAACCTAAGGATTCTGGATAAATGAGGCTGGCTTATATGGCACTAATATTAAGGTTGTCTTGGTCTCCTGGGCTGTAAGCTGGAACCTGTGGTAGCCTGTGGACAGTCTTGTTCAGGTTGTGCTTGGGATACCTGTGGGACAAATTTGTGAACGATTCACTGGGTCTGTATAAACTAAAAAGCATTGAATAATGGATGGGGGAAAGCCAGACAAAGTGGTT
>NW_009970020.1:0-2637 GCF_000747805.2 Chaetura pelagica | reverse complement strand
ACAAGCACTGTACATCCTGAATGCCACAGCATTTAAAATGGTAGTACTTTGTTTTAGAAAATTAAAGCTGAAATGTTCACATGCTCAGATGGTTGCAGGCTTTAAGGAAAGCATCACTCATTGTGAAAACTGCCAGTGCTGGGGTTGTGATCTGGAGCCCCAACAGGATGTGCATCGATCATGTAGGAGACATCTGATGCATCTCAGAATAGCTGTGGTGAAGGACAGACAATTCGGTATTCACATACAGCTGTGTGTTGAAACCCAATGTTGATGTTTTGGAAAAGCCTCCAGTATGAAATTAAAACATTTGCAAACCATAACTCTGTTCCTTTTCCCCAGTCTTTTTTAGCCTTCTGTAACTTAACAACGTGATTCTCTTGGCTAAGGTGTTCTCCTGCAGTGTTTGTGCTGAAGTTCACCCAGTGCGTCCTTCTCCATGGTCTCGTAGTGAGATGATCACCAACTAAAAAGGCTATTGGTGAGATTCACCTCTGGGCATGGAGGTAAAGATAATCTAGTTTTGAATAGAACTAATGGTATAGCTTTCTTACAGGCAGAGAGGAAAGTTCAACCTACCCAGTAGGTTCTTCATTGTCAGTTCTGAATGCAGCCTAGAGGTGCTGTCATTAGGTGTTTAGACTCAGGTATTTCAAGTGCTAAAATCATTGGCAGCTGTCATTCATACTTGACATCTTGAAAGGATCAAGCCTGAAGGGTAAGGAAAGATTATTGTATGTTGCAGATGTGCCAGAAAGAAAAGTCAGCATTCCAGAAACAGGCTGTGACAGAGATTCCCATACCAATATGTGCATGAATTTGTGACTGCCTGTAGCTGGCATGGCTTCTCCACCCTTGTCACAGTCTAAAATGTAGGGAATTATTTGCAACCCTTGAAAGAAAAGTAAAAGACAATTAAAGAAATTAATTTTCAATTACAATTGCAATTACAGCAGGTTGCTGGATGAGTTTTATAAACAAGGGATGGACAAAAAATAGTAGTGACAAAAAACACTATTGGAAGGAAAATCTAATCACTTTTAGTTAGAGGACCATGAACACCAATCAGTGTAATCCCATGACAGCTTTTCTCTCCCCCATTTAATTAGTTTCTTGTGTGAAGATGAGCTGAAGATCTTTTTAAAAATGCATTTACTCTATCTTACAAAGGCACACAGAATAAAAGCTCCACAATCTTTTCCATAGTGTGGCTGCCTGCTGGATTTATCACTGTAAAAAGGGCTGTTCTGGCTGACTCAGCTGCTGAACTGATTTGTCCTGTCAGTGGAGAACAGACATGTAGGTGTTGAGTCACAAACTTGCTTGCATAATTGGAAGGGTAAAACAAGCTTGTCAAGTGACTCAATTTGCAATTTGATAGTCATGTCATTCCCAAATACACATGCATCTGTATTTTGGAATAGCAGGTATAGTTAATTGCAGTTTGAAACATTTCAGTGGTATCCATGGAATGTCTCCTTCTGAAATGCTGTTCAATTCTTTCTCCCATAATCCCTAGGATCTGGCCAAGTGTTTCATTCTTCATACCAGGAAAACAAAAAATAATTCTGTGTTTCTTTCACTACTGAAAACAGTCAGCATTACTATCCTAACAGATCCTCAGGTATCAGTGCTTTTCACCTTTTTAAGGGACTATTCTTGCACTATTTAAAGCACTTAGCAATGAACTATCTTAAATTGTAAAGTAGGGTTAGGAAAGAAGATGGATCTTTTGCTTATGTGTAGAATTCTAAAACAGTGCCATAGAATCATAAGCCAAAACCTTCCTGCAGATGTAGGTATATTGTTTTGACTACTGTTTGTGGAAGAAAAAAAATGGACCTTTTAGTTCAGAAGATATGATGCTCAAGAGAAGTTAGAAAAATACTTTCCATTGGGAGAGAGTAGTTTGTCTCATGTTCTACCAGCCAAAGAAGCAGAAGCATGTGCTTTAAGGAAAAGATAGTCATAAATCTGGAGGAAAAAATAGTGTTAAGGGCAATCATCTACTTTATGGAAGTAATTGTTTCCTTTTAAAAACACGTTAGGAAGTACAATAGTCATTCTTCTGAAAAGTGCAGAATATCCTACCAGCACTTACTCTTCACAGCTGTACTAAAAAGGGAGAATACTAGCCTGATCAAATAGATGAGGACATTGACATGAGTAACAATGAAATCCCTTGCCAGAAAGTTCCATGCTGAACTGGTGGCAGTGCAGCTCCTTGCTGGTGCTGTGCCCATCGCCCAGCTGAGCCTCCAGCTCTCCCTGAAGATTTTTCACTGTCTCAGCTCAGCACATCATCTCTGGCTGAGACTTGTTTATGACCATAATGGTTTGCTTTCGGAAAATTAGCCCTTTGGAAAGTCTTATTGTCAGTTAAGTTTCTGTTTCCTCCTACGTCCTTGAGCAGAGTCTGAGCTGAGCCCACATTCATGCTGACACATTTCTCACTCTTTTCACACCACAGACCATGGAGCTTCTCTGAGAGCTGCATTTTGATTTGTATGCAGAGATAGTCATACGTTTCACTCCAAATGAGTTCTATCTCTTCTACAGCAAATCTGAACATTTTCACTTTTTGTCACGTCCCATGAGGTGGGAAGCCCAGGGAGATTCAGACTGAACCCCCTTGCT
>NW_009970019.1:0-2634 GCF_000747805.2 Chaetura pelagica | reverse complement strand
CACTGGTGAAAAATTAGGGCACACAAGGAGAGAGGTCCAATTCACAAAGCCATAGTGCAGGGTGTTGCATAACATGTCTTACCTCTTACATTTCAGGTTTTCCAAAAATTTGTGTGCTTCTTCATTCACTCAGGAGATGTACAGATATGTCCCAGGTCCATGGCTTTGACAGGAAGAGAAAAGGATGTCTCTGAAAGCTGTGATGCCAGCACAACGATAGTTCCACTTCTGCTGTGACACCTTGGCATTAGTTTTAATGCCTGGGATTTGCAGAGCAAAGTGAATCCATGCAGATGACAGGCAGTTACCTTTGCAGCTCATTTTATAGATCATCCTGAACTTATGGGGTAAAGTTATTCATTATTTCTGCCTTGGCTATGCAACACCAGCTGCCAGGTGCCACCAGTGATGCACAGTCCCTTGGAGAGGGACAATCATCCAAGACCATCACAAGCAACCAGCAACTAGGTACCCTGATACACAGATAACCTGGCAGCCCTGCCAGCTTGGTTCCAGTTCTCTTGCAGCCCTCTTTAGACACTTACCATTGTCCTATCTACCTACACCTGGATCTGCCTCTCCCCATTTACACGTGGTTTTTTACATTGTAGAGTGACACTGAAGCACTTGCCAACCTCAGCAGAAAAAGCTGTTAACACACCCCATGTTATTTGGTGCTGCAGGGAAGGACAACATGGGGCTGGGTCTGAGAAGATGAGTGAAAGGTTGACTCAGAGACCTTGGGTGGCTCTCAAGCCTTCAGAAACCTGACTAACCTCATTCAGCTGCTGTTCGTATGAGAAATTCTACTCTTACCAGAGATGTTCTCCTTCAACAGGGTGTTGTTGTTTTTTTAAAGGCATTCCAACTTCTTTCCATAGGTAATCCCCAGTAGTTTCTTTTAAGGGGAGTCATTGCCAAGCAAGGTGTCCAGTTAGAAACTTCTCCCTGAGTATAAATAACCACCCCTTGTTAACATGAGCTTTGGATGCCACTGCTTTTATCACACCACCCCAAACCTGGTTGACTTCCAGGAGCAGACACAGCAACAGGCAGGATATTTATTATTAGTTGCTAATACCAGGGAAGCAATAAATCTGTATGTTGTAACACAATTTGCAGATATTCAACAAGTGCTGAAACAGAGTCAATAACTGAGTTGTTTGCCTTTTTGTTCATTGCAATTGGAGAAAATGAGTCTGCAAAGGAAAACTGAGTTTTACATCACAGAATATGGATATGAGCAGCTGGAGGAGAGAAGGGGACAACAAGTACAAGACTGACTGATGCTAATAAGGGTCTCTCTTGGATTCTCACCCATCTTTACCCCCCACCCTCCCTGAAGCCTGTTCAAACCCTGATGTCACTTTCCTTAATAACTTTACACTGTTGTATTTCAAGCTCATAATGAAATGTGAGACAGCAGAAATTTCATCTCTTCACACTTACTATAACATATCCACACATTAATTTCCTGTTTAATCAATTGTAAGACTTCTCACAAAAGCAATTTTTCCAAGGCAACTCATAAAGCCAAAAAGATTTCCCTAAACACTTCAGTCAAGCCATATATTTGGCAAGGATTGTTTTAAGATCCATGCTTAAGAACAGAAGTGATACTTCTAACTTAATTAGAAAGAACATCTCATGTGGAGCTTTCAGTGATGAATGACCACAGAAGTCAGGCATTTGCCACATAATCCATGGCACTGTGCTCCTGTAAAGAGCTTTTTACTGGCATTGCATTCATTGTGGCAGTTACAGTCTGAACACTGAGACAGGCAAGCTGTAAAGTGATACCTTAACATCAAAGAAAAGATGCTGTTAATCAAGATCAGCCTAAGAGTGAGCTGGTAAAGCAGCAGCTCTGGGGTATTTCCTATGTTAATGTTACCAAGAGAAGGGCACTTATAATCACAGGACTAAAATTCAACATCACTTCAAAGCTCAGTGTAGTTAAACCTTACACTCTAAATCACAGCTTTTGCAACACTAGAAGAGTGAAAGTCATTTTTACCAACAGGAAAACTGGACAATGTAAAGGGAAGCAACACATGCAAGGTCAAAATGAAAAGGAAGTGGGCACAGGGTCAGAACCTGTGTCCTTACTGCTTGATCCAATGGCTTTCTGCAGACAGGAACACTAAGATCCCTCCTTACAGTGAAGGCACAGGGTGAGACTCAGCTGCAGGCTTCCATGAAGGCTTTACAGCAAATTATTTCCTACCCTCTGTAAATTCCTTGTTTGCTATTCACGAGCTGAACACCTACATGACAGTCCCCATCCTTCATTCATATGCAAAGCACACGAGATAAAAGCTGAAAACAACTTCTTGTTCCAATATAAATAGAAGGGACTCAGTTCAGCCCAACCCCCTGATCCAGAAGGTCCCCTCTCATGTCCTCAGACACTGATTTTAGCAGTAGCACAGAACACTTCTGCTGAACTTCCAGAGGCCCAGGATAAACCCCATTTGACATCACTGTATAATTAAGGGAGGACCAAATTCAGAATCTCACCAACAGTAGCAAGCTGAACAGAATTGTAAGCACATCAGTTTTGTTATTGCCTTCCTCAATGTCCACCTGAAGAACCCCATTTGCACCATCCCTGGATGAGTTTAAGGGTCATTT
>NW_009970018.1:0-2635 GCF_000747805.2 Chaetura pelagica | reverse complement strand
AAAAAAAAAAAAAAAAAAAAAGTGGGCTAGATAAAACTCTATTGCTGCATTTGTTTTCAGTACCAAAAATACGTCCCCTGATTAGATAGCCTCAGTCACAGTTACATATATTTTCCTTTTACTTGCTAGTACAAGCAGTGCTGTCTGTGTTAGGGCTGAACTGGAACAGGAATTAATTTAGTTTATTTGTATAGACAAATGCAGTAATAGTGGAAATGAAAGATTTTCTAATAATATTTTTATCTAATTAATGTTAAGAACATATAGAAAATTGTTCATTAATTTACATCCAGTACTTTTTTCTGTAATTTTGTAGTGATTTTATTTTTTTTATTAGTCAAAGGTCTTTGAAGTGATTCTGGCTTCTCCAGAAGCTTTCTTAAACCATGCTGAAAAAGACACATATCTTTGTTGTTTAAAACTCGATTAGGATGAGAATGTTAGTTCTAACTATGCAGTTTGAATTTTTGTCATCTATAGTGTCTGTTGATATCACAACAGAAGGGGAGGAAAACTCCCCAAGGTTCTGACAACTTACAGGCAATTTCAAAATTCCATTGTTATTTAGAGGATGTCCAGATTAAGACAAGGATCTTTGTTCTAACCTTCAGAGGTATTTGAAGTGCACCCTGAAGTACAAATGAAGAAAAGGAAACACTTTAATAAGGAATCACTGTTTCTGAAAGAGGAATGTTTTGCGTAAGTTTATTGAAATTTGGTGGATTATTTTCTATGCTTGTCTTAGACTGTCTTCAACTAGGAATTTTGCACTAGTACTAGTCCACAAGTAGCACTACCAGAGCTTCAACCAGAGCCATTTGTGTCCTTACCAACATGTAACTTTTTCTCAGAAGAGGTTTGAATGACGCAATAATATGAATGGCAGCATCCGCTGGTACATCAGAAGTGCTTTAGGCTGAGCTGTGCTGGTAGGCAAGGCATGAGTACCTCTCCTCAGGTGCTGCTTGCTTTCTTTTGTCACAATAGCCACTATGAGAAACCTTGCCATGTGGGAAAACAGGGTTAATGCACTCTGGAACTGTGAGCACTTCATCTGAGTAGAAACACTGGTGCAGAAGCTGTGTGACAATCTAAGGAGTCCTGGCCAACCGGTTAAGGGGGAACGGGAGAGTCAGTGGAGCACGGCCAGGCCTGTGCTGTCCTTGCTGCCCACCTCTAGATTTCTGTCTTCTCCTGCCCTACTTTCCTGTTGCATCAGAGCTTGCATTTACCTAAATATGACAGTGACAATGTTTGGACCCTGAGGGCTCTGCAAAATCATGACTAGCGTGAGGAGAGCAGAGCAAGTAAGGGTTGGTGGTTTATCGCTTCAATACATGAGGTAGCACCAAAGGAGGATAACGTGGCAGGTCAGAGCAAAGAAGTAGTGGTCATTCTTCGTGTAATACCTAGGTAAGTGTTGTGGTACCACCTGGCCCAGATGTGGGTGATGAAAGCCCAAGGGAGAGAGTGCACAGTTGTCAAACAGGCAGAAACCACCCTTGGCTCACAGGGAGGCTGAATCCTAAATTGTCAGGGCCAGAGCAGTCTCTGGCATCACAGGTGCACCAACGAGGACCGGTTAGCTCTGCTATTACTCTGCTTTCAAGACATCTGCCTTTGGCCACTGTCAGTGACAGGAGACCAGGTGAGGTGTCCCTTGGTCTGGTGAGCTGTCTGGTGTTCTCACACACCTGCCATTTACCTCTGCGTAGCTACTCCTGAAACAGAGCTTTGCAGATGTATGGGCACCTAGAGCTCAGCCCGGTGTTTGTACCCCTGTGAACAGAAGCTTTGGCCATTGATGCTAGAGGATACATCTCGAGAAGTGTCTTCAGTAGTATTGCTGCCTAACAGCTTTAGCACATTTTTATGATATGCGATGTTTCCAAAGTCCTTGGTTCTTGGAGTTATGGGAGAATGCAGAAATATCCATTTCCTTGCAGAGGTTCAGGTTACACAAGCTCTTGGGTTTGTAAGCTGTCTGAGAGGTCAAATTCAGTCAAATGCTTGTATGGCTTATCTTGTATTAAATATTGCAGTAGTCATCTTATCTATTTGAGAAAGGTGAAGGGTTCAGTGACCCTGAGACTTGAGCCTGTGGTGCCAGGGAGTCAGGGAATTTTTCAAACTTGCTGTATTATTCTTATCTTCTTGGAGTCAGACTATTTTTAAAAGGTGCTATTAAAGATTCCTATGCAGTTAAAATGGTACGGTTTAAAAAAAAAATAAAATTATCACTCTGTATTAATTGGTAAGTTTTGCTTATGCTCTGATCCTACAAAGCACTGAGCATCTCAGGTAAAAGGCATTTTAGCTTCTGTTGGTTTCAGTGGGAGTTTTTGTACTATATGCATAGTCAGAAAACAGAAAAATAGAGGAAGCTTGTACAGGGTTCAGAAATGTCTTTGGAGTTCATTCATGGCAACACTCACAACCATATCACAAGGGCATGAATTTTAAGGGGTCCTACAACTCTCAGCTCCCCTTGCTGTGGTAATATGAGCGTATTTGCTATCATAATGCAAGCAAACAAGCATCTAACCTTTGTGACTGAGAAAAATGTAAAAATATTGAATCAATTTATCTCAACACCATCAATCCATTTATCTCAAACCAGATGACTGATAGGACT
>NW_009970017.1:0-2634 GCF_000747805.2 Chaetura pelagica | reverse complement strand
AAAAAAAAAGCAAGCATAGAAAATAACTTTGGATAACACAATTGAGCATGAATGCAGGAATAGCTGTAAACCCCATTTACCTTCCTTTTATTACTGTATTTTTGTAGTGACTATATAGATTATTTTATTTTCAGATATCACTGGACATTTCTTTACTGCTTGTTTTTTGACAGACTTCTTCAAGAGCTGCTCAGCAGCAATTGCAATCTTGCAATCTTTCCAAGTGGTACAGCATAATCTCTTTGGTTTACAAGTACCCAGACAAATTCATCTGCAGCACCACTTTGTTCAGGTTTACTGTCTTTGTGAAAAGAATGTGTTTCGTGTTTTAGAGCTTCCTGTCCTTTCAGCAGTCCTGCAGCTTTGGTGCAGGAGCTGTGTGTTTCAAGATGCTGGAAGATGATTCCTTGCCTTCTTGCCAGGGAGGTGGTGTCAGTCTCGTTTCCTAAGAGACAGATTGGGAAAGGTACAATGGTTTTCCTTCTTTAACCTACTTTTTGGCTTCTTAAGAAAAAGAGAGATGCTTAAGGGAGCGATGTCTTAAGAGTTTTATCAGCATGAATTAGCAGAGAAGTCAAGAGATGACAGCTTGGCCAAGGGTGTAGAGTGGAGAAAACAAAAAATTCTTACAAACTGAAGTATGTCTTCTGCTACAGGGCCATCCATAGGTGAAAATGGGGAGAATAATGAGGAAAGAGAATTGCTATGCGTGTGAAAAAACAGCTGAGCATCATCTTTTCCTAGTGTTATGCTAATAGAGATACAGCCTGCCATTGCAGCTGCCTTTAATAATTTTCTTGACCAAATCATGACATCCTGTTTGAATACCTTCTATGATGCAATGTACGTATTGTGTTGTATAATGACCTGAAACAGACTTTCAAAAGAGATCCCTTTTCCTATTACAGAAAGGAACAGAGTTGCCATGATGTGTGCAGTGCAGAGGGGAACTGCACCATACTCAACCATACTGAACTGAACCATACTCAATTAGTAGTTTGCTGCGTAGAATTTTAAATCAGCATCATTATACCAAAATGATAATTATACCAAATCAGCCAGGATATTACTGAGAGGAAGCTCTGCAGAAGATGAGGGTCTTCTTTTGTTACTGTTCTTGGGACAGTGAATTTCCCCAATGAGAAAGGAGCAGAATTTGACAGCATCCAGAAGAAACCACAAAGCCTCACTTCAGTGTTCACCTATGAACAGACTCACCTAAGAGGAGAAAAGAATCAGATTATGCAATCTATCCCCATCTGCCTGTTACCTGCAATTGTAATTAGGTATTGTAAGGAGGAGAAATGTTGATTCAGCAAGTGAGTTCAGTTCAATTTTCTTCCCCCTTGTAGCACTCAAGGATAGATGATTGATGTCTTTCTGCTTAACAGAATACCTTGACTTATAAAGTCACATTATATGACTCACTCCCTAGGCATCGAAAATTAGTAGCGTAGTCTCTGTTTAGCCTCCAAAATGTAAATAATAGCAAAGAGGTGCTGAGGTTTTGAAAAGAAGCATGTGATACTTGGTTTGGATACAAGGACAACAGAGGCAACAGAAGAGGCAGAACATAATGGGTAGCCTATCTGGTAAAGATGGAAAAATATGGATACAAAGGTAACAGGAAAGACCCTTGGAGATGCTACAGTTGTGTTGTGGGGAAATGGGGAAACTGCAAGCACTGAAAAGAGTCCTTGGGGTTCTGTACTCAAAGTTAGGGACTTTTCTTGAAAACAGCCAAAGAGCAGCTCCAGTCAAGTAATACAATCCCTTCTCAGACCTTTACCCTAAGAACTGACTTAGCTCTTATTTATTAAGAAACTGGCTTAGTTAGCCAATGTTGTTTTCCTATTAATTTTCCAGTGTACAGGAGTTAAAAGAACTGAATAATGTTAAAACGCTTTGGGTGGCCCAAAACCCTGTTTGTGTGCTTCTGGCTGGTGGAGCTGTTATCCTGTCAATCTATTGTGACAAGAGCTCTTTGTAGTATCTGTGTACCTCTCAATGTGCATGTAATCTAATGTACATCTACCACATAGGATTGCTCCATAGCAGTGTGTGGTGTTAGAAGGGTTTTTAAACTTGTTTTTTGGGTTTTAGAAAACTTCAAATTCTCCATGTTTCTTTGGTCTGGCTTTGTATTTCTTGACCTTCATGTTCAGATTTAAAAAGAGGTTTGGCTCTATGAGGCACTGCATAATTGTGTGCATAGTCACAGATGTGCACAGTTGGGCGCTATGTGAGGCTTTCCCAAATGTGCTTTCATTCCTTACTCCAGTTTATGTGTCCAGATGCTTCCTGAGAGAAGTCTAGCACCAAACTTAAGGGAAAGTATTTTGCCCTTCCAAGTTTGAATCACTACATGTTACTGTTACTCTTGTTTGGGGCCAGTACAAGGTATTCCCTGTTCTAAGCAAGTAGGAAATGGTCAGCATCCTTTTTCCCCCCCAGCTTCACAGGATTTATACATGTGCTGTCATTGCTGATTGGATCCTCTCGTTTCATGCACCCAGCTGTGCTGCCTGAATGCTCACTCAAGTTAGCTTGCCAAATTTAGGTGCTTTACAGGGTCATGTTTTTCCTCATGCCATTCTGAATTACACATCACATCAAATGTTCCACTTAAAAAAA
>NW_009970016.1:0-2633 GCF_000747805.2 Chaetura pelagica | reverse complement strand
TTTTTTTCCCCCCTTTTTTTCTTTTTTTCTCCTTGTTTCCCTTTTGAGGAAGGCCACCAACACCAGGACGGTGGGAACCATCTGTCTCCTCTCCCTCTAGGGGGAAGGCAGGCAGACATCATGCACAACTTCTCCACAGTCAAGGAATGGTAACTCTTGTCTTCCTCCAGGGCTCCCTGAACTGCTTTTCTCCAGTTGGAGTGATTTGTTTCCCTCTTTGATCTCATTAAATTCTATTGTGTTCAAGCCTGGCCTCCATATGGCTCTTCCCTCTTTGAACAGGCCCCAAGCTGCCAGAGGAGGAAGGTGTTGCTCTGGGGTGGAATCGAGTGAGGGAACAAGGAGCCCTTTTTCCATTCACAGAGAAATGGGAAGTTGGAACCACAGCTTACAGTTCCTCTTCTTCTGGGCATCATCCCTTGGAGATGAGAAAGTAATCCCCAGCTGCCCTGCTGCCGGTGACTATAAGGCTTTGCCTTGCTATGTCTGCCCACAAATGCCCAGAAAGGCATGAGGACCTGAGGGCTTAGCAGCACCATGAGCTTTTGAGAAAGGGTGTTCTTGCTATGGTTCGAGCTGCACTGAAGTGACAGGGAGTTGGTGTGGTGATCCAGAAGATTATTTGCTCTGCATAAAGTCAAGAGTGGTAAAGCAGGGAACAATGTTTGGGATGGCACACAGCTTCCTCTCCCCTCCACCACCCAATCTAGGGGTCATGGCCAGCAGCCAGAGGCAGGAATAGCAGGGAAAAGTCACCCATGTTGCTAAATGTGTTGAGGGTGGAAATTGGGGGTAAAGATGTGGAAGCTGAAGACATTCAGCACAGAAATGGGAACAGTGAAATGGTGTATTTTTGAGGGAGACCAAATTGCTCTGATACAGAGCATGGAGTAGAGCATGAAGGAGGATGAGGGTACTGGCTGCACTTCTCAAAAGAACTGCAGGTAGGCTCAGAGTTCTTGACTGCTTCAGTGGTCCCCCTAGAGAATGTGTGCTCAGGAATTGGCTGCCATTCTGGGTAGAGGATTTTTTTCACATGTCAGTATCATCATTTCTCATTGGTGGAGCTATGTCTTTTTAGCTACTACAGTCTCATATCCTGCATGAAAATGTCTTGACAAAATGTACAAGTGGAAGGATGGAAATCCCCACATCTATGTCCTCCATCAAAAGGGAATTACGTATAATGAAGCATATCTCAGAATGACTGAAGGACAAAAGCTTTATAAGGGTGTTGCACTTGCAGGTCTGAAATACTTTTGTATTTTTTGTGAATTTGTGTGTGAACTGAAAGGGAAATTCAAATTGTAACTGCTCAGCAGTGATAATTTGTGACAAAGGAATGATCTAATATGTTGAACAAGAAGGGCCAAAAGCTGAAGAGGTTAAAGTGGCTGACAGCAGGGATGCCAGAGACTGAGGGACTCTCTGTAAGGGAGTGCAGTTTCCGTTGGTGATATTAGAGAGCCACAGCTTTGTCTTCTAGATCAGTGGCCACCTTTGTACATCAGAGCTGGTGCTGGGGGAATGATGCAATGCCAGGCTGAGGTGTCCCCATGCAACCGATCACAGGTGCCTGTATACATAAAGAATCATCTAATGATGTATCTTTGCAGATTCCTTGTGAAACTGCATTTCATGGTGGGACTCTGGTCATTTGGTGCCTTTTTTTTAATATCTCAGCAAAAGTACGTATCTAACTAGTCTCAAGGGGTACAATAAAAATTTCCCAACAGCACACATTATCTCTGTGTGTGTGTGCATGGCTGTGAGCATACCTACCTTAGTGTGTGTAGGTGTGTCTGTGTGTGCACCCATGAGGGTGTGTAAAAAGTCTTGCTAAAATCAAGGTACACCCCAGCCAGTGCTCCTCCCCTTCCCCACAGTGCCAGTCACCTCCTCATAGAAAGCAATGAGGCTGGAGAGGCAGGATTTGCCCTCAGCTCCCTTCTGGCCTGTCAAGAGTTTAGAGAAGGCTTTTGAGAGTATTTGCTCCACCTGCTTTCCATGGACTGGGTAGACACTCTCAAGTCAGCTCCTTCAACACCCTTGGATGCATCAGATGAAGAATCCTCCCTTGTCTGCAGGGAGGGCATAGATTATACCCTGCATTTTGGCTGGTCTCTCAGAAGAGATACCCTGGGGAGAAATCAGCTCAGAGGATTTTGCCTTCAACCACTGA
This sequence comes from Chaetura pelagica, assembly GCF_000747805.2. Taxonomy (NCBI): domain Eukaryota; kingdom Metazoa; phylum Chordata; class Aves; order Apodiformes; family Apodidae; genus Chaetura; species Chaetura pelagica. The sequence goes on along the minus strand of NW_009970016.1, from coordinate 451 downwards.
AGCATGGATATCTCTGCCCAAGTTGATATGTCTGACTTATCCACCTCAGCTGCTCTCTAGGCTCCTGCCTTAGTCCTCAGAGACAACCTGCCCTTCTAGAGGGCTTTTAGGCATGTATATAAGATGGGATGAGCCGTGTCTCCTTCATGCCTTTTCTCTGTCCATTGAGAAAGAAGAAGGGTAAGATGAGGAGGTGAGGTAAAGAGTATTTAATTGTAAGTCTCTCATCTTGTTTCTCTTTTCCCTGACTCTGAGATGGCAAAACTGCAAAGAGGTGAATCTAGCCCCTCGAGCTATGCAGAGAAGCAGACTGTCACACTAGCCTGCTGCCCTATGCTGCTGCCATCTCAGTCTGAATCCCTTGTGATAAACTGACCTAGAAGCTAGAAGAGGTAGAGAAAATTTCTTCTAGACCCAAGTGGGTTTTTGCTGCTTTTTTTTTTTTTTTTTT
>NW_009970015.1:0-2632 GCF_000747805.2 Chaetura pelagica | reverse complement strand
GGAACTGGAAAGCTAACTAACTAGAATCAACATCTGTATTCTCAGGCTCATTTGTAAAGCACAGTTGTTAATGGTGGTTAAATATTAACAGTGCTGCAATTTCAAGAAACAACATGAAGTACATACTGTGTAGCCTCCCTTTACAGGCATGTAAGCAATTATTGATCTGCCATTACCCAATTTACAGGGCTACAAGACATCCAAACAGGACCTCCATTTACCAATAACCAGATACACAATGGATACATGTTAAATAAGTAGACCTTGCTAGACAAGGGAGACCAGAACAAGCCTGACAATCCTGTTTGATTCACGTTTTGGAATGAATAGAGAGCCATTCACAGCCTCCACTATAAAGAAACCCATCATTATACCTCATTTTTCTCAGTTCATCCAAAGGCTGAAGATAAATACAGGAGGTAGTGTTTAAATGGGAAGACTTTGAAAACAAATAGCTCCCAGGAATATGACTATATCCATTTCAGATTAACACTTGTACTACTTTCCCTCCTTCCATCCAATGTAAGGTAGGAAGCACCATGTCTTGCTCATTAGTTTCAGAGCTTGGGTGTTTGGTTTGTTTGTGGGTTTGGGTTTTTGTAAATAACCTTTAAGATGGCTGTCTGTTGATTAAACCATTTTCATCCTTCAATGAGTTTGATTCCTATTAGTTCAGCCTGCAGAGAAGACATTGATTTTTACTATAGTCAGGATCAAGAGAAGTAACAGCTTTTCCAATTAAACAACTGCTCACCACGTTAAGTAGAAAAATATGTCCACAGCAATAAAGTGCAAGTGTCCAAAGCAGTCCTTAATGCTAGCAAAACTAACAGACACACCTGTAAGAATTTTAACCTTTAACTTGAGAAAGGAGGAAAATGGTGAGTAGTACAGACAGTTCAGTTCCCGTTAACTCTCCTGATAAGAAGCTGTAACACTGAGAAAGGCTCCAAATTACAGACAACTCATCTTCCAGCTCTGAATTACCATCATTATACCACACAAATCACCACATTGGGCTTCAGACTACTAAAATAGAAATCACAACCAGAAATGGTCTAGTAGGCGGCTGCTGCTTTTCCTCTTAAATGAAGCTTTTATACCAAACACATCTCTACAGTTCTTCCATTATAGCCTTTCACACAGTTGCACTGTAAATCAAATCTTTTATTCCACAGTCTGCAGCTATTCCCACATTTAATAACAGACATGGGAGACAAGTTTTAATCTCCACCAGGCTGAAACAATTATTATCCTCATAGCCCCTCAAGTCAGAGGTAAAAATTACAAGTTCTGTTTTACCTCACTGTATATTCAGATGGAAACAGTTACACTTTTCCAGAGGAAAAAGGCAAAGTATATTCAGTACAACAAAAGAGGAGAGCCCAGACAATCATCCTCCCTAACTTTGCATGGATCAGGATGACCAGGCACTCCAAGCAGTCAAGACAAGATTTGCTTTTAAGCTGTGAAAGAAATGCATCATTCCTGCCACAGAGCATCAAAGAGAAATCTGGACAGATCTTTGCAGATTTAGATATTCTCTGACTGAGAACTTGAGCTACAGCTTTAGGTGAGATCTCATATACTTGGGGGACTTTTTATAGTAATTATGGAAACAGTTCTCACACTCAGAGGAAAACCTACTGAAAAACTACCTGAATTAAGTTATCTGGAAGTCTATTCTATAACTATGTAATTATTGTCTGTGCTGTGTTTTCAGGTTTCAATATACTTGCTAAAAGAAGTTCAACTGTTAACTCAGGAAGCTACTCTAACAGGAAGAGCCATGACTGTGAACAGCAACACCTGCACTGAACAGCAACACGTGGACTCCCTGAAAAGCACTTGTAATTCTCTGCCTTGGTCATATACAGGATATGTGAAATCTCAGTGGAATTTACATATTATTACATGTTTTACTACCAATTTTTATTATTCCTAGGTGCTAGAAAGGAATATTAAAAATCACAACCAAAGACAATGCTTATTTCTGAGACAAAAGTATTTTACTTGCTGTCCAAGAAAGGAAGAAAATGCCATCAAGTTTGAGCCATTTCCTCCTTTTATTTATGATCTATGAAGGCCTGAAAAGACAGTTTGAGCACCCAAATTATTTAAGCCAGCATGAAAACAACAGGTAGGATGTTAGAGCTCAGTGTTTTTTTGAAGCCTTGGGAAGCAGTCCCTCCAGAGCTAAATAATTATGGCACATCTTCCAGATTTAACTCTCTAGGCCAAACCCATATTCATGTTTCAAATATACTGAGAGGCCATGTGGCTGGGGAGAAGGGCAGAAGGAATGCATAGCAATTTTTATTGCTTTTCTTCAGTGAAACATCAGCTTGGCACGTTAAAGAATGGGAAGGAGAACACTATTGATTACGAGTGCCCTCTAGAGTCAGCTCCTCATTAATGACTGATACCAAACGAGAATGCCCTCATTCCCTCACTGAATTCATACCACGGCACCTGCAGGTTTCTAAAAAGGAGTAGTATTTTACACAAAAGCTGGTAACAAACCTATTATTTAACTGGAAACACAACTGCATTTTTTAGACATCAGGGATAAATCTATTCTTTCCTAAATTTACATACTCTGTGTGTGTGTCTGTATATATATACACACACA
>NW_009970014.1:0-2632 GCF_000747805.2 Chaetura pelagica | reverse complement strand
AGTAGGAGCAGTTAGTAGAAGATAGTAACTGTGGAACCAGAGAAGTGATTAGCTCCTACAGAGACATGTGAGGTAGGCTGGGAGCAGGTAGTTGTGGCATTAGAGAATGGAGCTGTGAAGGTCTTGAAGGCAAGTTGTACTTCTGGACCTTAGGACCCAGAGTATTGTTAAATGATCATTTACTTCAAAAGAAACTGTAGAAAATGTTAATGAAGAAAGTAGCAAATAAATGCTACTCCTTCTTTTAACCTATTCAAATAGTTTTGAGGCATGAAACATATTTGAAGAAAAGAATAATTGTAGTCAGAAGTGGAACGGGAAAATGTTCCAAACAGCAATAAAGCAGAGTCTCTAAAAATGGGCTGATTAACTGTATGGACAGGAAAATAAAGAATCTAGGTAAAAGTTGCTTTTTTCTTTCAAATGATGACTCATGTGACTTCTAAGTAGATACGTGTCTACTTTGAGGGAACTGTTCTTTACCCTTTGTGTTTAATTTTCTCATTAAGGAATTATGTGATTTGGAGGAATGTAATCTGGGTAAAAAATAGTCTTTTTGCAGCATTTGGAGAACACTACGTAAATGTGGTCACATTTTCTTACCTTAATATGCCAAAGGATGGCAGGCAGATGTTGATGCATATAATAAACTTTGTATTGGAGCATAATTTGGTGTATGTTCAACTGATGGCTGTTTGCAGTTACACTTTCCTTAAATTACACAACTTAAGGCTTGTGTGCTCTTCTGAAGATCTAAAGTTTGTCCTGATATTTTTGAGTTGGTTGTCCTTACCTTTTACTACAGATGATGGACTTGGCATTTACTGTTTTGGCCAAACCATTTCAGTTTTGAGACTTACCTTCAAAGAAGCACTGTATTTTAAAACATTATGCTTTCTAGGCCTGTAGAGACTTATCTATGGAGTGAAATTGCCCTCTATGCCTTAATAGTCCAGTAGGAAATTGTACTCCTTATTACAGAATAATTGGAACTTTTACCAGTTGGATTATCAGTACTTGAAAAATATTGTAGTATTTGATTGTTGTGGAAAAATGAGGTGTCAATAGGAGCTGAGAAAATTTGTTAAACTTACTTTAATAAGACATCTCCAAGTTTAAAGGAGCAGGACAAGAGAATTTAAAGTGCAATACTTTGTTTGTATAGATGTTTAAATAATGGGACTAATTCTGAGAAAATGGGGAACATAAAAATAGTTTTTGCTTTCCTGTTGAAACAGTTACTTACGCAATTGTATTTTGCTATAACAATTTGTTGGTTTTGTTTTTTTTGTTTTGTCTTCTGTACATGCTTTCTAAGCATGTTTTTTACTTGGCTTTGTAGGGATTTTTATGGCAGTTGCTTCCTAATATTTAATTATAATATCTCCCTTGTTTTGCGATACTTTCCTCAGGGGTGACTTTGCAGGCTAATGTAGCTTGCTCATGAAAGTTGCATGACCTGTTTAAGTAGGAAAAAAGAAATAACAAGCATCAATCTCAAGTGCATGTGAGTAAACAGTTTTTTTCTGTTGACATGTCATCTGTGATACTCTTGTGATGGCAAGCTGGTCTTGTGCAGCAAGCTCACTAGGTCAGAGCTGTGATTTATTTCTCATGCAAATATAAGAAGATGAAATTTGCTTTGAAGTTATTGAACTTTGTGAGAAGAAGAGACTATGTGAATTAAAATTCTGAAGAAAGGTACTTGAAGTTAACTGGCTTTGGATGACCTTTGTAGGATTGGAGTAAACCTGAAATAATGGAGGACAAAATTATAGTGGTTATTAAAATGTACACCAAAGAAGAGGTACTGGGATAATTCAATTTTGCAAGTGTCAAAACTCAGGTTGTCTACCTGCTCCTCTTGCTTTTTTAATTGCTTCTGGCCAGAGCTTTTGTTTGTCAGGCACTCAGCTTTATTGTGGCATATGGAGTTTACTCTGATCTTGGTGTGTATAGAACAGGCAAGAAGTCTTTGATTTTATAGTGTCTTTGGACTTCTGTAGCCCATTTTCTGAAAACCTGAATAGTTCAAACTAGGCTTTTTCTTTGTCCATTGTATCTCCTTCACTGACATATATTAGGGAAAAGATTAATTAAAGGTTATCTAATTGTTTACAAAAACACCTTGGAAATAAGTGTTGTCCCTGTAAAATCAATAAAAGACAAACAAAGAAATTATTCCATTTCGTTTGAAGGTAATGCTTTTTGGTTTAGACGGCACATAAAAAAAGAGAGGGTTTTTGATTCAAAGATGACTGTCTTGTTTGTCTCTGTGACAGTCTGATGTAAATGTGACAGGTTGTCCAGATAAATTCCAGTTAATTAAATATTAAATCACTGGTTAAAATCCCAAGACATAAAAATAAAAAAGGAAAAGCTTAAAAAACCTTAAAGCATGTGTGTGCAGGGAGGCAGTGCCATCTGTCTCACAGAAAAAGTTTAGATATTAGTAGAACATGTTAGACTGTGTTTTATCTACAAGCACTAATAAACCGTGTTGAAAAGTATGTTTTTCTCTAAAGGAATATGACCAGTGTATGTTGAGGTACCTTAGATGTGGAATCTAACCATGAAGAGTTTTATTTTCTTCTCTTGTTTTTTGATAGAAGATTCATTTGTTTTTCTGAGA
>NW_009970013.1:0-2630 GCF_000747805.2 Chaetura pelagica | reverse complement strand
CCAAATCCATTGGGTGCTGGGAAGAGCCATGAAGCCCTCTCCTGAGTTGGCCCTGCTGCAAGGGACCCTCAGACACCCATCTCTGCCATCACTGAGATCAGGCTGGGTATATATTTGTATGTTTGTTCCTCAGCCTGTGTGTTACTGCCCTTTACATGTTCCAGTAATCCTGTTCCAGTTTTAATTTCTCACCTTGAAGTCTCTCTTTCTTATTCTTCCTTTATCTTCCCTTGGGAGGGTGGAGTAGGGTAACAGAGAGCAGTTCTGACCTCTGGATTTTTGTTTACATTGACCACTAAACTGAGATGTTACTGAAGTGGCAAATTCTCTCAGAAGCAACAGGTTTGGTTTGACAGGTATTTGACTTCAGTCAGAACACCTACATTTGGGTGCTGCCATTCAACTCACCTGCAAGTTCTGAGAGTATTGCCTGTGCACCTTTGTAAACCTGTGCCTAGGTAACCTGCAGGGTAGGTTTTTGTCTGACTTAAAACACATGGTCAGTACAATCATGAAGCAAATGTAGCTCTGGGAATTTACACTTGTGTATCCCAAACCCTAGCTTTCAAACCAGCCTGGTTCAACTAAATTTGACAGAGTAGAGGGGTCAAAAAATGTTGTATTTAGCTGCTTTCATGAAATTACTGTCTTAGGCATCCTAGAAAGAACCTCCTCCAACCTGCAGCAGGGAAACACAGCAGGACATTTTCCTGCCCTGCTAGATTCTTGGAGACTACTCCAGAGGAGAGTTCCCTGGAGATGTGGATTTCTGTGAGACAGCTTCAGTCTTTCTGCTGTCAGAAATCTCGTGGTAAAATTGGGCATCTGAAAACTCAGGCATGAGCCTCTGAAAATGTCTCAGTGGCTCTTCATGTTATTTCTGAGCCAGACTAATATCTTGGGAAAAGGGCTGATACATCTTCTTGGAAAAATGAATGCAAGTACTGAAACATTTGCCTACTGAAAGGTGATTAATTAAGTTTCTGGGATGTTTTCTATTTGGCTTAATTTACTGTAATGCATCCACTGGGACAGTTAATTTAGTGACACAAGCACAACTTGAAGAAATGCCATGTCAGCCCAAGTCAACATCTTTCCTTCCTGTGTGCTGGAGGTTCCTCTACGTGGTTCATTGCTAGTTCTTGTGGTCCCCAGTGGCATCACAGTTCATTTGAGGAAGCAGAAGTGCTCACTGACTAACCAAACCCTGTGTTCAGCTTGACTGGTAGCTTTCTGGATGAACTATTTTATTGCTAATCACAGCACAAACATCTCCCTGTGTTTGGGCTGAGGTTCCCTCTCACCAAGTGTCGCTGCCTACGTACTAGTAGCCCACTAATCCAGTCAGCTGACAGACCAATTGAGTGATTACATTTACCTAGGGGAAATGAATGTCTCCTGTCTGCTTCTCTGTGACCTAAAGAGGAGATCTGAGTCCCCTTACTGCTATTTGGGCTGTAACACAAGTGGGAAGCTGGACTGTGGGTTATGATACCTGGGATAGGAACAACGGAATAGTTCACAGAGTATTTCCTGAGCCTTCACAATTAAGCTACATAGCACACTTGGTCCTACCTGGATGGGGCTATCCTGAAAATAGTAGTGGCTTAGGACCTGCTGAAGATGATGTTGGTCTTTCAGTGCCACTGCGGCAAGTTCTGCTGTGTTGCTGGGGCCAAAACTGATTCTGAGTCTTGGTCAGAGCCCGCAGTCACATCAAGCACTTCGGTGATGAAGGAAGGGCAGGGTGGATTTCTTTGATTTCCTGGCATACCTAATGAAGGAATACATTTGTTCAAAGAACTTGAGTTGCTAGGCATTTGCAAATTTCATGTATTTGTAGAGAAATGAGCCTTTCATGCTTAACAGAAGTAGTTATTCGAGCTTTGTAACTGAGGCTGAGAATGTGTTCTGAGTGATTACAGAGGTGTTACCTTTTCCTGTTTTTGTCTACATCGACTTCTGTTTAAATAAAGAGTGGCACATACCAGAGAAAGCAGTACAGATGCAGCTGGCCACCTAACCATTATAGGCATGGAGCTCTTTCAGAATAGCTGATAGTGTGGAAACTTTGAGATATGACTGCTTGCCTTCTGTCTGGTTTGAATTCATTTGCTTAGAATAGGTAGTTTTTACCAAAAGCAGGTGGACGAGGAACGTCTCACTGCTCAGGTTCAGTCCTGTGCTGTCTTCTTGCCCAGTCACATTATCTTACCCTGGGCAAGGGTGTGGATTCTTGCCTTGCATGTCATAGAATCCCAGAATCAGGGAATCATAGGATCATGGTGCAGTGTTTGGTTTTTTCCTCCAGCACTGTTATGAAAGACCCGAATGTGGGGTGTGCCATTTCTTGGGGTGGACATTTAAAAAGTGCTGGAGATGATTTTAGCTTGCAGCAGCTTCCAAGTCAGCCTTAAACATCAAAAATGGAACATCTTCTTCCACTGTTAAATAACTCCTGAAGGGTTCAGAAACCAGTCTACTCTTTGGTGTAAGGTAACTCAGGATATTGTTATATTTTGCTTGCAACTACGGAAATTCAAAACCAGAGTATTTTCTACAGGGGTGTAAAGAGCTGATATTTTGTGGCAGTTTGGACAATGAAAAGGATATAACAGATGAAAACCACT
>NW_009970012.1:0-2617 GCF_000747805.2 Chaetura pelagica | reverse complement strand
AAAAAAAACCTCCAAAAAACCCAAACAAACAAAAAAGCAGCAATTATATTTAAAGAACAGTGAACTTAGAACTAATTGGTTTTAGCTCTGCAGCAGCATTGCCACTTGGGGACTTGAGCTTGTGACTGAAGATGCAAAGAGCAGTGTAAGGGAATTAATGAACTGGGGTGGACAAGAGGAATATAGAACATGTCAAGGACTATAGGGCTGAGGCTTTAGTCTGCATGTGGAAGGGTGGATGATGAGAGAGACACATAAAATGAAGGACACATTTTTCACAACCTGATTTAAAGATTTGGGAAGTGGTAGAAGTCTGATGGTAGGCAGGATCTATTTTCTAGTGTAGGGATATGTAAAAAGGGCAGCAAGGACTAGGACAGAAAGTAAGAAAATTTGGATCTCAAACATGTGAAAAGGTGTTTGACTAATAGGGCCAGAAATTTTCATCTTATTCAGGGGAACAGGGTTTTGTGAAAGATGTAGGGCCCTTGACTTCTTTTGCTAAAAGTGAATTTCAGTGTACTGTTCAACAACCTGGGAAGTATTTCAGTTAGAAGGATAGTGGGTAAAAAGAGAGACAATGTCTCAACAGTTTCTATGACATCACATTTCAGTTCTGTAGGAACTGCCCCTTAGGTATAAACAAACTGTGCTCTTGCCAAATGGAGTCATAGGGAAAGGAGCAGAGGAACCCCTAACCTCTGGATCTCAGCCAGGCACAGCAGTAGGTCCCTGTATTTCAGACTTACTTAACCAGAATCTTAGAAAAGTTGTGGTTGGAAGGGACCTTTAAAGTTCAAGGCCAACCTGCAGCTAGAAGGAACATCTTCAACTAGATGAAGTTTCTCAAAACCCTGTCCAACCTGAACCTGAATGTTTCCAGGAATGGGACATCTACTACCTCTCTGTGCAACCTGGTTCAGTGTTTCCCCACCCTCATGGTAAAAAGGGTATTTCTTACATCTAGTCTGAACCTCCCCTCCTTTAGTTTAAAACCATTATCCTTTGTCCTGTTGCTACAGGCCCTACTGAAGAATTCCTTGAGATAAACGTGGAAGCAGAACTCTAGGTTCTCTTACCTCGAGTTGAGGTAAGTGTAGTTTTAAAACACCAGCTGATCCTGAATCTTACCACATTATAGCCCAACATACGAGCTGAGGCAATAGAAAGAGACTTTTAAATTTATTTTATTTAATCTGATTGTATGAATGGCTTCTCAATTTTTGATAGTACTTTTTCTTCAAAGTATAAGCAGCTGACACAGTACACAGAGCTGTTGGGTCAGATATCTGGGGCTTTAATCCAAATCCAGTATGAGATGCAGATATAAAGTAGCCTCATTTTCAGAGTTGGTTGAAGCCACAGTTTCTACTGTGATCAATTGCATCAGGAATTAATCAGTATCTCTGAAAAAATGCCTTTTGAGGTACCTAATGGTGGACATCAGTGTCTAACAGACAGCACAGAAGTTTAAAATATGATTGGCTTCATTGCATTACAGCAAGCTGACCTTTGCCAATGTCATTCCCTCAGCTGATAAAAGCAATTTTTCATGGAAGAGCTCTAACTGTATAACACTCATGTGAAAGGCCTTTTAGAAGTGTTGACACCCTGCCCAAGGGCTAAAAATTATTAATATTTTTTTCTTTTTTAACACCACTCCTTAATTAGCAGTGAACGTAAGTAGCTGTAAAACTCTACAATACAGAATTAAATTCACCACTCAATCAAAAATTTAGCAAAAATTACCATATGTGTTACAGGAAGCTCAACATTTTCTGCTTTTTCAGGCTGCTGAGGCAGCATCCTCTTAGTGTTGATAAAAATTGCTTTGCAAAGGTTGTGCCTCTTTGGATTTATCACTATCAGCATGTGGCAGTGCTTGAGCTTCCAGCTAAAAAAAATAATAAAAAAATTCAAATGGAATTTTACAGTACTTGCTTTGGGGCTGGAGCGTAAAACTGCTCTCTTAGCAGCTTCCAAGTCCCTGGAAGCTTGGTCCCTGTGTCTCTTGGCTTCATCACAGCCCCTTATGCCTTTCCCTTACCTTTCCTACTTAATGTTTACCTTTTTTATTGAGTGGTTTTGCCGTATCTTTTTATTATTATTAACTTGATTTGATTTGGGCTTCTCTTGATGACAAGAGTTTGCATAAATGTGAGGAAATGATTAATGTACCTTGCATGGTGTGCAAGATATTGCCATGGAGGAGAGAAGAAAGTTGCTGAAACAAGATTTATAAGAAATTCTAAGTTTAGAAAAAGTGTCTGGGGCTAGGTTAACAAGCTGTGAGGCCCAATGTGAAAGCAAAGTGGTGCTAAGTGCTTGACATCTGTACTAAACACCCCCAGCAGCTCTGTTTCAGGCTAGCCCTGGGCTGTGAATTGGATGCCCGTTAGTAATCAGCACAAATTAGGGGAATGTATAATAATCTTGTGTAATATCTGCAGTGTGTCCAGGTGGCCAAGAGCGTCCTGGCTTGTATCAGCAAACTGTGTGACCAGCAAGACTTAAGGAAGTGACTGGACCCCTGTACTCTGCACTGGTGAAGCTGCACATTGAATACTGAATAACCCTTGAATAGCTCTTTGGTTCTCTTTGGCCCCAGTTCTTTTAC
>NW_009970011.1:0-2616 GCF_000747805.2 Chaetura pelagica | reverse complement strand
CCATTCTTCCCTCCCTACCCTCTTTTCTCTGTCTCTCTTTCTTTCCCTGTAAACATATAGGAGGAACGATTGGGGTATGTGTGGAAGATTTTTATAAATGCATAAACACAAAGGTGAAAAAAGCCTGAAGCAGGTTTTCATTGGGACTCATATTTTCCTTTATGTACGAAGATACACAGAGCTGATTTTGTCATTACCAATGATGGGACACGCCTCTTAAAATATGCTTCGAATAAGCAGCCAACTACCTTAGAGGTGTTCCACTAATTTGAAACTTTTATGATCTGCCTTCACAAGCCTATAAAACTGGAAAAGAACTCTGATGAGAATTTCAGGCTGTACAGAAATATATTGAGAATAACAGCTTTTCCTGTGGCATACTGGCACATCAACATGTACATTTAACCTTTCTCATCACTTTCCAGAATGTGAGGCTTCTAAGGTCAGATCTCAATTTAAGTTATCCCAGTATAATATAACTGTCAAAAAATATTACTTTAGATCTACACAGACTGAAGCAAGAGCACAGCCTGGTCCTTGATTTCAGCTAGTAATCGGCCGAGAAAAGAAGAGCAAATCTGCCAAAAGAGGACATATTTAGAACTTCAGTGAAATCTGGATCTGGCTTCTGGGCTTGCAAGGGATGCAGATACATTTACTATCTGGATTTCACAACACATCTGAAAGACTTAGGAGAACAAGTATCACAGACAAGAAAAAATTCCTGGAGTGTAATTGCACTTTTGCTTTTGCAAGTTGCCTTGTTCACCCTGTAAATGTTTGAATGAATCTTGGCTGAGTCTCAGTTTTTTTAACAAAACCCCCAGACCAGACTATTTTCGTATGTTCTCTGGCTTTTTGCAAGCATTTTATGGTTTCATAACTCTGAAAGGTATTTTCCTGTTCCTAGTGCTTCCACTTCCCTTAGCACTGAAGGCTGAGATATCTTATACCATTTTTATCTTAACAAATTCTGGTAAAAAAGAGGGAGGTCAAGCCTTTTCCATTGGGAATGCAAAAGAAATGCACAACTTAGAGGGAGCTTAGCCTAAATTTGACTGAGGTCAAAAAGAAACTCTTTGACTTTTCTGGCCTCCAAACAACTGTACATTCCAGTATAATGACTGCAGGCATAAATCAGCCCTCAGTTATGCCTGTCAGATAACCCACCAGATATCTACTTAGCGTCATTTGCATTCAAGAACTTAATTTATGTACAGACTTTTCAGTACTATGCGCATATAGACAGATGACAAAACTTGATACATAAACTTAAAATAATCATGATTTTCTCTCTAAACTGTGTCTCCTGCTGTGTTGTGCAAGCAGAGGACAAACATTCCTATCTAAGATAGGTTCTTAGATCTGACTTTGTTGCTAGGCACTGTGAAGATACGATGGGAACGAGGCAGACCATGGGTTCAAAATGCCTCAGAAAAGGTTACAGGTCCACCTAGCTCTGGGCAGCTAACCACAGTGCCCACTTCAGAAGCCTAAATCATCTCAAATAATCTCAAAACTGCCTCTACTGCCATGAAGAGTCACAATGATCTAGCCTAGCTGAGACCTCCTTTATATTCCCACTACAGAGGTACCTGAGATTTAGGCATACTTTTTAACTGCAATAAATGAGATGGGATGAGCCTCACATACGTGATTGTCAGATGTCATTTATTGGGATACTGATGTCTAAATATGTGCAAGGATCTGAGACACCTATTGCTACATCAAGTCACCTTTAGAAATGTAGCTCTAAATATGTTCAAACCCATTTGCATCCAGGGTCTTGTGCTCAGAAAGAGGGTGCTGCTTTTCTGAAGAGTTCTTTAAAAAAAACAGATAAATCACAGGGATGCCAAAGTTTAGTTCAAACTCACTTCTAGGTACTGCCTTGACTCCATTCTCACTTGCAGAGATGATAATCAGGAGCCAATGTACCCATGCCCATTTAAAATCTGGCTGGGATGAGGAACAGGCCCAGTACGTTTATCTAACAAAACACATTGAAAAGCATGAAGAAAAATGTTAACAATGATGACACATCCTTGCAAGTATATTTGATACATTATTTGGCTGTCTTTATTATCAGGGGAATACAAATGTCTCGCTCACCACAGATTCCAGAATATTTCAAGCATGAATGGGTTACTGTGTTTGTTTTTTGTATTCTGAGCAGTATCGTGTATGTAGCCACAGCAAACCCAATTCTCCAAAAGACTGTGAGAAACTTAATTTCCCCAGCAATTGTTTATATTCATTTTAGCTTATTCTGCTAAACTTCTCTGTACCAGTTGGGGATTAGATATTGCTAATGCTTCTGCACTTTAAAACACCGGAGTGACTGGGAGGAGGGGTTTCATTCCCACATTCACTTAGCAATAAACCAAAGCATGTGCCTTTGTATGATACTTCTGCCAATTCCATTATTTTATATACAAAATGTCATTATGTTCCAAAGTATTATAATTTCCTTTTTTCCCAGACAGCAACTGTCTGTAACACACTGTTTTGGAAGGGCTCCCTCCCAGATTTTGGGTATTCCCTTCACTTAGAGAACTGTTTCTCACCATAAAAACAAAGAAGGGAGGAAAAAAAAAACCACAAAACACAAAAAAA
>NW_009970010.1:0-2621 GCF_000747805.2 Chaetura pelagica | reverse complement strand
AAAAAAAAATTAATAAAAAATAAACCTTTACTTTTTAATAATGTGTTTTCTGGATCACTTCTACTGCCTCTACTGCTCTGGAAGCTTTTTTTCAGAAATATGCCTTTTATTTTAGCTAAATGGTATTTTATTGACAATCAGTACTTTTAGCTAAATTACATGTTATCGACAATCAGTACTTAACAAAAGCACAGCTCATCTTGCCTTTCAAGTGTTCTTCAATTCTCTAAACATCACAAGGCACAGTGAGCAAATACAGGGCTTAAATCAAGTGGCCCAATTGCTGGCCCAATAAACCAATAATTGGTGCTGGTGGCAGGGAGTGAAGCACAGCCTTTGCTTAGGTATTGTAAGTAAGAGAAGTACTTCCTCTTTAGCTGGCAACATTTCCTTCCAAGAGAGAATACGGAGCAATGCGTGTCCTAAGGATCGCATGTGCCTCTCTTGCTGTGCCCTATTTGATGCATGAGATGAACAGCCACTGCCACAGGAAATCCTCCACACTCCACCATCATTGGAAGTTATCTTCTGAGAGAGACAGAAGGACACAGTGAGGGTCACAGTAATTAACCAAGCTTATGATTGGTTCCTCTAGCATACATTCAGATGGATGGTGACTGAATTAAGAAATAATCTTATGCCATTACCAAATGGACCATGTAGCCAAACAATGGTCTCAGAAGTTATCTTGACAGAGAATGGTCACAGTTCTTACTCATTATAGACTATTTCTGCTCTGGAGGTGGAGGCAATGTTCAGCATCTTCATGACCAGGGAAGTGAACAAAAGATCTGAGCATGGCAGGTACAGTCATGTACATAGAAAAACATGCAGATTAGTATCTCCTGGCTTTTACAGGATGGATTAAGATAATAAAATGTAGAGAGTTTTTTTAAACTCTTTTAACTATTTTTTAATCTATTGCTATTTTAACTCTCTCAGAACTTTCATTGCTAGACAAAATCATTCATTGTCACATTTCAGATACTGTTTGCATTTTACAATTGTGTCATTCTCTAAAGGCAGTTGCTGTCATGGTTATTAGACCTCATTTTTGCAACCAGCCATTAAGCTGGGCCCACCTTCTTTAAGCCACTCAAATTCTTGGCTCATTTTCCTAGGACAAAGATTTCATGCGTTAAATATATAAAATTATTTGCAACAAAAATGTGTAGCATAACAAGATGCCCCATTAACCTTACCACCTCAATTATTGGATCTCACAACCCATTAAGGACTCTCTGTAAATGTGATTAAAGATAAAGCCAGTAAAGCAGAAAAAGCCAATGTTTCTCACTTACAGTTACAGCAGCTGAACTTCAACCTGTAGATGCATACACCCACTGTGTGATTGCTATAATAGGCAGGTACATGTAAACCAATTTATTTAAGTAAATGTATTTGTGGTTAACCTAACAAAAATGGTGATGTACTCTTACTAGTAAAGGATTCATGTAGCTGTAGATATCTAGACTGGAAATGTGCTGTCACTATATGTTTATTTTACTCCAGAACCACTATAAACCCAAGACTTTCTGGATTAATAATACAAACAATCTTGTCTAAGTGACAGACTAAACCTGTCACTAGGTGCTTTTAAGTAGCTGCTAGGCAATTAACTCAACTGGAGCAATCAGGATCATCAGATGTGATCAAAGTATTAAAAAAGGAAATTCCTACATTTTAAAAATGGGATTTTCTTCCTTTTCATAGCCATTTTTATTTTTATAAAAAAAGGTCTTTAAACAAAACAACAAGAAAGAAAGGAGGAAAAAAAATAAATTGCTTATTGAGTTTGTTCTCATTGTTACCATTCATTTTTTTTCCTAAGATTTGTAGCAAGCTGCGCATCTGGATTCCAGTGTGTAAAGTCAATGTCTGTAAGCAAGCCAATCAGCTGGCACTGCCATGTCATGCGGTTCTGGTCTTTTACATCACAGTAATTTGTCTTGAGTTCAGTCTTAGAGAAATCATAAATGGAAAATTCTTGACAGCTCCTTGATGTAGAAGCAGTTTCTCATTAGCATCCATAACGCCTGTGTTCTGACACTGTAAAACTGGGGATTTTTTTTAGTTTGCTATTACGTATGGGAACATAATATTTCAGCACTTTCTGAATCAACAGTAGTATATAAAAACTACACACAGTCTTTCATGCTTAGTTCCTGTTTGCCTGTCCATGTATGTGCCATTTGGAATAATAAGGCTTAAGGTTAGATATAGAAGTAGTGATCAGCTCTCTACCCTCATTCTTCTGTGTTGTGAGATACTTCCGAGTAACCTCACCGTTCACAGCACTACGTGTGTTTTGTCAAACCATGTAATATGATTACTCTCAAATACAATAAATTTTCTTTTTCCATATTTGGCAGAGAAAGCTTATGTTCTTCTTTTACCTCAGGAAGCCAGTACCCTGAGATTTGTGCTCAATGCAGCATAATGTCTTCGTTGATGGCTGATCAAGATAGAGCTTCCCAGAGATTATGAGACTTTTTAAGCTGCTCTACCTAAATGAAGCCTTAGAAATGCATACATAAAGTGCATTGCACAAGTCCTGAATGTGTATTTTTTAATACCTTGAAGCTACTTCATTTTCATTTAAACTTTTTTTTTTTTTTTTT
>NW_009970009.1:0-2621 GCF_000747805.2 Chaetura pelagica | reverse complement strand
AAAATCCCTCTTAATCTATGCTGTATTATTTAATAAGGTGATCCTCAGTAATTTTCTAATGATTCAGTGATTTAATTTTTATGGTAACATCCAGTTTCAGAGAGGACAAATAATTCCTTCAACAAATGCAGATCTCTGACAAACTTTTTTTGACTCAATTTTGGTAGAATGCAAAACTGTAAGGCACTAATCAACCTGCTCATCACTCTGAGTGTGCAGATATTTTCTTAATTCCTGTACCCCTGGCAATTTGCCTCTTACTTGCAAAAATTATAGATTAGGCTTAAATTTAAAAATACTGCCATTTTAATGAGATACTTTATTTATGAACTTAAGTAAAATACAATGAAAATGTTGAAAACATAAGTATCTTATGCATAACCAGATACCTAATGAGAGCAAGCCTGTGATAAAGCCAGTTGCCATAGAAGCTCATAAAAAGAATACAGATGCCTACTAATAGGTAAAAACATACATGCTGTACACTGAAGCATACTTGGCCTCTTTTCTGTGATATATTCTCATTAAGGAAACCTACAGACAGGATGTTTTCAGCATCAGTCCAGCTTTCATGCACAGTCCTCAGAGAAAGAGAGATGCTCTATGTTTGGAATTCATTTTAGGTCAATGGAGTGGTGCAAAGTAGACAGATAGAACACTTCATTCTTTGCTTAGAGCAAACATAGACAACAACTGTAAAATAACTTATTTCCTTTTCCATAATTGGGTCACCTGAGTTTGCTCTATCATCTTAAAACCCTGTCACCTATAATAAAAGACAATGCTGATCTTCCGTTTACTTCATTCTTAATGAGCTAATACAAATATAATTCCTATAGAAATCAATAGAGTTTGAGTATCACTGGGCCTCAGTAAGAGTTAGACTGTAAGCCTGGCTGTTTTAGTAATAAGAATCCTTACTTGCTTATGAAAAACCACAGCATGTTCTTAAAAGAAATTTAAAAAAGAGAATGCTGCAGTTCAAAGTAATTGAGTGTAAGAGGACCTTTTCTTAAATGAGAAATTCATAACCTTTGTTTGGATATGAAATATCTCTCTGCTTTGTCATGCTGCAGAGTATATTCATTTTGGTATCAGTTTAGCTGTGAAATTACTGCAGCCTATGATTGAGAGTAATTATGAACTCTCCATTTCTTTTGTTATTTAGCATGTTATTTATTTCAAGGAAAGAAGGGCAGGAAAATAAAAGGAGGATGAATATAAATAGTTATCATGAGTAGAAAATATGAAGTGCAAAATCATGAGGACCAGGTATACTAAAGATATTTTTCTGAATTTAAATGTCAAGGTCATTTTCCAATTTTCAAGAGAGAGGAGAAGAGAGACATTCTCAAATCTCCACTTACATTAATATAATTATTCTTTCACCTAGTGACCTGTTTCAGAATTTTCACAATAATTAATGATTTGGTTTGGGCAATGATAGTTGTTTTTTAAACATATACATTTTGTGTAAATTTCTCATTTTGGAATGGCTATCAGAGTCCTCACCTACTGAATTCTGCTGTTATATTATTAAACTGTTATCTGAGGTGATGTTTATTCTCCATCTCCATCAAAACCAAACCAAAACAAAAAGACCAAATGGATTGACACATGGTCCATCTAGTCCAGTATTAAGACTCCAGCAGTGGAAACAGCAGATGAACTCTAGATGGAGGATATTTAGCATGCAAGCTAGATCATGTTATGTGGTCCATTACCCTCATGCTTTCACAGCATTTACAAGTTTTGTATTAGCAATATTTGAGGGAACATCCCTACCCAGTTTTTTTTAACATCCATTTTGGAAACTGCTACCCAATAAGTTGTTTAATCCCTTTTTCAATTCTGTGACACTATCTGTCTCTGCATCCTCCTGTGATAGCAAGATCCAGACATTCACTACTTGTTGGTAAAATACTCATGCTTTTATCTATCTTAAAGCAAAATATGTAACTGAGCACGTCAGCACAACAGGCTGTATGTTTTTCAGGAAGGAAGCTCATGCTTCTGCTGAGAACCAGAGCTGTTTAATCCGTGCAAAATCCTGATCCACTGCATCATGCCAGGGGCCACTGGCCTCTTACAGAAAAGAATCTTAAAGATAACAAGAGGCTCAAGACCAATACAAGCTGAGAGAAAAGACTCATCTTACCTCTGTAATACATGGGAAGTCTGCATATGTCCTCCTGTTATTTCCACACCTTCAGCAATAGGTGTATGGCTAGAAGTGCCTCTTCCAGGCAAGAATGCCTCTGAATTCCCAGAAATGGCACAGTTTCACATTAACTATGCTGCAAATTCCACAAACTTAATATGAATTTATAACAATATACTAAGTAGTCTTGGGGAGCATACATTGCTCCATTAACTTTTCCTTCACTTACTTTCAAGTTAGGCCTTGCTTTGATCCTTTGGAACACTAATAAAGTTTCTCTGTTTCACTTTAGGTCCTTACATTCTTAGAATCTTAGCCTTAGGCTTTTAAGGAAGTCATGGGTGTGAGTCCTGACCTTATAATTCATTGATTCTCTCTAGTTTATTTATTGCAGCAGTAGTAAGAGCACTGGATCAGAAATCATGTTACAGAAACTCTGCAGAGGTGGCATTTCAACTTA
>NW_009970008.1:0-2619 GCF_000747805.2 Chaetura pelagica | reverse complement strand
GAAGGCTGAATCCAAAGAGGGTGCTTCAGAACTCTTACTATGCCATTAGTGCTGAAATGAAATAAGGCAAAGATGTCAGTAGCTGGTAGACTGAATAATAAAAAAATAGCTGGACACTTTCATCTTCTACACGTGTTTTAAATAGAGGCGAAAAAAGCAATCCTTTTATTTAAACAGGGGAAGCAATAGACTAAAACCATCTGTAGTTGTATTTCAGACCCATTTCCCCAAGCTGAGATTTTTCTGACTGTGCAATCCAATGCTCTACAGCTTCCCTTTACAGCTATTACCATAAATGTTCTATCAAGTTCTTTATATTCCTCCTCTGCCTCAAACCGAAGTTAAAGGGATGCTGCAACTGCACAATGACTGCAGAAGGCTGGAGTCAGGCACGGAGGTTTGGGACTGACATTAAAATCCTGTCAAAACTGCACCTTGCCAGAAGTCTGCAGATGATGATAATCACTCGTGACTGAGGGAGAAGGGGTGGCAGGAGATGACAGCCAGCAGAAAACAAAGAGGTAAATATTTTTCAAGTACACAGAGCTCACACCTTCACCAGGAACCAGGCACATCTGGTCATCCTTCAGCTGAATTCAGCTTGGCCACTTGAGCTATCGAGGGCTTAAATTAACCTGCTGCACTGAACAAAATTAAAAGGAAGCTCTGAGCAGAACTGGGGGATGGAGATGAAAGAGCCTCAGGAGTATTCTCTTTCCACGGCGTCTACCATTTTTCCAGCCTTGTGCCTAGAGCCTGTAAATCACAAAGCTCTCCTGTCATGCACTGAAAGCCCCACTGAATGCCCAAGTTACTGCCTCCTTCCCTCTAATAGCAATTTCAATTAAATAAGAAAACCAGAGCTGCCTTCTTGACAAAAAAAAATATTCAAAAATCCCCCTGTTTTTGGAGGGTCTGGCTTTTGGTAGGTGGGAGCACATCTCCAGCAAAGCAGAGCTGAAGGCATGTGTGGCCTGACAGGATTGCTCCCCCTTGGCAGGCTCATAAGCCACTTTGTGATGAGCAAGGGACATCACCCACTGGTGTGGGGGAGAGAGGCAGTCTCATGCCAGCAAGGCACCGAGATGGGAAGGACCAGCTTCCATACTCTGGGAGATAGTCAGGCCCTTGTTAGGATCTCCTTTATTTAAAGGAGAGACAAAATTACCTCCAGGTCATTTCCTACTCACATGCCATGTCTGGCCATTGTAAAGGAAGAATGACAGCAAAAATGCAATATAGCTCATGAAGTGAGCTCCTTGCATCACAGAAGGAATTAACCATCTGAGATAAGGAGAGGAAACGTCTCTCCCTGAGTGACCCTCCTGTGTTGCAGGAGGGTGGCAAGCAGAGTAGAGACTGCATTTCAGAGGACCTGCAAGCCTGGGAAGGGGACACTAATCTCTCCTCTGCACATCCTGCCTAAAGCAGGGTAGGGCAGGGATATGACAAACTGCTTCCTGAGCTATCACAGTTTGCTAATGTCTCTGATCCCTCATTACACATTTGCCTGAGTGCCCTGTGGAAAATCAGGCAGGACAAGTTGTTTGAATTACATAAAGACAACAAACTAGCAAGAGATGCAAGTCTCAGATGGTGCAGGATGCCATCAGACCCCAAAGCAAACTAACTTCATGGCTCTCACTGAATAGGTCTACAGCCTAAATGTATAAAAAATTCCTCTGGCACAACATTTTCACTGGGCAGCATCTGATCTATTGAGAAGATGCGATTCTTACAGGTGTCACCCTGAATTGCTCCAAATGGGGTGTGTGATGCTATGGGCATTGCTTCACCTGGCCATCAACTGGGTATGGAATGGACAGGTAAGGAATATTGCAAAAGGCAGCTGGTTATGGGGACTGATTTCAGGTAACAAGTTCCTAGCCACCCCACGAGGGAGAAAGATGATGGATAATGGTTTCAGGGACTGTACGTCTTGGTTCAATTCCAGGTCAAGTGTTGGTTAGTCTAGCCCCACTTTTAAAGACAGGAGGATAACCAGGCACTTCAAGAATAGTTACCTACTGTGCGTCGAGACCATCCCAAGTAATGGTGATTTGCAGAAAAATAAACACTTGGAGCACCACTAAAGGAATGCATCTTGGATGAGCAAGCTACATCATGATCAAATACATACACGACTATGTGACAAATGCTAATTTGTACCCTTGGTCAAAAGGATATGCATAATAAATTCACCTTAATTACACAGAGAGGGTCAGAGCTCCACCCTGATCTAACAACCAGCATTGTCCTCTAATTGCAAAATCCCCTCATTTAACATTATTTTGCTTTTAGGTCTCAAGGCACTCAGAAAATAATGAACCCTCACTTTACTGAATCATTTCCTACTAAAATATTTACTTTGCGTTTCAAGCCAGGCAAAATAAGGCAGAAAGGAAGAAGTTACTCTCTTCAAAGAAATGCTCAGAGCCAGGAAGAGCCACGACTTGTCTCTGCTTTTGTGCTTTAACCTTCAGTCTGTAGAACCTGTGGATAACTTCAAGCATCAAACTCACTTGCTGGTAATTGAGAAGAGGTTAGGAAACTCTCCACTGCCAGTCCATAAGACTTCAGTAACGAGCCCTAACACCAGTGCTTTGCAAAAAAAAAAAA
>NW_009970007.1:0-2561 GCF_000747805.2 Chaetura pelagica | reverse complement strand
TTTTTTTTTTTTGCTTTAGTTCCAAATACTATATTTTCTGACCTTTCAACTAGACCTTAGCATAGAATGTGCTGTTTTAACTCTTCACTGAAGGCCTGCCTCTGAAAAATGTTGACTACCAGATAAAATATCCTCTGTTGAAAGCATTTCTAACCAGCAAGGTTGCAGACAGCTTTCTGAACTGAGGACTACAGAAACATCAGAAGCAACATAAACTGTAAATGCTTAAGTAGCATTTTTATGGTTAAAGATTTTATACCACCTTCTATTTTCCAGTTTTATTTTGCATGACTTGTACAAAAGATTGACTTGAAACATTGCTAGTTTAGAAACATAAACCTTTTTACAGGTTTTCAACATATTTGTTCTGGATTTACTATCTGTGTCCTACTTATGTGATTCCCTCACTGCCTTTTTGTATGTGTTCTCTTTAGGAACAACCCAATCAGGCCAACTTTGCCAACATTTGCACTGGCCTAGAGGTCTTAAGTTTCCTTTTAACTGTACTGCAGCCCCCTGCTATCCTTAGCAGCTTCAAACCCCTGCAACGAGGTGTAGCAGCTTGTATGACTTGTGGGAACACCAAGGTTTTGAGAGCAGTCCACAGTTTGCTTTCTCGCCTGATGGGTATTTTCCCCACAGAACCAAGTAGGTGGTGTTTTCTTCTTCCTTTTATCCTTAATTGCTGAATAAGTTAAGCGATTAAGGGATGAAGACACTCTTTGGAATGTGCTAATACTCTGTTTTATGATTCCTGCATTTAATGGTCCATTTTAGCTTGCACTTTCAACCTCTGTGTAAAAAAAAAAAGAAAAGCTGAAATGAGTAATCACGTGGAATACATCATTATCCATTGACATAAAAACTTAATAACCTGTGGCTGTCATAACTTTGGTTCAAGAAATGTATGCTATAAATTTAATGTATTTTTGCAATTACACTTTTTTAGCTTCAGAAGTCCAATTATGAGTAGTTAAGCTTTGCTGTTTTGCTAAAACAAAGGAGACTGTAAAAAGAAAGGCAATAGGCAATATCCTGTGTCTTAATATAACCTACTTTAGATAACCTTTTCTTAAAGAATATCAGTCATCTTAAGACCTCAAAATGAATTCTTTAGAAGTAGTGTACACTATTTTAAAAGATAGATTGGTTGTATCATAAAGAGTTTTATATAAATGAGGGATCTGTTTGTGTTGCCTCATTTTATTAGTGAGATAAACTTTTGCTGATGGTATAGAGGGCTGTATGTTCACAGTGTGACTGTTCCTTGCCTGTTCTGTGGCTAATGTTACCAAAACTCTGTAGGTACCTCAAGTGTAGCTTCAAAGTATGAAGAGCTGGAGTGCCTTTATGCTGCAGTTGGAAAGGTTATTTATGAAGGACTTACTAATTACGAAAAAGCCACTAATGCCAACCCTTCTCAGCTCTTTGGTAAGTTTCCCTCCTCTCTACTTGATGTGTGTAGAGTGCCCCTTAATGACTGTGATGTTTTTCACTAGCTTTTTCCATAAGGAAACTGAAATCTGCTGTTTGTAGCTTAACTTGAGAGACATGGGGTGTCTGTCGTCTGTGAAGAAAAGGACTGGGGGTTCATGGCACTCTGTCGTCTCCCAGTAGCTGACTTGGGAGCAGTTACTGGAAGTGGGGAGCTACAGCTGCAGTAAAGGAAAGCTGTGTTCAAAGTGCGTGGGAGAAAGATGCAGCATTGAGGTTAACCAAAAAACAACATACATGGAAAAGCCAAAATTCTACTCTGACACACAGTAGAATATTTCAAGGAATCTGTGTAAACATTTTTACATGTTACTGCTTTATAAGTTCTTTTTCAGTTGTTTTTAAAGCCTTATTTATCAGCTGATTTAAATAGTGTAGGAAGATGTATTTATTTATAGAACTTTAATTCTCACTAGATAAGAAATCACAAAAATACAATTTTTTCTTGAGTGAGCAAACGTGAATTTTTAGCATAAACCATTCTGAAGAGCTGAAATGTTCTTTTCTTGTACTTACTTAACTGGTAGAGAGCTCAACTGCATAACACAATGACAGAGATGTATTGGAACAATAGAGTTT
Source organism: Chaetura pelagica (assembly GCF_000747805.2). Classification (NCBI taxonomy): domain Eukaryota; kingdom Metazoa; phylum Chordata; class Aves; order Apodiformes; family Apodidae; genus Chaetura; species Chaetura pelagica. The sequence goes on along the minus strand of NW_009970007.1, from coordinate 488 downwards.
TGCCCAGAACTGATTTGTAGGTAATACAGGCCTGAAATTGCACTATTTTGGAAAACTTGCTGATTTAAATGGCAAATGTCCTTCACTGTTCTACTCTGTGGTCTGTGTAGATAGTTGTAATTTCACTGTGGGAATTGCCTATTTTTCAGATGTCAGGATGTGCTTTAAAGCAAACTAACCAAGAAAGATGTTTCTTATGTTTTGTCCAGAGCTCACTTAAGAGCAGCTCTACACTCTAACCATCAGGTGGTGCATATCTTAAGAATTTTGTGCTTAAGAGGCTCAACTTTGTGTGCCAAGTGTGTGCACATCTGAGCAGGACAAGAAATAAAAGCTTGGGAAGCAGCCATGCTATGAACAAAACACATTTCTAGCAATATTGTTGTAGGCTTTTCCTGAATTATGAAATTGTAGTAAGGAAAAGGGTAGCTGTAGGTTTTTTAGAGGATGGAGTTTGACCAGATGTATGTCCTTTTTTTTTTTTTTTT
>NW_009970006.1:0-2617 GCF_000747805.2 Chaetura pelagica | reverse complement strand
GGAAACCTGGATCACAGTCAAAAAGTGACATAATTCAACTCTCTTTGTGGGAGTTCAAAGACTACACCAGAAAAAGCCCAAGCCCTGTTTATCTGGTGAGCTTTCTAACCAGCAGAGAAGGTACAGTGTGTCTCCAGAGCCAGCAAACAAAGTGAACGGCTTTTCAGAATGGCCAGTTACTGATTGCTGGGGCTCTGCATTATTGCCCAGAAAGAAGAAAAACATGATCCTTAGGAACAGTCTCCACAATCATCCATAATAACAGCCCAAGGCATGCATACTTTCACCCATCATATTTAGAAAATGTGCAGCTTCCCCTGGACTTGCTACAGAGGAGACAGTAAGTGTCTGTGTGATGAGATCCAGAGGCTGTGTCTTGAAACCCATTTGGATAAAAGGGAAAATGTAAAAAATGTATCTTCTAAAGACAAGAAGATTGGTATGACAGCTCCCAAATGAAGTGGCTCCCAGGGTTTGCAGAGCCTATCAACTCATCTCTCTGTTTCATATTTAGTGTTTTTCCATCTGTAGGAACCCATGCTGAAACACTATCATTTAGGATAAACTCTGTCCACTTTGTGATGGATAAAATTATTGTCACCAGAGGAGGCTGACAGATGAAGGGAGATGAGAAGTGGGTTTGCTGCATCGCTCTCCATTCTCCTGTTTGTTCCAAACTCTTCAATAATGGGCAAAAATCTGACAGAGCAGAAAATTACCAGCTGTTCAAAGCTCATCTACCACTTGCACAGCTGCTTAGAGAAGAGAACTTGAATAAAACAAAGAAAGTTCAGAGAAGAGCAGCAAATATTTACTAGGTTTAAGAAAGCAATGACTACACAACACAAATGAGCTCAACTTTGTAAGCACAAAAAAAGGGAAGAAAAAATTGGGCTAAGCCAGTGGGAGCATTTGGGGACAAATGGCATGAATTCAAAGGTTTATCTAAATACAGAACTATACTGACTTCATTTAGATGTGCTTTAAAATGCTTTAGGTAAATAAGGTCAAAAGGCTAAGTAGACACTCTTCTTTTTCTATAAACCATGTTGGGAGCTTGGAAATAAGTTTTAAACTTAAGAGCAAAAAATCTATTTCTAAGCCTAAGGAAGAAGAATGGCAGAAGTTTTTGCTTGCTACATGAAACAAGCACCAAGGCATGAATGGAGAGAGACAAGGAAGGGCAGAGCCAGTGAGAACAGGGGTGAAAAACTGTCAAGGAAGAATCTTGCTTTGTCTCCAGAGGTGATAGATTGCAGGTTTTTAGTGTGAAATTGGTGATGTGGGTTTTTTTTATCTTTTAATTGCATGGTTTTCCTGTGCTACCCCTAAAGGAGACAGGGACAGCTCAGAAGAACTCTGAAAATACACAAGCAACTAAATATTAGCAAATATGTGATGATGTTCTCCTGCTTGAGGGTTATGTGCTGGCTCTGCAAACAGAGCTGCAGCTCTAGCAGAGCCAGGATAGTTTTAACCCAAAGTCTTCAGCTTGCCAGTGGGCAGAGGGAAATCCAGCAGTAACAATAAGCTGGCAGCCTCCCAGTTTGCCTTGTAAAACAATTAGGCAATTGGTTTCTGGTACAGACTAAGCTTCTTTCCATGTCTCGGAAAGCTGCTCTTCATTTGTATACCTGACATAAAGCCCGTGAAGAGCCAGGTACCCTGGATACAAATACTTCTCTCTGAGCCAGTCCTTGGAATCAAGATCTGAATTTTCCATTTTGTTCCTATGCTTCAAGTGTAAATGTGGGATCCAAACAACTGAATTTAGGGAATCCAGAATCAAGATCTGAATTCAGATGCTGAGATTTAAGCCATCCCTATCACAAATGTGGGCAATTCCTTTATTTCTCATTGGTGAATCTCTCCTGTGGATGCTGAAGCACATGGCAAACGTGGCAATATCTTTCCTCCTACTTTCAGACACAGTAACTTGGATTAAGAGATCCAGCCAAGATCATCAACCAAGTCAGAGGAAAAGTTAAAAATGGAGCCTGATTTTCCCATCTCCCCAGTCACACTATATTTCCATGGGGAACCACTGGAAATGTGTGAGAAATGCAACTGCCAGAAACCCTGCAGAAAATAACCATTTACAAATACCTTCAAGAACTCATACACCAGGTTTAGCATCACTGTCCTCGTGCACAGTGCCAGCATGTCAGTAATACTTTGCTCAGTCAGTTCCTAACATAGGTTGTAATATAAGTAACTTTTCCCAACTTCTAATTACATCCTTGTGTAATACAACTCGTTTGCTTTGCACATACCTTGAGGGAGGTGGTATGTTCTGGTAGTTGTTGTAAAGAGTTGGGAATTAATTACAAAGCACAGAGTTTTGTGTTCCTCTCAAGTAGTTGCTCAGCTGTGTAACCTTGGGGCAAATCACTCAACTGCTTTGTGCCCAAGTTGAACCAGCTGTAAACCATCTTGCAAACCAGATGGTGCACAAGATTTAAACTGCTCAGGAGAGTGAAGAGGGAGGGAAGGAAAAATTGAGTTCTGCAGTTTGTTGCTATTGCTTCCAGTAGAGTTAATCTGGCCTTAGCCAGTACAGCTGAGAAGAGAATTGGACTTGATATCTAAAAAAACCCAACAAAAACCCAGCTCTTAA
>NW_009970005.1:0-2616 GCF_000747805.2 Chaetura pelagica | reverse complement strand
CAGAACACAATGGACGTTTCTGGTGTGCTCAGCTGCTGGAGAGAAGTAATGCTAAGTGGCACTGGTTGTTACAGAAGTAAATCAGGATCAACAGAACTGGGTTAAGAGAGGTTTGTAACCTAGTACATGTCTCTTCTGTACTTATGAGTACTGACCTGGCTAGTGCCTTTGCCAGCACTGGTTCCCTGATGCAGTGAGTGGTGGTACCCCCACAGCTCCCAGGGTAACACATGGCAGGAGGGAGCATATGCCAGGTCGGGGGGATGGGTCTGTAAGACCTGTCCCTGTTGGCAGTGGACTTGGGCTTGCGTGGTTTTAAGTTGACTGTGAAACCACAACTTGAATATTATTGTAACCAAGTCAGTAACTGAAGAATAAGCTGTGTGTCACCACCTGTTTGTGAAGGCACAGATGACCAGGATTTACAGTTAGGTCCGTACTAACAGAAATACTCTACAGATCAATCTGAAGATGTGTCTATGTCTGCCTATCCTGGAGTTCATTGAAACTGAAGATGGAAGAAGGACTTTCTTACAGAATACAGAGCCGATCTGCCTGCATTTCCAGGGCGTTAGAACAGGACTTGGTGGTACAAGGAGTTAAATATTTCTTAATGGATGAAGAATGCTCCCCTTCTTGGAAGGGTCAACCCATCTACAGGGAAAAGATGGCAAATGTTCCCTTTCTCCTTCTCTTTGTACGTGGAGCCAATGGAGAAGGCACATTTCTACACTACCACCCAAATGTGTCTGTGCAGCTACCGCTTATCTCACGTTCCAGCCTATGACCTCAGGGGAGGATACAGCCCTAAATTAGCTCATTTACAGTAGGAACTTTAGACTACAGCCAAACATATTTGCTTTTATTACTACTCCCTATATAGTATGCCTCTGACCAACAACTTCTTTTATTTATTTTTTGGCAAATTACCATGTTCTTATTCAAAGCCATAATGAGGATTATATATCAATGTGGAATGTAGAGCAGCTATTCCTGAAACTCCCAGCTGCATATAAACGAGTTTGGAATTCCCCAAACACTATCTCTTCAGTCCAGGCCACTTACAAATGTTGTTACCATGAATGAAGTAATATCTTCAGAGAGGAAGGAGACTTTTGAGTCACATCTGACACATTGAACTACATCAACCACTTTCCAAAGCTCAAGCTTTTGACTATCTGTCTTAATACCATACATGGGTGTTTGATAATTGTTACTCCCTGATGCTTATCCTGTTACAGGATACCTACATACATACATGAGATACCATGGGGAAGCAACACATGAATCCAAGACTTCGTGCTCTCCAAGTAAAAAAACACAGAAGTCACCAGAAAAGTTCCCAAATCAAGCCAAATTCCTACTTAGTACACTTTGCTTCCTTTCTGTTTCATGCTAGAGCTGCCTTGTCAGATTTCTGTGTTTAACTATTCAAACTCAACTCCACTGTTAGTTGAAGGTGTCTGCTGGTCAGCTCCACAAGAGCACAACACTTGGCCACAAAGTAATCACCACATAATTTCTGTCTGCATGTCATAACTATGGACCTTATTGCTCTAAAGAAATATGACTTTCCAAAGAAAAACAGTGTATTGTACAAAAGCAGGATGACATCAGGAGGGATATATAGTGACAAATAGTAGTTTCGAATTTGCATTCATTCCACTGTTCCAACCCAAGCCTGTTTCAAACATTTTTAACTGATGCTTCACTTAAAATTACATCTGCAGGAAGATACATTCACTGTTATTAAAAAAATTAGCAACAAATTATTTTGAGGCTGAAGTCACAAGCTAAGGAAAAATAGTTTATTTTGGAAAGACAAAAGCAAATGAAAGTGTTTTTGAATGTAGAACAACAAGTTCCAATTCAATAATAACAAATCACACATCAATGTCCCGCAGCGCATGTTATCAGCTCCTTCATGCCTTCCTTGGCTAGTGCCTCTTGGAATTTAAGGCCCTTTGTTTGGGAAAGATTTGTGGATTAGCTGCTGCAGGCCTTTTGCACACAGTCTTGTTACCTGAATTTTCCAGATCAGAGGTAGCTTTGTGAAGCTGAAGGACAGACGATGCACAGGAGATTAGACTAGATGCTCTAGCTGCCCTCTAGCTGTCAGATGCCTGTGCCTTTATATTTAATTTTGTTCTCAAGAGATCTGTTTCTAACAAACCCATGGAAAGAACTGGGCAAGAATCAATATGAGTTTAACACCACAAAGCATTTGGATGATACATTAGTATTTTCAACCATACTCAAGCATCTAGTACATACCGATGGCATGTGCATATTAAGCAAAAAATGGCAGAATTTTTTAAAGGTCAGAAATATGTGAACACCTCAGAGACTTTTTGAGGATAACCACTTCATTAATTTGCATAATCCAAAATTATATCCACCATGCACTTCCACTAATTCCTGAGTGCATTAGACTAGTATGTTATTTACTGCAGATTAGCTGCATAGTTCTGCCAAACCTAGAAAAGTCCTGAATTGTTAAATTTAAAAACAATATCTAAATTCTGAACAATCTCAAATTTCATTTATGGGAGAATTAAAGTGTAATGCCACTTAGCTTAGATATACATGACCAAGAAATTAAAAAAAAAAAAAAAA
>NW_009970004.1:0-2597 GCF_000747805.2 Chaetura pelagica | reverse complement strand
TATTTTATTTTATTTTATTCTAGAGATAGAGGAAAGCATGTAGATTACTAACATCAAGTATTCTGAACACTGACTAACAGAGACATGTGTGGTTATTTTTAACAGAGCAACTACAGGATACTGTACACACATCCACAGAGGTTGGTTGTATCAATCACATCACCCAAAGGCAAGGAAAGGACAATATAGCAATAACTGATTATCTCAGCTTGAGTTTATAAAACCCTCGAAGGAAGCAGAAGATACTGATACATATGCTAAGAGATAATAAAGACAAAACAAACAAAAAAAAATTGATCTTTTCTATAATTCCTCAGGGCTGGGCTTCAGTTTCTAATGAAATCATAAACTGCATGCAGTGAATATAGTAGGATCTACCAATACAGGCTGACAGTTGGATTCTTGGCTGTGTTAAGGGTGTATTTTATCACCCTAATATCACGAAAGACCAGTACTATGTCTGCTGATTCTCATTATATCCTACAATGTCTCCCCATAAGTCATGACACTTCCTGTTGCTGCCAAAGACAATCAGGATCCTTGCTTGTTCCTTTTCCTGTGACTGTGCTGGGAAGAGGCACAAAAGGGAACAGAGACACCAGAGCAAAGACAAAGCATGTGACATTGGTATTTCATCAGCTGACAGAGCTATGAACCTGGGAAAAGCACAAAGCTTTTCCAAGAGAAGTATTTGTGGGGAGCAATGCTCCAGCCTGGGACCTACTGTGGGAAAGTATGACCAGACTCCCCCTTTTACTTTCACATGAAGATTGTGGTCACTCAGTGGGTCATTTGCATGAGATGACAATGAGAGTTATCAAGAATCATGCAGTGTTCCTCTGTTTCTGCTTTGCTTCTATTCAATCCTTTGTTTAGTCTCTCATCAGAGGTAGATGTATTAGGCCTAGAAATGGCACAGCCCAGCAAGTGAACTGGTTGGACCATATTTTCTAGGATACAATAGGACATTTGTGACCCTACTATGAAGTTGGTATTGTGTGAACTTCCTTGATTATTTCTCTGTACCTTAATATGAAGATGAAAACAATATCAGGTCAGGGTGGGTTTTTGTTGTTTCTTTTTTGCTCGTTGTGATATTCTTTTTATTTGTTTGTTTGCTTTTTTTTGCATGGAAACAGCATGGAGCTTTTTCTCATGGATCTTTAGGTTTCTATGCCATAGTTATTTTAAACTTGGTATTGTCCCAAAGTTGCCTTCACCATCAATGGACAGAAGTTGGCTTTCTGAGGGAATGACTCATAAGATCTATTCAAGTACCTGCTTTCAGATGAGAGACATTGTTCTCTAGGATTGCCTATTTCTATCTATTACTACAAAAAAGTTGATAGTTATTCAGATTAATATGCTGGTGACTGGTCAGCTGAATCTCGCTCTGGTAATCACATTTGCTAGTTACTGTTTGCTGTGTTCATGGGAATGGTTGCCTGAATTAAACCACTAATGGGAGAACAGTAAACGTGATGGGAACAAGAAGGGGTTAGAAGCAACTCCAATGGATTTCCATTACTAACTTCAATTGAAAGATTTTCTGTATCCTCTTAAGAATCACTTCATTTTCACCAGTGTTCACCAGCCTTCTAGAAGGAGATTCAGATATACCAGATTTTGTATATTTAGTATCACTCCTTTTGGTATCTGCATGTGTTGTAGTATCACTTGGAAAGTTGTAGTCATGGATCAAGTGTTCTTAGACCAAAAGCTCAAGAGAGGCTTTTTAGACTGCTCTTTACCATGAAGTGTTTTCTTTGATGAGGCTTTGCCAAGCACTGATATCCTCACACAGGTGACCCATGCCTAAAATTGCCCACTTTCGTTTCTTATTTCAGCTTATTCTGATTTTCATACACTACCTCTTAATATAACTTACAAACTTAAGCCAAGAACTTCATTACAGGAAACTGCCTACTCAATAATATATGCAATTGAATAAGCATAATAATTTGGACTCCTGACAGATTGTTCATATTGATTTTTGTTCAGCAAAATAAAGCTGAAGAACAGCCAGTTAAATCATCTTCAGACAGAAGAGCAAGTTATAGTCCTACAACAACTTATTAACTGCTCCTTTTACTAAGCAGTAGAAAAATAATCTGTATATACTCCTCTCACCACAACAAAAATGAGACAATTCAGTTTTACTTAACTTCAGAAGCAGACCTGCATAATAACATCTTAAAGATTAACTCCCTGAGCCCTTACTAAGCCCTGTTTTATTTCCACAATGTTCTTTATATTTCTTCTTCATTAGACATTAGCTATGCTCTTTCTTTTCTTGGATTTACAGTGGATCAGATTTGATCTCCTCTGCTGGACAATGAAGAGATTTAGAAAGTGGAGACCACCCTGTGGTGTCTGCTGAACTTCATGGCTTCTTCCATCCCTGGAAGAGCAAGAGATCAGGAACTGCATGTCCACTACTTTTTTTTTGTTTTTCTTTTCTGGGCAAGTGAGAATGGAGTGTGTCCAGAGCATGGACAGAGGGCTACCAAGCTGGTGAAATTTCCAGAGAACAAGCCATACAATGGGCTGCTGAGGGAACTGAGGATGTTGAGTTTGGAGAAGAGGAGGCTGAGAGG
>NW_009970003.1:0-2616 GCF_000747805.2 Chaetura pelagica | reverse complement strand
CTGGCAAGTTGAGCTGAGAGTTGGAAAATAGTTTTTAGTATAGCATCAACATTGCCAGGATGCTAAAATCACTCCTATCCAGATCTTATGAACAGCAGTGTTTAGAACTTGGCAGAAACGAGGGCAAAACCAGACAGTCTTACTTGCTTTATAAAACATAATATCTCTCTTGAAAAATATCTTTAGTCAGGGAAGACAAGACACTTCGAAAGGCAAATTAGTTTTCCCATCAAGAAAGTGAGTTGAATTCACAAAACAGAAGAAGCAACAATCGAAGGCCAAGACCATAAAATGTGTTACAGGAGCGTAGGCCCTGAAAAGACCATTTCACAATGCAGCCTGAGGAACCTATCATGCATTATATAAATACCATAGCTTCCCTGTTTTGGTTTGGTTGTTGTGTCTGTGGTTTTTTTTAACTATAATTGCTCTGAACATCAGTAGTTCCTTCTAAAAAGGTGTAGTAGAACACAGTCTTTGGGTATAATGATACAGCATGCTATCTGGGGAATCTGTGTGTGACTGTGCAAAGTATATAATAATGAAGCAAAGGACAGGCCACACTCTAAAAGAAGCAAGCCAAGAGAACTTATGTTTTTCACTGTGTCTATTCTCAGGCTAGGCAAATTACAAGATTTACATACTTTGCCCACAATTTCATTGTAAACCTAACACCTCCTGTGCTAGCTATGGTTAGCCCCAAAGTGACCACAACATTTTCTCTACTTCCATGTCTCACAGCTAAAAATGCTGTTGATGCGAGTGACCATGGTCATACAGCAGGGACTGTGGCATGTACAATGCCTGAAAAGGAAGATCAGTCTACTTTTTCAGTACTGCATTTGTCTTGAGACACAAGACAAGGTCCACATCAAAAGGAATTGTACAGCTGCATTTTTCAAGTGCCTGAAAATTAGTGGTTAGTTTCCTCCATGCTGTGAGCATATAATCCAGGTTACTAGCTTCTTTACATTAATTTAGTTTTGACAGCTTTCCATGACACTTAGGTTACTAGAACCAAGTTGTTTAAGCTTTTTCAAAACAATGCTACAGCTCTATATAATAGAATGAAATTCCTTAAATTAAGTGTCATCCCTGGGATGTGCCTACAGAACTTAATAGGTCCCCTTCAGGTCCTCCAGGTACTGGAGGTTAGGTGTGATGGTACACAAAAGTTGCAAATTACAGGAGATTGTCTAGGTTCTATAGAGGTATATGGTGAGATAGTTTATAACCATGTGATTGTGAATGGAAGATAATTATAAATATTGTTTATACATACATTTGACATAACTACTGTCTCCAAAGTTATTACAGGATTCTGTGGAGCTAAGTTAGCATACAACAGTCTACATTCATATCAATGCACCCTTTGATCCTCTGATTAATGAAAATAGTGGTCATGCTGGAGGCTGTCATAGAAAATGTTTTTATGTTGAATTGGTGCCCTAACTTTAGGTGGGGTTTGTTTTCTCAAAGAAGCCAATCCAAATTGTAAATGAGACCTTGTGAGCAGAATAGCACAATATTTCTTCCCCTCAATATTTGTATTCACACCACACTGCCTTCAGATTTTCCTCTAAAAGGGAAGTGTTGTATCCCCTCCAGGCACAACTGAAAAGGCTTTTGATATAGTCCTCCATACACCTAATTAATTAAGTCTAAAGCACATTGTATCTAAAGTCTTCTTTCCTTGAATCACACAAAAATTATCAACATTGTCATACTGTGTATAACTGTTGCCTACTGAGAAAAGAAATGAACATAATTTTAAAGAAAGATATATGACCTTACCAGCTAAGGAAAACAATTATCATTTCCACTTGTTGAAGGGGTCTTTGCATGGCACAAGTAGACCTTCAGAGAAATATCTGATCTTGGCATAGAAAAATAAATGGCATAGTCCAGAGGCATCACGGGCTCTGGCCTCTGTCACATCTAGGGTAATTTCTTTTCCCTAATATTGTTAATTCTCAGGGCTCCATTGTCTGCCATAGAGATCCAAAATCTAGTTGCATCATAGCCCAGCTGTGTGACTTCAGCTCAAATTCATAAGATGTGAGAAGTCTAATGCAGGATCACATAGGATATAAAAGATAAAGTTATGGGATTAAACTGTTGAAATAGTGATCATAAGTACCTCAAAGATTCAAAAGAAACTCTTAACATGAAAATATATAAATTCCTACAGGGAAAACAATGCCATGTGTCATCTTCAATGGATTCAAATAAAAATAACAACACAACATCATTAGAGACCCACTACAGACTGCATAGTGTTATTTTGCCTTTTATACAGCTATGTCAAACATATTACAAAATATTTCATTTCCTATCAAATGCCTGCTTTACATTACTGGGTGCATTGCAAGGAGGATATTTAATGTTTAACTTTAAATCAAGCAGACAAATATATCTGGAAAAGAGGTAAACAAGGTTTGTTTCACCAATACACTTCATACTATAAGATGAACAACTGTTGTTCATCTGTACTGTTGTACATCTGTACTGAGATAATATTTTCATAATGAATGACGGTAATAAACTGCAAATACCATCCATAATCAGCACCAGGAAACAATACAGACCTATTTTCAACACAGATACCTAAAAAAA
>NW_009970002.1:0-2613 GCF_000747805.2 Chaetura pelagica | reverse complement strand
CTCTTCTTAACTGAATATCTGGTCCTCTCTGACATTAGAGGCCAAGTGCCTGGGATCAGTAGTATAGAAATCACGGAGTAACTGTGTAACCTCTCAGTAGAGCTGACAGCCATCAATATAGTAAAGGATTTTGACAAGAACAGAAGGATTTTAGCAAATCCAGAATGCTAAATGAAATGCTGAGTCTGCATGGAAGAGGTCTGTTTGCATGGAAATAGCACTGGGAAAATCATGGAATAGAATTTAACATTCTGTCCTACATGAAATCCACCAAGTATGCACTTTGAAATACAAAGGTCAGCTCTAACAGTGAAAGTTAGTAAACATCTACTTGCTTTTATTTAAAAAGAGAGAAATCTGGTGTGAATGGCATTTTGATCACTGAAAGGTGCTGAATTTCAGATCAGATCTAAATTATGCTTTAACAAGTGAATCATAACTAAAATGGGCACATTGAAAAGAAACAGATCCAATAATTACAGTATAGAAACAATATAAAAGCACACAAAGTGAAAATATCAGAAAATAATTAAAAATATTAGTAAAGGAAATGAAATCAGCTAAAACACTTCCTGATAGTGAAGCTTCTGAAAAATGCAGACTGGTGCACTTAGCATTCCAAGCAGTCATTTAGCTGTGAGTCTGGAAAAGAGCAGATCTCCACTTTAAAGACCGCAGAAGACATGCATCATCCCATCTTTAAAGCAGCTGGAACATACTTAATGGGATCAGATGCACAAGAAAATTCCCTTAGAGCTGCTTGGAATGCTTAGCAGGGGAGCTGAAGATTACCAGTAGCCCTGATTATGCTGCTTCAGTCTTTATGAAAATCACTCTGTGCAACTACTGCTCTAAGAACTGGCTTCCTTTCCCTTCTGAATGTAGGTAGGACATTTGACAGATTAGATTCAGGTATATGTAGAATCATTCCTGACATACTTCATGTAAGGCAGAGCCATTCATGGAGGTTTCATCACTTCAGCACAAGAGTATATGAAGCGAAATGTTATGTGTGAAAACTCTTTGCACCTTAGATGGTTTGTTGCTCAAACAGGGGATATGAGGACACCAGTGCTGAAGTGCTGTAGGCATCACTTAAGCTTCATTATAAAGCTCCACTGAGTGCTTGCAAATCTCGAGTTTACTGGAAAACTTGTGGGATGTGTTTATACAGAAACTGGTTTTGGGAATATTTTCTGTTATTTGTGCTAAATAGCCTTGCTTCATAAATACTTGATTTTTAAAAATGAGGAAAAAAAAGCGCACATTAAAATACTGCTTCAGTGTAGTGCTACTCATGGAGTCATCTTCCTGTTTGTTGTAGATGAGCCAAGATTTTTTCTACTTTGCTAGGGAAGAGAAGTCATCTTCATGGTATCATCCCTTGATGATTCCATGTTGTTTCAAACTACTATTTTAGAAAAGACCACCTCTGTTTCTGCCATGCCTCTAGCAGTTATTTATTAGATGATTCAGTGGGATTGCTTCTGAGAAGGGCATTAATAGAAAAAAACTGTCCATAGTGTGGATCTGTTTCTCTCCAGATGGACTGAGGTCTTGTGAAGCCTGAGAGCTGAAATTGACCTTATTTTTGCTTTGTCCCTAATAGACAACTTACAAGCTCAGTTGTTCTGGGTGGCGACTCAGTGACACCATAATTCCAAGACTTAATGGCATTTCTTATATGTAGCTGTAGAAGGACTTAGCAACCAGTTAAATGCAGCAATGCCTACACCTTCCATAGCAGAGCTCAGCAAGAGCTCCCAGTTCTTTCATCTGTTGAACCCTGTTAATGCAGGCTGTATCTTTGGACTGTGGAAAGTTCAAGCCAGCAGAGTCATGAGACCTTACACCACCATCAAAGTTCTTTCTTTACATTATATTTAGTCAAAGGATGTATTCTGAGTACTAAGGCAACTGGATGATTCATGCTCTGTCAATGCAAACTATTTGGTGTAATTTACCTTTATTATGGCTTTTTTTAAAATTAGTATGTCTTTTAAAACATGAAAGGCATATCAGATCTCCCTCAAAGGACATAGAGCAGTAGTTTTAAAAGATCAAGAGTACAATCCAGTACATTAATTCAAGATAAACCGTTTAGAATAGAAGAATAGCATTTTACACCACAGCCATGCAAACAGCAGTTAAAATTAAGCCAATGTTCAGCTGCAGCAGGAAGATGTAAACATTAAGCATAATACAGTCACATGAAATGTTAGCTGTAATTTAGCAGGCTGGAGTCATGCTGGGCTGACAGGGCTGAGAAAGCTTTCTGTCTTCTCTGCTATTGCTCAGCTGATTTGTTGGGAGTTTGAACTGATTCCTCTGGATGTGAAAAAAACCCAAGCATTACTGACATGGAATATCCTCATAATTACTGTGGGACTACACTGTAGCTAAGGCACTAAAATAATATTGCACTACTTAGAAGCTTAACTTATTTTCATTAAATAGAAAGCTTTAACCCTTGAGAAGACACTGGAGTGATCTGATTGAAACCGTATGAAATTGCTTTTTTAATCATTTCTATTGGCATTTTTCCCCTTCTTCATATCAAAAAGTTCTTGATTACAAGGATTATACTGGGAAATGTATTTTTCTTGCAAAAAA
>NW_009970001.1:0-2615 GCF_000747805.2 Chaetura pelagica | reverse complement strand
AGGTTGCCCAGAGAGGTGGTGGAGGCCCAATTCCTGTAGATGTTCAAGGTCAGTTTCTAAGGTTCTGTGGTTCTAAGATTCTATGAGTCTATGAAACATCAGAATTGTTTCCATGGCAACCAGGATAGCTCTGTATATGTGCCCACTTAAGAGTGGGAAGGCCAGAGCTCCAGCAGTGCAGGATCCTGGGGCTGACAGCAGCAGGCCTGACTGGGAAGCACTGCTTTGACTTGTTCATACTTCAGTGGTTTCAAGAGCTTCTGCAAAGCAATTATCTGCACAGATGGAGCTGGAGCAACAGGCAAAGGGATCTTTTGCCCTTTTCTTTCAAACTCTATTGGACTTCAAGTACTGTGGACTAACAGCAGTTTGCATATCTGCATCAAGCTGGATGGTTCTGGGAAGATTCAGTGAGAACTGTACGTGGATGTCAAAGTCCTGGTATGTTTATTTTTTATACGCTTTCCTTTGTAAAGGTCTAAGCAGTACTCGGTGGCAGGCTAAATGCTCCAATATGGAGTGTGTCGGTTTAATGGGATGATATGCGCTCCTGTGGGGAGACTTTTTTTCATGTATCTGCTCATAACACATTACATGAAAGAACTGTGGATTGTGTGGTATCCTAGCAAGGGCTGTGCTGATTAGAAAGAGGGCTTATGGATGTTTTAAGTCTGAGCACTTTGCTTGTGTACCAATAATGGACGGTGTAGGAGCTTCCTGAGCTGGAATAGAAGAAAGGGGTGAACTGAGTGGGGAAAATGGTGTCACAGGAATGGCTAATGTACAATACATAGCAGTGGGTCCCTCCTTGGGGAAGAAGGCACAGTTAATTAGTTGAGGACTGCTTCCTTCCAGCAATGCTTCTCCGGGCAGGAAGTGTTTGATTTGTTGTGACCTTGCTTAATTAGTCACTACAGTTTGGGGTTGTGAAAACCCTTAAAGCCATGCTTGAAGGAAGGTCATTGTAATATGAAGTTTCCACCTCCATTTTTTAACTTTGAAAGTAGGTTTTAAACCTGGTTTTGGTGCCCACATGCATGTGCACATGCTCTCCCTCTGATCAACATGGGAAAGCTTGTAGTTTTTCAAAGAAATAACACCAGGGACTGACAGTGTTATAATTGCAAGCAGCTCATTATTTTCCTTCTTTCCACTTGCTTCCTTTGAAATTGTATCTCATGGTGCAGCCAACTGCAGGTCTCATTCTTGGTGTGTTCGCCGTTTTGCAAGGCTCCATGCTCTTTCTCTGACTATATATCACCGCAATTATTGAGCCATCATTAGCTTCCAGTAGCATGCAGTAATAGGATGAGTCGTATCACCTACTCTTTAGTGCTCAATGATACTGTTCTTCAGGGTTGTGTTCCTTTTTGCTATGCTCCCCAAGGCACTGCTGCTGTGTTACCTTGAAGCAGTTGTCTGACTGTAAATGAGGTTGTAATGTTATAGGTCAGGGTTGATTTTGTGGAAGGCTGGAATGCAAAACTGTGGCAAGTAAACAAGCATGGTGGTGCTCACATACAATGTGTTATAGCTGCAAGAGCTGTCCTGGGCAGAGTGGGCAGATGTGCTGCCAGCACAGCTCTTCTTCCTCCTCCTCAGGTGAAGGGCAGGGGCAGCTCCAGCCTCTTTGCATGCCCAGTCCCGTCTTCTGAGAGAGGAAGGACCTCTAATGGTGACTGGGAGATTAGGACAGTACCTATATCAAGAGTGGGGACTGGAGGAAAGGGTTTTGATGTCCTTGTCAGGTTTTTGGATAACATTAGTGATAATTAAACTTACCAAAATAGCAAAATGTCACCACTAGAAAGGACTGCAAGGGAGCTGAGGTAGATCAGAAACCACTATCCTGTTCCACAGACTGCAGTTATTCCTCTCTTGGGAAACAGCACTAGTCCAGCCCTGACAGATGCTGGTGTTTTCCTGATTTCTTGGAGGACTGAAGGTCTAGATGCAGGTGTTCTTGCCTTACCTGAGTTAGGACAACAGGACTCAACTGTAGAATTTTTCTGTTGCTATTCTGACTTGCAGTTTTCTATGTCCTAGATTTGTGATAAAGGTGTCACTACACAAGCTGATTTGTTTGCAATTCCTCCTTAGCTTGGGTTTACTAAGACAGTCTTGTATAGTTGCATTCTGGTTTTATGTGGCTGTAAATAGTGTGTGGCATTATAGCTGGAATAGGAAAGACATTGCAGCAGGTAAGATGTAGGACTGGTTTATCTGCTAAGACATGATATTTTAGGAAAAATGACAGGAACAAACATTCAGCAGCCCTTAGTTGTGACTTTTTAAAGTGCAGATGTTGGGAAGAGTTTTTGGATTAATGTTTTTGTAATAGTTCTGCACAGTGTATGTTCTGCAGATGAGCTGCATCTGAACTACTGAAAACATTGTGAGCTTGTTTTCTAATCTAGACTCTGTTCTGCATTTGTTACTGCCACCAACTAGATTTTTATGTCACTTTGGCACATTTCAAAGTCTTTCAGAGCTCCATTTGGAACCCTGTGTGCTCCAGGCACACCCCCAAAAATCTCACAAGGCTGGGTCTTCCTCTTCTGTCAACCAATTGTGAAACTTAGGGGAATGGAAGAATTGGGGAGCCCTTATCCCAC
>NW_009970000.1:0-2614 GCF_000747805.2 Chaetura pelagica | reverse complement strand
AAAAAAATGCAGAGGACATATAAATTAACTGCAAGAAAAAGAAAAGTATTTTCGATTGAATATGCCTCAAAATGCAGCATCTGCCAAATAAAGCAACATTGGACATCACTGGGATAGGTAATTTTGCCAGCATATAGAGCCATGGTACACCCCCATCCTGAGCACCATACACTGCTACTTATTCTCCATATCTCAAGGCCAGAACAAAGAGAAGGCACAGAGCTGGGCAATTAACTCAGCAACTCCTGAGAGAATGGAGCAGCTGCTTTACAAGGAGACTCTAGAAAGGCTGGGTAGCTTCAGAGAGGAAATGGCAGGGTATGATATTACTGATACCTACAAAACTGCAAAGGCAGGGGATACAGTGAATGCAGAACAGTTATTCCACAATTCTTGCAACACTAGGCACACGGAAGTCTTGGTGAAATTAATGACTCAGCTTAAAAACAGGGAAGGACAGCATTGCTTTGCAGAGCACAGTGAACGTCTGGAATCTGCTGGCACAGAAAGTTGTGGAGATGGGACCAGCGCATTCAGGAAGAGACTGGGCAAATTCATAGACAACAGGTCCACAGATACAAAATGAATTAAGCAGGGACACACTGTCCACCATCCCTAATCCATCAATTGTGGATACTGGTGGAGTATTAGGGGAAAACTCAGTAAGCAGCTGTCTGGCTTGCATTAAATTCCTAAATTGCATTTTGCTATGGATGCTTACACATTACTGGGTTAGATAGCTCACTGGTCTGCCCCAGCAGAAAATGTAATTTCTTAGGAACACTGATATGAAACAACAATAAAATCCTGTACTTTTCCTTTGAAAAATATGGACCTTACTAGTAATTTACCAAAAGCAGCCTGGCTTAACAGGAGTTGCAGCTTTATAAGCCAAGGCTGCTGTTAGCCTTTGTAGTAGAAATTCCATGAGATAATTTCAGACTGATACATGCAAGAAGTGAACAGTCACACATATTAGACACACATTTACCCCAGTATTTCTACTGGGGCAATTTCGGTATATTTCAGTGTAGCTAACAGGCAGAACCTGAAGCATGGCTTGTAAAGTTTATCTTGATAAACAACAATCGTAAGATAGCTCCAAACAATTATATGAATGTTGAGCTTGACATTTTTAATTTTTGCAGTGTTGTTTTTTCTGGCTTACCTTCACTGCACTGAAGCAGAAAGCATACAGGACAATTAAAACCACAAAGCTTCGTGAAATGCTATATAATGCAGATACCAATCCAGCAGCAGCTGAAATATAGACATTACATGTTAGTTCACTTCTTCTTAAGTGACAATGTAGCATCAAAACTAAAAAAGTGACACAGCTTTTGCATCACAAGGTTTACAGATTAGCTATCACAAAACTGGCTGTCAGCAGAACACCTTCAATGCCCCAAATGAGCTTACAAAACTGTTTACAACTAAGACTGAAAGGCCGATCCTACTGTACACCATGTGTTTTGCATTGACCTGAGGTTCCACACTACTGCTTTTTTGTGCTGAATGCTGTTTTGCCAAAACATCAGAATGCCTCTTTGTGTTGCTACAGAGGAGGAATAAAGTGATCTATTAAACTGGCAATTGTCTAGGAGAACTCCACTTATAATTTTCCTCTTTTCCTTTGTTCCTAAGACACAGGCTCTGGTATCATCCAAAAGCATCCTAACTTGCTTGGTCAACCATGATTTGAACATTAAGATACATGAATAAACTTAAAGGGAGAAAGATACCAGCTGATCTCTCGCTATAACCTTCTTTGAGGGGTCCCAGAAGTAGTGTAGGAAAACCTGTTAGACAGAATTAGGTGAGCAGTCTCAAAAATGGAGACACAGGGGCTGCAGAACCATGCTCTAATTAGGGTTCAACAGACACTGGAATCATTATTGATGGCATAAGGGCTTTATCCAACATGTTACTTCCTCCAGGTCTGCTCTGATATTTATCAGACAAAAAGCAAAAAAGTGCTCATATACTCTGTATTAGTTTTAACCACTTGCCAAAGGTTGCACCTACAGTAGCAAGCAGAATGATGCAGTAAGCGTGGGTTTGTGGAATCAGAAGTGTTGAGGATGTAATATCCATGATATACATGTTCGGGATGCCTTACTGAAAAATATCTCTAGGCTGGTCCCACGGATTATACGCTTAATATTGTTTGGAGTGCAATAAGTGCACCCTTACAGTGCACCTATCTTCTAAGTTTCATGCAATGGAATCCAGTTTGCATACCTCTGACATCACTCCATGATGCAAAACAATGTGTGGTTAAGTGGGAACAAGGAGGAAGCTTGTTTCTGATCCCAACTAAGATGACAGTGTAGATGCATCCCAATCTTCTCCGCTACTTAAGCCATAATTAAAACCAAAATCCTACACTAACAACAAAAAAATAATGCACCATATTTCACGGGCCTTGTTTAACCTCTGACTGAAATAACACCTAATACCAGAAAAATCACAGATCCATTATCATGTCAATACGCCTTACGCTATGGAACAGAATGCAGACATTTTCTATTTTTTAAATGGAATTTTAACAGGATTTAATAAAAACAAAAAAACCTCAACAACAAACAAACAAAAAAACCCCAACAAAACCAAC
>NW_009969999.1:0-2614 GCF_000747805.2 Chaetura pelagica | reverse complement strand
AATGATATATTTTTTAAAATAAAAAAGCACATAAGGCGTTTAAATAATACGATGAAACTTCATGATACTGAGTGTTCCTATGAATCAACAATGACAGCTTAGAAGAAGAACTGTTGGATTTCAGTGTAAAATATCTTGCTACTATGTTTCCTAACAGTAAAAATGCCCCAAGGGAAACACAACAAGCCTTTTGTCTTCATTCTGGAACCTAAGAATCCAGAAGATCCATGTGTTGAGTTTGCAACTGATAAAGTAGAAGAGCTCTTTGAATGGTACCAAAGTATCCGTGAAATCACTTGGAAAACTGCAGAAGAGGTATTGATAAAAATCTCCCTTGTTTTTTTATAATGTCCTATGATACATTTACTGTACGATTTGTCGTTAGCTGCCATACACTGCTAAGTCTTGCTAACCCTGGTCCTTCACTGTCTTGTATATTGCTGTTTGTTCAATTTATTGATGCTGTGAATCTTGTTCCCTCAGCCTTTTTGGGAATGCTGCATAAATCAGCATTTTATGTAAATTTCTCTTAACATTTCAGCAGAGAACTCTCTGTGTTGTACCTTGCACCTCAGTGGAGAAATGTGCTTAGTAGTAAAAAGTAGATACCATTACAATTTTACATCTGGTTGCACTGATGCAATTCTAGTGTTAAGCAGAAGAAACTCAGATACCAGATTGTTCTGTTCAGATTCATGAATCCACTAGTGTGTATATGTGAAATCTGAGCTGCCTTTGCCTAAACTGTCCTTAATCCTGATTACTAACTCTGCTTTCCAGGGAGTGCAGTGACACTAACAGGGAATTGTTTGGCCAGTACTTTATCTGTACCTAATAGGCACATCCTAAATTTACCAGATCCTCAATAATAGTATTTCCAAATCCTTGCCTAAAGATTAAGGATTCTGCCCAAGTTTAGCTTTTATGCCAGTCTAAAAATACTGCTCTCAAAGACTTTCTTCAGGACTTGCTTTTCCTGTTCTGATGTATTAACTTACCTCCCTGTGATCTTTTCTAGTATTTAAGAAGTTTCTGATATGACCAAAAAGTCCTTATAATCACTATGCTTATGTGTACTCTTTCTTTTGTTGCTTTTTTCCCCCAATTTTTATTGCTAAGTAGGTGATATGAGTGATGGGAAGTGTATTTCAGTACCGTGTTGGCTCATGCTGTTTACCTGTCATCTGGAGTGGTAATGCTCTGAGGGTCATCATAATCCTATTTATAGCAGACAAGTTAGTGTTTCACACAGAGCACTGCAAATTCAGCAATGGACGAAGCAACAGGAGCTGTTGACCTATTGTTTGGGGAGGAGAGAGACAGTTTTTATGTCAGACTTTCATTTAGGAATAAAAATGAATAAAAGAAAAACATGACCTAGAAGAAGTGTCTCTAAATGGAACGTTTTTTATGGTACATCAATGGCTCTTCAGGAGCTTGGCAGCTTTGTCTTCCTCTATACAGTCCGTGAAGTATTAAACATTCTGTGTTCAAAGATGCTTTGAAGCTCATTTCTGTCAATCAGGAAGCTTTTCTCTCAGTGTGGCCTCTAGAAAGTTCACATGATAGTCTACTGTGTGGGGAGGGGAAAAAGATGAAGAAAAGGTTCTTTCTGCCAGTACAGTTGCCAGGCTGAATTTTGGGGAAGGTAAAAGCACAGTGAGTCAACACTACGGTACAGTGTGATACTTATGAGTTTATTTTGGAGCTTTGTCCATTACACACAAGAAGTAAAATTAAGATTCATGTGTCTTGTCATCTCTGTTTAATGCTGACACTTGCCATGCTCCTAGGAATGGCTGTTCATTGCTAGCTCTCCTGCTTGCTTAACACGAGAGGGTTATGTCTAAAGATGAGCTCATGGCATCTAAAAGTGGTCCTTTGGAGCTCTGATTACTCTTGAGCAATGTCTGGGAAACTGGTGCATCACTAAGTACAATGAGGTTTGTACAGCTTTTTCCCAAGGTTATTTCCAAGTTGAAACACCTTTATTCTTCTTTGCTTTTCTTAGACTTCAATGTATATTCTCTGGTTCAGTGACATATTCTGGAAACCCATGGTTCCCTAACTCTTGATTTTCTTTCTTCTTCAGTTTGTCTTGCTGAGGGGATTCTTTTGCAAGATTTCCTAATTGCTGCTGCTTCATGACCTCTTGCACTGAAGCTAATTGCTATTCAATATAGGACTTTTCTAACATGTTTTATCCTGTAATTTCTGCTTATGTCTGAAAAGCCTTCAGCCCAAAAGTCTCCACTCAGGGCAACTCTTGCTGATTTCAGTGGTTTCCATCTCTGGTGCAGGGACTGTTGCTCAGCTTCCACAGAGCAGGTGTTTGCAAACATGAAAATAGATATTGGGTTTATTACTGATGATGACAACAGGATGCACCTGATTTTTCATACCTAACTTAATTGGTTTGGTGTGCAAATAGGAAACTACATGAATGATGCTCATAGGGTTTGAATTTAACTGTTTGGGAGTTACTAATAAGACTAACAAATAAATAGAGAGATGCTTCACTACCTCTGCATTTTTTCTGCATATATTTGCATTATATGAAGAGAGTTGAGAATGTAACTAAAATTGAGTAGAACCACATTAAAAAAAAAAAAAA
>NW_009969998.1:0-2614 GCF_000747805.2 Chaetura pelagica | reverse complement strand
TTGCTGTACAATTTGCTTTGGCTGATAAATTTTCTCTAATTTGAGAACTAGTTAGGACACTAGCTAGTTCTCACCGTGTGTATATTTTTTCAGACTCGATTTAATCTGTTGGTGTCTGGGAGGGGTGACTGGCAGCAGTTAGAAGTCTTACTTTGTCGGATCCAACCATCCCCTTTCTCTAGGATCTCATAAAAGACGTTTCAAACACAGTGCGTTTGAGTTGACCTCCCAAGTCAAAACCACTATAGATGCTAAACAGTTAAATCACACCTGAATATTTTTTCAAGGGGCTGTTTATAAATATTTCAGTTGCACTTTTAAATAAAAATGAGGTCAAATCCATCTCAAGAGAATCAGGAGTTGTCGTGCAAAGATTACATTAAACCTGTAGTACTTAGTCAATACTAGATTTGTTACAGTATGTCACTAACTCCCTTTATTCAACTTCATTCTTGCTATTTTATGGTTAAACTTTATTACACTCTATTTAGGCAAGTATATTGAGTTTTTCTATGGTTTTCCTTCTGCGAGGGTCCTGGCAAAGATACAAATGATGTTCAACACAACATTTAGTTGGGCAAGGTGGTGGTTTAACAGGTTAGCTTGGGAGCGAGGGATGGTTAGATGTTTGCTGGGGTGTACAAGACTCTTTTCTTTGCCTGAGGTTTTTGTGTTGGTGTAACAGTGCAGTGAACTGGTGCTGCTTCCACTTATGTCCTGCAGCTCTTCTGGTGGGTTGCTCTGGTATAACCCACTAGTTTCTTGAACACAGGAGAAGGCTTGAATTAAAACTTCTGCAGGGACGTTTGCTCCACAGACTTGCATTCCCTTCCAATAATCATTACTTCTTCAAAGACAGAAGGAAAGTTTACTTTGAATTTCCTAGGAATGTGAGGGCAGAATTTGGCCTTATATTTCCCATTATGGGGAGCTGTGAATTCCTATTTGAGGGTAGGTGATGGTTCCCTGCTTCCATTTGTTTTTATTAATTGTATGCTTGCTCCTCTTCCCCTTCCATTCTCTTTTGTTAACATTTGTTGTGCTCCTTTACACCTCTTCTTGTAGCTTCCTCTCTCCTCCCAGACACAGCCGTACAGAGTGTTTTTGCATGGGATTGCTTTCAGGCATCATTGTGAAGGAGAATATTCCCCCCCCGCCTATGATTTCACAGAGATAGTTATTATTTCTGAACCTTTCCTGGATAAATATACAAGTGGTGCATGGAGTTCTTTGATGTTAATTTTTCTTTGACTCTAGAATAAGTGCTTTCCTTGTCCAAGCTTCATGAATGTGCCTTGATTACAGAGAAATGCACACAAAAAAAAAATCAGTGGAAGGTGCAAGATCAACAGCTGGATGTCTGATGTGAAAATTAACAAAACAGTGGGACTTCGTAGTACAAAATTAACAATTTGTAGTGTGTATGTTCTCTACAAGGCATGCACTTAATAAGCATTTCAGTTGTATTTGTTGCTAGTACCTGTATATCCAAAGTGCATAATCTGGAGATTGCATCAAGTGGTTTGAACATACCTTTCATTGTGGAGGGCTCAAGGAGTACACGTTTCACTCTTCTGCTGCTCTTTAAGGGGAGGTTGAGCTGAAATTATTCATCATAATATTAAAATGAGTTTTCTTTTGTGTGTAGAACAGATATTGTGGTTACATGCTGGCCTTCATTCTCCATCAGTTCTCGAGAAAATTCCTTTCCATGTTGGCAGGATCTAATTAGCACCTTGAAAGACATAAACTGCTGTTCATGTCACCATTAAAAGGTACTCTCTTGTTCTGCATCCAAGCTGGGCTGACCAGAATAGACACCAGATACTCCTACTATTCCTGGAATGAGGAATCAGGCTTATGATCCTAACTTCTCTACAACTAATACATGCCTTGCTTATTTGCCATGTATTTTTGGAGGACTGTTTTTCTAAAGGTGATAGCAGTGATGTGTAACTGTTGTGGTTTAGGAACAAAGTGGTTTCATTTCATTCTTTCAAATTAATTAGCTTTCACCTGCATTAAGGGGCGTTTATTTAGCACCAAAACTGGCCTTTATGTGGGTTATTGGCTGTAAAAATGGTGTATGTGGCTTGTCTGGAAAAAGCTGTTGTGGAAGGGATGTTGGTGCCCTTAATATGAAATACTGGTTTTACTAATTTACCCTTTAGATCTGTGGTTAAATCATCCCTATTTTTCCTGTTATTGCTGAAGTTAAATGGCATTTCAGTGAGGTGGGTTGGAGAATGGTCTGTACCAGCCTGGGGTCATCACAGGGCCATCCAGATCCTAACCCCTCGAGGGCTCCTTTGTTGCTAATGGATGGTGAGAACTGTAACTCTGTATAGGTAGTTGTGAGTGCTTGAATGCACTATTACCTACTTGCAAAGTATTGGCCCACATGCAAGGAGTTCTTCAGACCTCTGTTGTCTCATACCTTGCTTACCAGCACTGTCTAAAAGTTTACAGCAAGCCCTGGATTCTGGGGCTGTGGTCTGACAATACACTGAGTTTGAATTTGACTCATACCCCAGGTGCCTCAGGCATGTGGTCCATGGTGTGGATCCATTATAATTCAACTACTGGTACTGATTCATGCCACGCTTATTTTTTT
>NW_009969997.1:0-2607 GCF_000747805.2 Chaetura pelagica | reverse complement strand
GATTTTCAACATACAGATCAGTATTTTACCAGGCAATTGTCACTGTCATGGATAGAAATTGCTACATTTAAAGCAGTGTACAAGTGTTGGAAGCTGTATTTTCTTTGGAAGGAGGTGTTTTGTATTGTGCCTTTCTGTGATCTTGAAAACTACCCAAGGCATCTGAATCACCTTCATGTTTTCCCCAGTTTTGCTGTGATTTTCAGTACATTATCTTTTCAAGTGGTATAGCTTGAATGTTCAGCCTTCTGATAGGCTAAACATTTGATAAATGAAACAAAGGAAGGGTCATTGATTACGTAGGAGAAGAAAGTCTAAAGCTAGGCCTCCCCAAATTCCTTTCAATAGTGATAGCTGCAGAAGTCATTAAACTGGGAATGGCTCATATCCTGTATCCTTTAGAGCCCTTTGAATGGTAGAAGGGCATGCATCCATTTATTTTTGGATTCTTGGCTAAAAAGTACTTCCACTTACACAAACTGATCCTCCCAGAATCAAATGAATGTTGTATTTGGTGCATCCCTGAAATTCGGAAAAGGGTTGGGTGGGAACTCCAAAAGTTAAGCTGTCTTTGTTTAAAGACAACTGCCAAGTGCTGATGGCCAGTCCCTTTCAATACCTCTGGTGCTTTGTGCAGGTATCTAAAGCAGGTTATTCTATTGATATTACTCTTTCTGGAGAAGGCTCTGCATCCTTTTCTGTCTGCTTTCAACTGAAGTTTTATTTGTGCTACAGAAATGACGCACTGGTTCATTTTCTGCTATGTTTGTGGATGTGCCAGGTAGTTGGTTGTTTCACTGCCTTATTTCCTCTCCCAGGAATGATGCTAAGTCCTTGATGCAGAATGTCCTTAGAAAAATTTGACAGTGTTGTGTAAGCTAGGATTCCAAGGGACTGGGGAGGCAGCAGTTGCACCTATCTGCAAGAGATTTTTGCAGTATCATTCTGCAGATCAAAATATAAGCATTTTGTAGATTCATTGGTCAGGAAAACACCACTTTGATGCAGGTAGTGATAATTTGATTTATATAGGCAGAGATAAAGTTAAGCCAGCTACATTACATGAATTGAATAATTATTGCTTCTAGAGGACAAATAATGTTAGAGCATTTTTATTGTGCAAATCATTAAAGAATGTTGGGATCGAGGCTTTTTAATTGTCTTTATGTTCATCGTGTTTAGTTCAAGCCATAATTTGTGTCTGTCTCCAAGCTGTGATTACAGGTGACCTCTGTGATTAAAATGCAACACCTAAATCCCTACACTATCTAGTGCAGTAAAAATTTACTCAGGTCTATTTAGACTAAAACATTTCTATAAAGCAATATCATGGATTTAACATGGATTGTCATCAATAACAAAAGAAATCAGTGTAAAGTTTTAATGTGCAAATGCTTTAGGAAAGAGAAATTAGAAGGTTACTAAAAGGTCTGATGTGCTGTCCAAGAAGGCACTGAGGAAGGCATATAAATGCTTGTGTTTCCTATTCTGAGGTACAGAACTGGCATAAATCATCTCCAGTAATCCTGCTAATCCATCCTGCCATAGGCTGGCTGAACCACTTGACTCTGTCTCACTCCAATTCTTTTTGAGGGTGCTTTTAAGTCCTGAATCATGTATTTTTTACTTTTTAAATTCAGTCCCCTGTCCTCAGTCGCTGGTAAGCTGTGTAATATTTTTCCTGGCAGAAAATGCTGACTCAAGCCTGTTTTGTTTTCTGTATGGTTTTATATAGGTGTGAGATGGAATGTAGTATTTTGCATGCCTGTGTAGTCTGGCAACGATGCTGTGAATGGCCCTGTCTATCTTGTTAAACTTCTTGGTTGTCCATGTAAAGCTATACTTCTGTTATATTTCTAAGGAAATAGTGTTTATCACAAAGAAACAAGACCTCATTGAATCTCTGCTCCTGATAGAACACACACATTATAATGCACAAGTTCCTCAGTGTCTTCCTGACATATATTGAAGCAGTTTTTCTCTCTTGGCAATATTCAGAGCTTAGAAACAGCCTTGTGAAGGCTTGGCAATCCTTAGTAAGGCATGGGTGAGGCAATTAGTTGAGGGACACATCTGACCTGTATCCAGAATGAACAGGAGCAAAGCAAGTAATTTTCCCTATTTAGATGCTGGAAAAGTGTATAAAAATACACAAATGTTCTTTCCTTTTAAATGTGATCAAATTTATGAACTTCACGTTTCTGAAAGCCCATTTTGTATCTGTACTATTTCTTTGCTGGAAGAGGATAAGTGAAGTATAAATTATCTTTGAATATGGCATAAACGTTTGAAGTGGGAAACCGGGACTTGCTCCTTAACTTAATTCTGCTAACAAGGAGGCAAGAAGATGACCTGAATCTCAAATTTCACTATCCACAGTGGAAATATGGTTATCTTTTTCCCTTTGAACATTAAAGGATGTTGGGGAAGGTTATGTGTGATTCTGTAGCTCTTCTATTTCCCTTTCTGTCAGAGAACCGTTATTGTTCCCTGCTGCCCTTGCAAATAAAACAAGTTCAATGGTCAACAGACATGTGCAGCCTGATGGCTGAGGAATGAAAAATAATCCTTCACCTTCATTTTTTGTCATTGCCCTTTTTTTTTTTT
>NW_009969996.1:0-2610 GCF_000747805.2 Chaetura pelagica | reverse complement strand
TTTTTTTTTTTTCATTTTATAAATATAATTCTTGAAAAATTAAAGGTTTGACCAAGTCAGATTGTAATCACAAAGCGCTTAAGGCTCCTTATTTTTACAGTTCAACTCCCCATCACATTATTAACTACCTTACCAAGTCTTTCAAAACAAGTCGCTAATGTTTAATTGATCAGTGGCCCACATTATGTTTTGATTAGGGTCAGTGATATTCAGAAAATGGTGATAACCAGAGTTATTTCCAATAAAAATCATGTGCCTATTTTGCAAGGACACTGAAAAGGGGCGTGGGAGTTAATTACTACAAAAAACTACAAAAATACATAAATGCATACTGCAAGCTTCCTACTTTCCTTTTAACTGTTCACAAACTCCTGCAATTCTTCGGCATGACTCCTTTCCCTATCCCTCACTTTTTTTCCCCAATACTTACTAATTATGCAATAACCATTCATACAATTGTTCCAAAATAGCACTTTAAGAAAGCATGAACACATGTATTGGTTCTTTGTTGCCGTATACATCTCCCACACCTAAGACTTTTCTACATAGTCTTCCCCTTTCTAAAGCCCTGTGTCAGTCTTTTAGAGAAACCAATGAAAATCTTTTGCAGTTTCAAATTAACCTGTAATGTTAACACAGGAAAAAACACAACCAAGCAACTCCTGGAACATTACTAATGCCAGAGTGATGTACATACTACTCTCCAGTTGTTTCTGTACACATCATTCCTCTTTCCTCTTGTGTCTCTTCCTGCTACACCCTTCAGTCTTTTCCTCCCTTTCTCACTGTTTTAATTAATTACTTAATTGTACATATCAGGGCCTGAATTTTAACACTCGTGCAATCCTTTGAACTTGATGCACTGCTTTTCATTTGTCTTTTTCTAGATCTCTCTTCTCTCCCGTTTCCCCTTTGTGTCTTCTGGTGTCCCTCTGAGTTCCTCCTCATTAGTGTTGCACAAATTAGAAATTAAATTTCTATCAATGAAGGACATAGGCACATTCAGAATTCAAATGAAGTCACTTCCATGAAACTTAAAAGGCTTCAGTCTTCCAGCAATTTAAAACAAATTCATGCAGTCTTCAAATTACACCTCTTAAATACCTTGCATAGTTACAGTCCCAAATTCCACAACACCCTACCCTATTTTTCTGTCTTTCACCACTGTCTTCATTTTTAGATACAGTTTTTAGAGGCAGTCAGGATGAACAGCATCTGAGTCAGTGAAGCTTTGCCAGGATCAGTCATGTCACCAGCCACACCAAAATAACTATGTGACTCCAACTTGCACTAACTCCAGAGGTCAGAATTCTGAATATTTCAACATGAATTGTAAAAACTGTCTCTCGTTTAGACCTATCTCTACATTCACTGCAACTCTCAAGCTGTCAGTAGACACAGCAAGGACCAAAGGGGTAATAGTCTATGCTAACTGTAGCAATGACATAGCCTTAAAAGTCTTGATACTTCACAGTGCTGAATAATCTTCTCTAATTCCCCTTCAGGCTTCTCCCTCTCTTTATCAGCCAGCCTTTTTGCAAGCTGAATCTGGCTAACACTGTTATCAAGCTCACCATGCACTTATTCCTTTCTGGGATTCCCCTCAGCCTTTAATTCCCAGATCATTTTCATTCATCTCCCACAGTTCTAAGCTCCACTGAGTATTGCAGCAGAACAGCTACAGACAATGCTATAAGAAAAGAAAGAGAGAAGAGAGATACTAAAGCTGTGGGTAGTTTTCATTCTAATAAAGTCAATCATAACTTTAAAATAATGGAAATGGTGAAGAGAGAATGACTTTTATTTCAGAATTAAGTGTTCTATCAGACCCCATTATTTGGCTAATTTTAACATTTCCTGAACCCTGGAAAGCGTGAGGTGACTCCAAATACTATTTTCTTCAAGATCTGAGGGGAACTTTCCCCCAGCCCCTATAAAGCAAGTGGGAAATTGTTTTTCAGAAACAACATGTTTGGGAATATCTGAAATTTCTAACTGTTGAATCTTGACACTGTTGCATTTAAGATTAGCCTGAGATTTCCTGCAGCCTTAACAATCGTGAGAAGACATTACTACTTTCAAGTCACTGAAATGAGTTTCCTTAAAAATAACTATTTTTAGAGCTTGCTGCCACATATAGCTATGATACATAAATAATGCTTTTTTAAAAGAAGCAGCTGCAAGTAGAACATCTAGAGAAACTTGTCATGGGTGTCTCTATGTAGAAAATAGATGAAGGGAATGAAGAAAATTTTGCATTAGGGCAAAGACCACTTGTGTAGGTCCAGTGCAGAAAACCAGCAGCACTATGAAAATCTACCTTTGATATGTAAAATACATGATTAGTCATGTACCTTTTGAAAATCTATAATAATGTCTTCTGGGTTAAGTTTCAAAGCTTTCGCTAAGTATATAAAATCACAATCATTTCCATAAATTGGCATGATCATTAATGACACACACACGACTGTTGGTGGTCATTTAAGTTTTGAAATTGTTTTAATGACACTGACATGTAATTTGAAGAAAGATTACAGTTAATACATCTGCAATTTTAACTCTAAATTAACAAAGTTTTTGCCTGAGAATAAATACTGCAATATGCTAAAT
>NW_009969995.1:0-2610 GCF_000747805.2 Chaetura pelagica | reverse complement strand
AAAAAAAAAAAAAAGCTTCAGGCTACTGCTCATGCACTAACTACATACACAGACTCCGAGAAATTTACTCCAATTGAGTTTCAGATAGCTCACCATAGTGACTATTTACCTGAGTCTTTATCTGTCTCTCATCTTCACTGTCTGACCTACACATTTAGAAGAAAATAGAGATGAAGGTGAACCTATGGCATCCTACGTGAAGCTGGTGAAGCTGATAGTCCAGGGGTGACTGGTTTGTGAAATGGTTTGTGAAATGCTGTAGATGATGTTTGATAACAGAGTTTCAACAACTAATTAATGACCAGTGGATGCTTTTGTTGTTCTGAATTTTCTGAATTACTATTTTCCCTGGTCACTGTCCAGAATCAAGGAGTCCTGGAGGATCCACTAAAGGGTGATGTTTGAACTCCTGCTCTGAACCAGTCCCTGTGTACTGGCTCAAGAGATTTCCTGTGCACTCAGATTTATGTGATGAGAATTTCAGTATCAGTAATAATGATCTTTCTGTCCAACATGTGCAATTTTAATATAATTTATGTGTATTTCAGGCATAAAAGTATATGATAGAAAAGCTAAAAATGAGTTTATAGTCAAAAGCCACTTATTTTATAGGAAGTTAGAGAACAGATGAGGAGGTACAAAATTCTATTAGAATATTCTATTCGTCTCTAAATTCACAGAGGGTATGATACTAAATATTTTAGCTTGAAGAACCCACAGATTTTCAGAAACAGGTATGGACACTCACTGCGTATTGCAAATTGCTCTTTGTGAAGCAATGTATGATGTCTGTTGTGGAGATGTTTGTTAAGACAGTTACCCTGTGATATCTTTGAGGAGGTGAATGAATTAAAGCACAGGGACTATGAGGGAGATTAAAGACACCTTTGTGTTAGCTGGCAGAATGTGATGGGTTTGGAGGACAAAATCCACTTCCTTTCCTTCTTTGGGCTCTGAGATGCACCTGTTGCCATTTGGCCTTTGGTATCTGCACCTTTTGCCATAAAAGTAGATGGAACTCTACTTAGGTGGGAAGTTTTCCATAATAAGATGTTGGCCACCTGGGTCTACCAGGTGGGCTAAGACAGGGAGCAGAGAGGGAAACAATTGAGGCACTTAATGAGGCTATGTACATAAAGACTTTAAATTTCTTTATCAGTTGGAGAGAGCAGCGTCTTACCTAAATGAGCGAATGAATTGAGCTTAAGGGGAAAGCATAATGCCTTCCACATCTATTACTTTTAATAGAAGCAACAGATTTTCTACTTTGAAGACTTGCTTTCAGCAGTGTTGAAGGACAGGAGGCTTTAATCTTGATAGATGCAGACTTGTCCTAGAACAACAAGCTTGAATATTTGAAGGTAAAAAGCTGAAGAAAGCTGCAAACCATAAATCGACTGAAGAGACTGAGGAATAATTTCTGAAAGATAGTCCTGTGCTAGGTCAGTGGTTTCCATCTTTTGATGTCAAGTCTCACTCCCATAGCATCCTTTTCACCTTTTGACTTCTCCCTGAACATCTGCTGTTGCATCACCTCTTGGTCAACTAACCAGGCACCCAGGTGCCTCTGTGAATCCTTGCCTGCTCTCTGGGGTTGCTACCAATGCTCATCCTTTTTCCTAACCCTAAAGTTAAGGTTATTTTCCCCTTGTCCCTCTAGTGCTTTTTGGCTCTTTTCTGAGATTGTCCTACAAGCAGACATCTGACACAGATTATTGGATTTGAACCTGGGTTGTGCCCAGGCTCCACTTGTTAGGAATTTGCATGCTAAAGCATCGCAGTACGAACGTACTGGTTTGATTTAAGTATGTTTGAATGTATGAAACAACAGAAAAGTTGAAAACCTAGGATACAAGGAGTAACACAAGATTTATCCTATTACAGGCTTGTTTAAAAGCAGTAGGGTTCATAGTACAATTTATTGTGCTTTTCAGTATGGACTGTTTTTCTACATGCATTCAGTTTTGTTCTTCTGAGACACAATTTGTCTTCTCAGTGAGCTGACTGCATGTTATTAATACCCACTCACCGGGACTTTCATCGGCTAACACTAAGGTTTCAGTTCAGTGTAGCTTCTCTTTTGTAACTTATTTCCCCCACACTGTCCAAGCTCTGGCCTCTCCTGTAGAAAGGGATGATGCTGAGGTATGGAAAGAATGAGTGTGTAGTAGTTGGGATATTTGTCTTCACATCTCCTAACTGTTACACAATCAAATCTGGTAACTTTATTGGAGAGCTAGATAATTTATGTTAATCATTTCAGGATAATAAGAGGTGGTGAGTAAGTAAGTAGCAGTAGTAGTAGGATGTAAACAAGTAGCAGTAGCAGGATGTAATCCATGCTCCAAAGAGGTCTTAAGGTACAAAAGCAGATCTAGACAGACTGGTGACCTGGGCAAAGATGAACCTAATGCAGATCAACAAGAGTAAGTGTAGAGTCCTGCACCAGGGGAAAAAAAAACCCACCATGCACTAATACAGCTTAGAGATTGACCTGCTAGAAAGCAGCCCCATGGCGAAAGACTGTGGGGTCCTGGAGGACAACAAGTTGTTCATGGGACAGCAATGTGCCCTCCATTGCCAAGAGAGCCAATAGTATCCTGGGATGCA
>NW_009969994.1:0-2601 GCF_000747805.2 Chaetura pelagica | reverse complement strand
TATTTCTTATAATACTCCTTTTCCCTTGAGTAGTTCTGAATATTTGTGAACATTCAGTAAGCAATACTCTAGTGAGCAAATAATTGCAAATCTCGAATACTCAAAATAAATGTGTTGCAAAGAAAAATTAACATTCTTATCCTTGTTAGGCTATAAGTATCCTTCAGGAATGCTTCAATGCTGTGAAGGTTTCAGTCTTGGGAAAATGAAAATGTAGTGGTTTCCTAAACTGTTTCCTCTCAATGCATGAAGGCTCTTCACAGAATAAAGCATCCCCAGGTCCAGGTTTCAAAGTCCAGCTCCACACCTTGATTTTAATCTTCTGTCACCAAAGCCTAAATTTTTGAGTGATGTTTAAAGGAAAGGTAGGGTTCCATTTTTTCTCTGCTGACAGAATTATTAAAAGAAGAAAGAATTCTGTATAAAAGGGGACTTTTGTTGAGCTATATTGTAAGTAGCTCTCAAGTATCCTGTATGCATATCTGGCTGATTTGTGTTGGCAAATCTACCAATTTACTGTTTTCGGTATTTGCCATACTGCCATTTTCTGAAGGCAAGTCCAATACTGCACAAATGGGAGTAAACAAGAAGAAACATATTGTAAGACAATGCATGGCAATTAAATATACAAGATGAAAATAGAAACTGAATGTTCATATTATCAAAATCAACTCGCATCTGCTCTCAGTCAATACATCCACCTGGTAGGGAAAACTGCCCCCAGGTCGGCATACAGAAACGAAAATGCAGATGCTCCCTCTATCATTCTGAGGCAAAACACAGCGACAAATTTGGAGACAGTAACCTGTGTAGTTAGTTACAGGTAACTGTGGGGAATGCTCCCTTCCTTAATTTTGAAGGACTTGCAATGGTAACAGTTAACAACCCCCTGCAAAAGTTCAGCCATGCATGAACAGGTTGTGCATTCATACAGTAAAATGCAACAATTTTAAAAATCCATAACTATTTCTCAGATAATGCACTGTAGTTAAAAGGCAGGAAATTATGATAAAAGGAATTTAAATGTCCTTGAGTATTTTTTCTTAGCTTGCCTTGAAGACAGTGTTGGTAAATCTTCCTGAACTACCTTTAATCCCAGACATATTTATTTTACACAACCAAGGAAATGTGTTTGCACATCTTCACACATATTTAGTCCTTAGCTCAGAAATGAAAGGCAAGACATTCCTCAGGTTGCAAGAAATTCTCCAGCCTGCACAATTGGCACAGCCAACATGCACAAATGCACAGAATTTCCAATTCCTCTAAGATCCTGTGAAAACAGTCATAATAAGGCCATGGTTCCATCACACAACAAATCCAGTTTAAGGGTTCGCACACATGGCACAAAGTGCTTGACTGGTGCAAACGCTGCAAGACAGAACTGTAGACTCACACAGGTTGGAGGTTGGCTGGTCCAAGCTCCTGCTCCAAGTAGAGCCAGTTAGAACACCTGATCCAGTCCCCAGTCAACTTAGTCACCTTTCACTGGACCCACTCCAGTATGTCAGTAACTTCCTTGTACTGGCAAGCCTAAACCAGGACCCAGTTCTCCAAATGAAGTTTCACAAGTGCTAAATAGAGGGGAAAAAATCCCTTGATCTTCTGGCTAACCTTCTTCAGCCCAAGGTGGGGCTGGTCATCTTTGTTGCAAAGTCATACTGCTGACTCATGTTCCTCTTGACATCCATCAGGACCACCAGGACCAGGTCTTTTTTTGCAAAGATGCTTTCTAGCCAGTCAGTCCCCAGCCAGTATTGGTGCATGGGATTACTCCATCCCACATGCAGGATTTTCCACTTGGTTTTGCTGAACTTCATTCAGTTCCTCTCGGATAATTTCTCCAGCCTGCCTAAGTTTCTCTAAATGGCATCCCCCATCCTTCAGTGTACCAGTCACTCCTCCCTGTTCAGAATTACCTACAAGTGAGTTCCCATCATGCAGTTCACTAACAGAGACACTGAATGATAATGGTGTCAGAATTGACACCTGTGAGGCACCATTAGGATTCGAAAGCCACTTGGACTTCATAACACTATCTCTACCCATTTGGCCTGATGGTATAACCAATCTTCCATTCACTTTCCTGTCTACTTAGCCAGTTCCTCTTTCACAAGTGTGTCTAGGAGGACACTATGGTAGACCACATTACAGCTTTTGCTAAAGCCAAAGTTCAGAGTTGTTCAGGTTTGTTCTTGGGTTTTGTTGATTATTTTTTTAATAAATAGATTTGTCCTGGCAGATCAATGATGGACCAGATGTCGTTTGCCTTCTCTGACTCAGAATAAAGCCTAGCTGTGGCTTAAACACCATGTTGCTTGTGTTGGATAATTTAGCAAAAATATGATGGTGTGCTCATACCTCATCCAGTTTAATTCATATTTGCTGTCTAGTCTGACAGTGCACAGATGCAGGATTAATGTACACAGAGCTGTGATCTAAATTAAACATGCTTATTCTCCACAGCTCTGCAGACTCCTAGCTCTCCAAGAGGCAACCTCATGTATTATTGTGAATAAACATGGGAGGCAACAGTTCAGACAGAGAAAAATGTTTGACCATGAAAATGTAAAATTTATTTGCCCATGTTTTTCATTATAA
>NW_009969993.1:0-2591 GCF_000747805.2 Chaetura pelagica | reverse complement strand
TGTTCTGTCTTCTGTTTAGAGATACAAAAAATCAGTATTTCTAGATGACTTCATTTTCTTAGATGCTCATTCCTGAAGTATTTTTTTCCTTTCTCCCCATGGGACACTCTGTTCCCAGAAATAAATCACTTCAATGAACTACTCCGCTTTAAAACCCTGTCTACCAGAGTCTATCTTACTTAGGGCATAAGACAAACTAGTGGGGAAATCTAGAGAAAAAGTAAGGCTGCTTTTCAGTTACCTGGTCTGCTGTAATGCTGAGGAGAATGGGAAGTTGGAGTGTAGCGACCATAGCCCAGTGAGCCAGCAGAGCTAGGACTTGATGTCCTGTACTGCTTGAAAGATCTGTCATCTTGGTCACCCTGGGAGGAAGAGAGGAAATATATGTCACTAAGGAAGAAAAATCACTTCTGAAACAGGCAGAAGATGCTATTTTGCACATTTCTGTGCCACGTTGATGGATGTCGATGTTGTCGTAATGCTCCATGCAGTCCCAATGAAATGAGGTGGCTTTTAGCTGTAAGCACCTCCATCACAGTGTGACCGAAGGAGCTTTGGCAAGTGCCAGAGAATGGTCATGTTCCCAGGAAAGTCAGCACATACATTAATTTAAAATTACGATATAATTTGAAAAGTACATAACACTGTATAAGTGTTGTTTCAGGACATTAAAATTCCCTGAAAATACATGGATGGGCAGAAGATGAGATCAGGTTAGCATGACAGTACTATGGTCACTTTGTACCCATATGAATGGATGTGTTATGGTTACAGGCAACACATATATCTGCATTTGTTGGCTTCATTACATCGCAGAAACAACCACGTCTGCTCTACAAATTGCCTAGCAGAGCACATTACAAGAGTGTCATTACTAGATAGGTAATTGATATAATCTCTGATATATAGCACTAATACTGCAGTACTGTGCAAAGCAAGTCATGCAACCCATTTCCCACTAAATCCTTGGCTTCAACCACTTAAAACCGTATACACCCATTCCAAAGCCCACACTCTCTACAGCTAGTTAAATGACAATTGCAATTTGCATGTAGTGTCTTCTTAACAGTAAAAGCATTGCTAAGTGGAAATAACTTTTTTTGTAACCTTGCTATAAAAGAAAATTCAAATTTCTTGTTTCTTTTAAGACAAGCAAGAATTGACCTAACTTAACATCAACTTAGAACAAATCAAGGAAACCTGCAGATGCTCCCTTATGGAAAGTCATACTCCAAAAAATGCTTCCTCTTTCCTATTCCAAGAGGTTAGTCACTTGTCATGAATCTTGGGACATCTTTAGGCACCTGTGTGAGTTGCACTGGATCATTCATCATTTAAACACACAGGAGATCCTACTTAGCCCCATCATCATCTCCCAGGTTCCTACCAGAACAACTTAATTACATCCATTTTTAGACGAATGTAGTTTCTGGGACTATCCTTGACTTTGTGGAGATGTGCAGTGTTCTCCTATCATCAGTTCTTCTCCTCAGTCTCAAATGTGCTCCATGCCTTTCACCTCAACCCACACACTGCATTTTCAAAAATCAGTTTTGTATAGTGGCAAGTAGCATTAAGTTAGCATCCATTTCAGAAGAAGTTACAAAAAAAGAAAAGCTGGAGCCTTCCAAAGCCTGCAGAGTTCTGTAGGCATTCTGTCATTGATCCCTCTATGCCCAGTTTAAGATGTTTCCCTCCTGAAGGAACCACACAATTTAATACCCATTTTAGCCCTTGTGAAGAGAGTTACAAGTAGTAAAGTGTTGCCATGATATTGAAAAACCATGTAGTGTTAGCTAATGGTCAAGGATGTGTCCAGTTGTATGGTCCAGTTAAATCTTCCACTACTGAAAATCTCTGCAACAAAACAGGTAACAAATTTGAAGATGATGATGCCTGAGCACCTGGACACAGACTCTTCAGAGAAAGACAGCAAGCATGGCACAGCTGGATAACCTGGAGAATTCACATAATACGAACGATGGCAGCATCAACCTCTGTATCATTGTCACTTCTGGAATGCAATAGCATGAATGTTTGCTAACTGTTAGCTAATTGAAAGGAAATGATGATAATCTTCCAAAACACCAAGACTTCATATTTGATTATTTCAGACCTTACCTCTGGTGTACTTTGTGTCTCTGTAAGGAACAGTCAATCAAGTTCATGAAATTCAAGATTAAATAAAGTACTTTTTTATTTTAAAACTACCAGTTAAATTACATTTCTGTTGGTCAACTTCTCTGTTTAACCATTGCTTATAGGGACAGTTGGCTATTTACAATCCTTAAATGAAAATTCACAATTCTCCACTATTTCCAAAATTTTGAAATACATTTCTCTTAACATAAAACCAGGACAATGAAGAAATTAGCCTGTGATACGTAACTGAGTTACTACCTGGGAAGCTGTGTGAAATGCTTTCATT
Source organism: Chaetura pelagica (assembly GCF_000747805.2). NCBI lineage: Eukaryota > Metazoa > Chordata > Aves > Apodiformes > Apodidae > Chaetura > Chaetura pelagica. The sequence continues at coordinate 163 of NW_009969993.1, read as the reverse complement.
GCTTCCAAGTGATGTATTTTGAAACAATGACTGGCTTTGATCATTAATGCACATCAAAATACATAGAACTAGAAGTTCAGGTATGTGCAAATGATTTAATAGCATGTGTACACAAACAGTATAAATAGTTTAACTATTTGTGGAATAAAAAAGAAAAAAAAAA
>NW_009969992.1:0-2601 GCF_000747805.2 Chaetura pelagica | reverse complement strand
CCATTTTCCCTTGGAAGGTACTCATAGCCTGCAAGAACATGGGTGGTCCTCTCTCAGATACCTACTTCCTCTTAATTGTAGTGAGAACTGAGCCATTCAAGCTTGCTGAAAATGGTTCAGTAATGGATTTTACATGTTCACCTCGTTCAGGAGAAAGAAGCTGAGTTTATTTACATCAGCTGAGGACCTGCCTGAGCCTATGCAAACCTGATGTTGATCTCTTCTTTTCTCAGCTGTGAGCAAAGTATTTTCTGTCTTAACCAACCTTAGTTCACTATCCCACACCTTAATGTGCAGACTGGGGCAGACTTAGTCTCTTGTCATGCAAGACAGACAAGGTGTTTTTTGTGTTTTGTTTTTTTTTAATTCAGCAAGACTTTTGCTGATGAGCAGTATCAGTGTTTTCAAATACTGCCAGCTACCAAGATCTCATTTGAAAGAAGTTGCATTTTTGGAAACTGAAGGTCAAAAATATCAATAGGATCTGAAAACAAAGATTTAGAGTTAAAGCCTTAGAAGCAGTACATGAGTTTGCCTCCTTGAACTGAAAATTATGGCTATCACCTGGTTTACAAATTCATATCATATGAACATCTTGGAACAGTTTACTGCTAAGGAGCATAAGATGTACAAAGGATCATAAGGAAAAAAGCCCTAAAGATAGGGGAAAGTATCCACAAATACCCTGTTAGATAGGGCTTAGCTGTGCTGCTTGATGTCAGTTGAGGAATAAGTCCCTTCTACACTTCAGTAGGAGTTTTTCCTCTCCAAACGTGTCTTTTTATAGAAATTGGGATGAAAAATCCACACAACTGCCTTCTATGCTTATGCTTTGACCTGGTTGAGGCAGTTTTCTAACCTTGTGTCCCTGTTGCCATTCTCTGGGTCAGAACCTGTCCCATCACCGGGTCTGCTGATACCAAGAGCAGGACTTGGATCCCTTGGTGATGTCCAGCACAGAGCTGAGGAACAGCTTGGAACTGAGTCTGTCCCAATGGGGTGAACAAACAAATGGCAATAACCAGAGTTAAGTTGCAGAAGTGTTAAGGTGGGAGAAAGCTGGGACCTAGAGGCACTGATGAAGAGCTGTTCACAGCAGTTTTATAATGTGCTATGAGACTGAAAATTACTGTTCTTTCTAATAATCAGTGCAGCTCAATTTAAAATGCCCTGTTTAAATAACCATCCTGGGACAGTTCCTACTGTTTTCTGGGTTTGTGGGTGGGCTGTGTGTGCTGCCTGGCAGCTGAGAGGAAGGCAAGAGACCCGACCCCCAGGTTTGTGCACAGCAAGAACAGCGAGTCCCTCCATAAATGCCTAGGCAACCAGCAAAATTATGTCCAAGGCTGTGAATCCTGGCTCCTGAAGTGCCCCATGCCTCATTAGTTAACCCATCTGCCTTGAAGATTTCTCAGCCCTGAGTTACCTTCTCCCTGCTCTCCTTAGTGCCAGCTGCTTCCCAGATGATGTTATTTCTTGCACCTTTTATTCACTCCTGTCTCAGCCTGAATCTTCTCCCCCCTGGGTTTAAGGAGCACCTGGTTGGGGAGTTCAGATCTGCTTTCATGTGGGGTTGGGGGAAGAGAGTGGGGATATGGGGACTGGGGAGGTCTTCTCTATGAATCCTGTGCATGCCATAAGTTTATGACTGGCTGGGAAAAGGAGGTAGTGAAGGATTTATAAATGTCACCCAGACTCCAGAAAATCTCTTGGGAATGTCCAGCCCTGGCTGCTGCTTCTGGGCTGTAAGTGGCTGATACTGCTGTGCTGGGTGATGGACAGGAGGCACAGGGCCCTGAGCAGTCTCTGGGTCTGTGAGAGGAGGTAAAGAACTGCACTGGGATTTCTCTTACGGGTGAAAGAACAGCTGAGAGGGACTCAAAGGAGCAGAACAGTCTGGCTCTGGGAGGCACTTAGCCTCTGACTCATTGCTGGGATCAACTCCAGAGGGACCCTCTAAGGGAAGCTCCAAATCTTGCAAAGTAAATGTCAGGGAAGGAACCAGCCAGTGGAGTATAACCAGAGTGCTGAATGAGTTCCTCGAAGAAGACAAACACCCCTGACATCACCTCCCTTCTGCAGGTGTGTGGGGGAAATGTGCACCTCACTTTGGTCAAGACAGGGTTTGGTCCCTCCCTTGATCAGTGGCCTCACATGTTACCAACTTCAGAGCTTGTCTCACGTGTCCTGCAGGGAGACTCCATAAGGTAACGTTTCTTTAAGTTTCTTTTGTTTCTTTTTCTCTCCTTTTTCTGGTGTTGAGGGAGGTGAGGGGCATCACACACCCCAACTCCAGTTTAGGAGTGAAGGAAAGTTGCTCCAAGATTTCAGATCCTGCTGGAGTGCCCATTTGGGATCCTGGAAGGAGAAGCTGAGTTTACAGAAGGTGCTCTGAAGTCTGTGTCTGTAAGAACAGCAATCCTGGGTCTGGCAGAGATCCAGCCTGGTTTAATAAAACTGCAATCCTCATTTTATCATCTAGCTTGCACAAAACACCTGCAGACCAGCACAGATATGGTGTTCACAGGACCTTCCTACAGTCATTTGTCTTCCTTCTACTTATCTCACATTTCTAGGACTGGGTCCTAAAGTCTCTCACTG
>NW_009969991.1:0-2598 GCF_000747805.2 Chaetura pelagica | reverse complement strand
CACTGACTGAAAAACTTGCTGTTAATTTCAGCAATTGCAGCTACTTAGAAGGGACTTAACCGAAAAGTAAAATCACAAAATGGAAATTAGTTCTATCCTGGCTCAAAGCAGGACGAAATCCCACCCCATCATCTTAAGTGGAAACACTCATCACCTTTCCCTGCAGATCTGTGTCATGTGGATGAAATATGAACAGTGTTGAAGCTGTGATTTAGAGGGAGAATTCACTTCCCATAATGATGTTAGAGAAGGCCGTTAACAGAGCCTGAGAAGATACCTAGAAGATTCACTTTAGACGTTAAGTTTCTGGAGCAAACCGAGCATCCCTCCAGGGTTTAAATATTTTACAAATCAGTGTTGCCAGGATTTGGATAGTTGCATGCATGTCTTCACAAAGAGTATCTCATGGGCAGAAATATGGGTTCAAGAGTATTTAGGAGTCTTCCGCATTAAACTGCATCTGTGCAAAGAATTCTGCCAGAGGAACAGCCAATTTCTTTATTGCCATTTTCAGATCCCAATAAATAATATCTTCATAATATTTTCCTCAGAATTTTTTTATTCCTTTGTTTATTTTTTTTTTCTTTTGTGATACCTAGGACCCGATCCCACAAGACTTAATGCAGATTAAATGCAATTACACTGTACTTTTGATGTTATACTTGGAGATTTTCCCAGCATCTGTGTAAACAAAGCAGAAAGGTTTGATTTCCAACATGACAGATCACTGAAATCTCCATTGCTCCATTTTAAATAGTTGCTTAAACGGTCATATAATGCTTCTTATTCTCCAGCACAGCTACATTTTCATGTTCTTAGCCTCCACTGTGAAAGGAACTGTACATCCTGTTCATTGTTAAGAAACATTTGTAATACAGCAAAGCACGGTGTTTCCACCATGTACAATCAACTCCATAAACAGAATCTGAAGACATAATGAGCTCTGTTCCATCTACTGTGTAAAATCAAATTATTAGGAAATCACTGTCACCCACAGCATTGCCTGTGATTATAATTTCTGCACTTACTAATATGTGGAAACACCTTCGTTTTCTTCAGGTCATTAGGAAAAACACTTATTTTCAATGAAGTTCTCCATCACTTTCATTTACCTATGCATGTTCAGCACCATGTTGCAGCTGCAGACAATCTAGTAGATTTTTATCACTTCTGTTCAAGGAATCTCTTCCAGCTCTAATATTTCCTAGATTTTCAGTCTACAATTACCCATGACTGCATAACAGCTTCTACATCATGTGGGTCCTACTGAAACAGACTGATTTTAAAATTGTCTTAAACATACCTCTGGAACCAATGCATTTCATCAAGACACACGCTAATCACTTCAACTCAAGTAGCTGCTGTAGTGAAGAGTGGATAGAGTCTTATGGCTCTGAATTCTGTAACAAAGCCCTGCTTCTGTCATAGTCTGAACAGTAAGTGCAATGCTTTTAGGTAGTGGCTATACTAAACTTCATTTTTTGCATTAACTGCTTGGCATCTTTCTTCCCTACAGCTTTACCAAAACAGCCTAGGCTTTTTAACTTTAGTATTTTACAAGTTTATGTTCAGTCATGGGAATAAATTCCCATGATACTATGCTAAAGTTCACTCTGAATCAGACTTCAAGCACTTCAAGATCATATAGGATGCTGATGAAAAGCTGAGTTTCAGCTTGCTTTATTTGCTTATGCATCTATCATCCATGTGCATGTAACCTGACTTTAATTCTGGTTCCAGAGCATTTGATGTTTTCTTCAGAACCAAGCATTGGCTTTGGTTCTACATACCATTCTCTTGCAGTAACTCATAAACATCAAAAGTTATTAGTCCTGGAGGCAGGACTGCGTGAGTGCTTCCATTGGATAAGCAGAAAGTAAGAGTATATTGTTTGCTGATGGGAAGTGAAATATGCACTCATCTGTTATTGACCAAGCAGAACAAAGTTACACATACACGTACCACATAAACATCACAACTGCTGAAGGACCATCTTTCAGTCAGCCATGTGTTCATTGTGGATAGATTGATAAAGGATTTGAGGAAGAGATTAACATCATTATTTACTCCCATTTCCAGAGAAGAACTCTCAAATAAGCACCAGTAATAGCTGGATCTGACCTGCCTTCAGGGCATAGGCCTACCCTGACTTCATATGCATTCAAATTATTTGCATAAAAGACTATGCAACAGCAGGGATCTGGGCAAGGGCAGACAACATAGACCCAAACAGGGTTTGGAATATGGATGGGTCAGGCACATTCCTTCTTGTTTGATTGTCTAGCACCAGGTATATCTTACAACAGTTTGTTCTTGTTCTTGCACAGCACTGGGTAATATCTACTCCATGGCTGTTGTGGATTCTACCTCCTAAAATGATGAGGTAAACAGGACAGCCTGAACTTAGCAAGAGTATGCTGTACTTCATCACATGCCCACTGGCTTACCCTTTAGGTCATCACACACAGCCAAGATGGCCTATTACAATGAACTTAGGAAACTATCAGCAGCAATACAATGCACCATTTTTCTTGATGCTTTAGTTGGTATTACCTCTAATCTATCTGATGGATGTACTCAATATATTTTTATTATTAT
>NW_009969990.1:0-2603 GCF_000747805.2 Chaetura pelagica | reverse complement strand
TTTAGCCAAGGATGGACTGGAACAGGCCCCTGTCCAAAACAAGAAAAGAGCATAACTGCAGATCCAGTGCTTTTGGGGACTACATAGTTTAAGAAGGTATGTTTCAATCATAACTCCTTTAAAAAAACTTGGATTGTTGCAATGGACAACTGGAAGTCAAACAGATACAGTCTAAAATGAGATACTTCCACATTTTATCTACCAAAAATCTTCTTTAAATTATTTCTGTCTGTGATGAAAATCATAACATTTCTTAAGAAATTAAAACCAATATTAATAGGCAATGTAAGGAGAAGAATGCATGAAAGGAGCACCTCAATTTCTCAGCTGTTCATGGGCTAAAGGGACAAGGCTCTGTTTTACTCTAGCCTTATGGCTTATACCTCATACTCCATAAATTAGAGTTGCTTATGTATGACTTGCTAATATACGCATCACTCTGTGGGAAATACAGTGAACATTACGTACTGAGACTATCATTCTGTTGGTGAACATGGTACTTAATACACAGTCCTTAAGGTGTCTCATTTTAAGAAGAACATGACAAAACAACACTGCTTCTGGCTTAGTTATTCTGTTTTTGTGATGGAGCAATGTGTCAGAAATGCTGCCTCTCTGTAGGAGAGGAGAGAAACTTATGGACACTTACGGCATTCAGGCATCATGCATTTCTCTGCCTCTGTAGTTTCTGCCTTGCACATGGATCCATCAGCAGGAGTCATCTTGATCATTCTGTGTCTTCTCTTCATTCCCGTGCCACAGCTAGCACTGCATTCATCCCACTCTCCCCATTCAGTGACAAGGCAGCTGCTAGGGGCTATTCAAAATGAGCAGAGAAAATTATTCAGTAGTAGAGCTCATGTAATAAAACATCCTTTCTGAGTGTGCTCCAGTAGTTGGCTGGATTTTACAAAGCTGAATGAAATACTTACAACACTCCTCATTTACAATACATTTCTCGGTCTCTTCAGTAGGCACTTTGCACATAGAGCCATCTTCAGGGAATTGCTTTACATATCTCTCTCTAGATCGCGTTCCCATCCCACAGGATACGCTACAGGGGGACCATGTAATCCAGTCAGACATCATGCAAGTGGAACCATCTAAAATACAGAGAACCATTTCAATTGCTAATATTAACATAACTGCTGATAAATCTGTAGCTGCCCATTTGTGTGCAGTGTCACTTTTATGCTGCCTCTCCCATGCTGCCTTCCCTGTTGCTTGCTCTACTCCTTTCCTTCATGTTTCTGTGTACTTCACGCACCGACTCTGCAGAATTGACTAGAGATAGCTTCAATTGTACTCTTCAGCAATTTTTCCTCTGTTTGCCATAAGCCAAGTCATAGAGCAACCAACAGCTTTAAGACCTTTAAGGAAAAAGTAAACCCTACAAGGTATTCTCCTTCATCCTTTCCTCTGGATTACCTTCATCACTGCAGCCTGGGCCCATGCACGGCTGAAAATCTTGTGTATCTGGACAGGGAACACTGAGGTCCAGCTGAGCTTTAAGCATTCTCTGCCTCATCCTCTTGCCCTTTTCACAGGTAGAAGAGCTGCAGGCTGACCATGGGGACCAGTTTGAATATATGCAGGTCTCAGGGGTGTCATCTAAGAAGTACGAAAGGCAGTAAATGTTAAGTCTTCTATTTATTTCTCTTTACTTGGCTCGTGATTACTTTAGATGCTACATTCTTTCCTCCTGCATTCTATGTTCTCCATACAAGCCCAAAAGAAAAAAATAAAAAAGACCAATTGCCAACTTTCATTTAAAAATAATTATTTTTATTAGAACCCTCAAAGGCTTCTCTATTTTATTACTTATATTGTTATTGCTGTCTTCCAGGTATACATGCAATTTCTTGGCTGTGTAAGGGAAGGCTAATAGTAAATACCAGAAAAGATTAAAACCTAAATCACTTTTTGGCACTCAGTGAGAGTTTTGCTCCTACTTAATCTAGAAATGACAGTGGTGGATGGAACAAAAAATAAATGAATACAGAACAAACTAATTTAAAAGTACCTTCTTCTTTTTCCTCTGGTGCTAGATCTGCCACAATATCATCTATGTTATCAGGCACAATATTGCATTGCTCCCCCTGCAAAGAGATTGTTGTGGAGATTGGATACAGGAAACTCGTTGTGTGTATGCAGTGAATGGTTTACTGGGAGGAACTATTGCATGGGCAGCAATTATTCTCTTCTAATTCCTATACACATTAAAAAAAATAATAAAAATGCCCAATTAAGTAGGTGCAACAATTACCAGAAGAAGGAGAAAGAATACCATAAGATAGTTTTAAATTTAAGACACAGTCTTGGTTATTTTCTGCCATTACATTTGTTGTGGGTGGGAGTGTAGAAGAGGGGAGAGAAAGGATTATTTTTTAGGTTATGAAGTGGGGTTTTTCACTTGCTTGAGAATTTTATTTATTATACCTTGCGTGCAATTCTCTCGATGACAACTCTGGCTACCAGCTTGATAGATCCTCCTTCTGGGTCATAAAATGGACTTTGAGGATGATCTAAACTTGTAAGTGGTCTGATCTTCTCTTGAGGAACTGTAGGTTTGTTAGGAGACTGCAATAAAAAGAAAATGTTAA
>NW_009969989.1:0-2563 GCF_000747805.2 Chaetura pelagica | reverse complement strand
AGAGAAGGAGACTCCACAATCTCTCTGGGGAAACTATTCCAGTGCTCTGTAACAGTTACAGTAAAGAAGCAAAGAAGACAAGCCTCTCTCCAGAGGGAAAGGGGTGTAAAACTGACATGAAAATGTCATTTTTGACAGAAGTCACTGAGAGAACACTCAGCCAATTTATGAAGGAAGCAGGCCAGATTTGCTAATATGGGACATATTGTATAAACAAAGACAGCCTACTATCTAATTTAAAACTAATAGATAGGAACCTAATTACTCTTCTGGAATTTCTAAGAGACAGTTTCCTAATTAAAGAAACAGAAAATAGCTTAAATGGAGAGGACTAAGTTAATTCTATCCTTTTTCCTACAAAAAGCTTCAGTTTTCGATCACTATAGTGCTCAGTTTAAGAAAACCCTTTTGAAAACAAAAGCAATTAAATGTTTCAGTGCACAATAATATTAAATATATCTTGCCTTTCACAGGCAGGATTAGTACCTCAACTATCTAGTGAGCAAAGTAGTGCAACAAACAAGTGAACAGTGGTAGGTATCTTCACTTACTCTACCATGGTGTGCTGAGCACCAAACTCCATAGGGTGTTAGAAAACTCGGAACTTCTCAAAACCTGAACACCTGAGTATAGGAAAACAGTGAGACCATAAATTGTGAAGGGCCTTCTTCAGTCAAGAGAGTGTTCTTTATCCATTAAGTAACAACAGTTTTTTCTTTGTACCTACATCAGTGTAATTACATTTTCAATTCAGTATTCTAACCTTTTTCTTACTTTGTAAGTGGCTGTGAAGGAGGAAAATATTCCTAAAGATGAAAAGTGGTAATCTGACTTGAACATGGACATTTTGGCAGCTCTTATTAAAGAGGCACATCATTTGCCCTAATGCTACAAAGTTTGATACACAAAACAAACCCTGTCTTTTTAACTCACCACATTCTAACTCCCACTTAGAAATAACTAATTATTACTAATAATTCCCATGGGGGTATAACATGGTAATAACATTACTGGGGACAACCCATAAAGGTATTTTTCTAAGAAAAATTCTAGTTCAAAGAACAATCAGTTCAGGGAAATCCTAATTAATTAGCACAGCATCCTTCCAAAGATCTGTTCATAATGAAAGCATATCCTAAATACATGTAACAAGAAACAGTCCTGTACAAAATTCTCAACTAAAGCACTTGTAATATTCTAGTGTTAGTCTTGAAAAGTATTGCATTTATTTGTGACCACTCTTACGTGTTCTCACCAACAGGTAGCTGCTACAGAAGGCTATGATCCCAAATTCAATACAGTAAAAAGATGAGTGAGAAGGTTAAATAATTTGCTTTCTGCTGCTCACTGAGCCAACACACAAAACTGCTCTGTCACTAACACTGGTCCTGGGCTGAAGTTGTAAGCCCACTCCTTCACCTTCAGCTACTGTGTCTAAAATTACCACCAGGGATGGTAAATAAAAATCAGTTCACTAAAGACAGAGCTATAGCATCATTGAAAGGCTTTTACTACACTTGTCATATCCTTTCCCCTCAATTCTCGATTTGTTTGTGCTTCATGGCTGTTTCGATCCCATCACTACGGCAAATCTTCACCTACAAGTGTAGCAGCATAGAGAGATGTCCACAAACTGAGTAATACAGGACAAACAAGTTTTTATGCAAATTTATTCATCAGCTTTAACAATAGTAATACATAAATCAATACTATGTCCAGCATAAGGTTATATAACAAAATATGCTATTCTGATAAGATTGATTTTCTAGTGCGTACATTTTAAGGGCAGTTTTCATCCAAATTGGACTCATTTAAAAAAATAAATAAATACAAGGCCAAAAATGCTTACTTAAAGAACGTCCTGCTAAGTAAGACTTCAGGCTCCACATTGCTTCGAAGCGCTAATCAGTACAGGTGTCTGTGTACATCTTAGACTTGAACAGTAATGGGCTGTGCTCAAGCAGCACATTTTTTGACATTGACTCAGACCAATAAATATAAGATTTCCAATTCACACCTCTTTACTTCTCTTAAAGCTACTATCCACCTTTCTTCTCTTTTAGGATTGTCTTGCCTTCTAGCTGTTTCTCTGCAGATATGAATTGTAGCAACATGTGTACAAAATACAAAGGTCCAGTCTCCTAACAGCACTACTTTTTTAGCTTGAGATCTAGACTGCACTATCAAGTGGAACAATTTATGAAACTGCTACTTGAGTAAGACTACATTGCTCTTGGGGAAAGAAAAAAAGACTTAGGGAACAGATGGGAACATAGTATGCTTCCTGCTCTGTTTGCTTTTTTGAGCTCTCTAGACTTCAGGATTACATCCTCCGTGGGATGTCTGGTGCTTAGGGCTACAGCACCAAGCTTTAGGCACACTGGGTTCTATAGGCAATAGACACCCCACAAGAAGCTGCATTTTAAGCTCTCTTTCCATCATGGCCAGTGAGTCCAATACATACAGTGGAAATCAGATGTTCATCCAAGTATAGACACATTCACTGAAATTTGGGCTACCTTTATTTATATTCAGCAATACTAAAATCTGGTCCCAGTTTAGA
>NW_009969988.1:0-2597 GCF_000747805.2 Chaetura pelagica | reverse complement strand
AATGTCATAGGGGAGGTTGTTTTGACACAAGAGGAACATACCTAGTGCAGGAAAATCTCTGGGTATCTCTTCTACCCAAATTTCCAGTTCACTGTCACATATCCAGCTTGGATACCCTGGTGAGAGTATTGGCTTCTGAGTATATTTCCTTCATATACTTTCCCAGTTCACCTCTTCATGGCATTTTAGCAGAAGTGTTGCATATCTTCTATTGCTTGATTTAGATGGCTGGTAGAAAATACACACCTGAATGAAAGACCAGAACTCAGTGAGAACTGCAATGTAAGTATTGTGGTGTTGAGCATGTTTTAACGGAGATGTTATTGTCTGGTGCAATTGTACCTTACTCTTTTTAGAAGTTTTATGAAGTTGTCACATTAGGCTTTTGTACAGGGAGCTACCAGTTGGCTGTGGCATGTTTTCTCAAGCCTGTTCAGTAATGAAGAGATTATTACCTCCATCAGGTAGCAGGTGATGCAATAGCATGTGCTGTCCTCCTAATGGCCATGAAAGTGGTCAAATAACAACTTCAAGTTGAGGTTTTCAGGAGAAGACACTTGTATACCACTTAGGAAAAAAGGCTTTGCTTGTGATTTCTGCTACAGATTGCCTTCTAACCCTCTCAAACTGTTGAACATCTTAATGTCAAATAGCTGCTATCTGTCGACAAGGACTATTTCTTCACAGTCACACAGAGGTTAGGGTAAGATATTTTGAATGTCTGTGAAAAATAGTAGCAGAGAGAGTTGGAGTCTTGAAATAAATGAGCTGCCTACCTACAGTTCATCCATTTGAGTGCTAGTCACAGGTGACTGTGACATTTTGCTTTGCCATAGCTGGTTAGAAAATATTTTCCATAAGAGGTTTCATTATGTCCATCTTCATTAAGAACACTTCTTAAAACATCTTCCTGTATTGCCTATTCAGTGTAGTAATTGACTTCCCAATATATAGCACAGTTTTTTCTCCATCCACCAAGTCAAAGGCCTTGAATCTTTTCCAGACTTAGACTCCTTAGCCTGTTTAGTTACTGGTTTTAATGAAAGCCATCCAGTAACTGTGATTATCCCTATTGCTCTTCTCTGCAATCTTTCTGGTCCTGCTTCTTTCTTTTTGAGATGGAAGGTTTAGAATCCTATGAATATTAAATTACCAAGTGTCTTCTCACTATTGTCAGTGGTTCTCAGACCAGGCCTTACTCATCTCCAGCTTTTAGCCTGTTAGCTGACAACCTCAAGATCTCCAAGTCTGTTGGGTGTAGCAACTGAAACTAAAATTTAGAAATAGAACATTTTTGTATTTATTTTTTATTTGTTTAATGTAAATGTTCTATTTCATTTCTGCATCCATCCTGGGTTTTGATGAGAAGGCTTAAGATACTTAGACTTCTAACTAAAAACAGATCTAAATAGAAGCACTAACCATTTGGATATTTTTTAGAATATTAGGACACAATTACTTTCTGTTAAAACACCTGTATGGGCCTCCTTTCTAAAGAACAAAAATAGTTAATATTGCTACTTTGAAATGTACTGTGAGATGGAATAACTGACTCTGGTCCAGTCTGCTACAGACTCCTTTTATCATATAGGCACTTACCAGGGATAAGACTGTAGTGTGTTTCAGTCCCTGTCAATCCAATTTGATCCAGTTCTCAAAAAGCATCCTGTAGTATTGTCAGTATTTTGATCTGACCATTCATCCACTTTGTACTTTTCCTTTATGATGTATCTGTAAATGAGTATAAAAACTAGGCTTTTCTTCATCAGTACCAGCAATGTAGACAACTTGCAAAATGATAAAAAATAAGTAAGTACATCTATGTACTGCCAAAGTAGAAGTCAATACTGCAAAAAAGTTGCCAGGCAATATTCAGGCAGGATATACACGTAGATTTCTTGGAACTTTGTATTCACTACTTAGAATTAAGGATCGGTTGAAATTAATCTATACCATGTTATTATACAAAAATATTTCATAAGACATAGAGTACTTTCCGAAGAGAGGGAACATTCTTTTACTGTGTTATGCAGGCTTACTACAAGAAAAAAAACATTACAGGTGCAAGGAATAGCTGTTCAGAATCCCTGTTTTAGAAATGATCTGTCATGATACTAAAAATAAAATACAACTGTGCATGCCAAATCATCATCAGACTCTGTGTGTGGTGTTTAAATTTAAAAAAGAAGTATTTAAAAATAACACAAAGTACTTGAAAATCAAGTGAGTGTAACATTTTCCAGTAAGGAGATGAGACTGAAAATATGCATGGGAGGGACAACACAAAGTTCAAAATAGTTCTGTCACAATCTCTTTTACAGCCCTATGTCATAACTAGAGCATTTTTATCTTGGGTTAATGTACGGCCTTAGGTTCATTGGGTGACACTGCACCTTTGTCATAGATGGCATGTGGCCTGTCAAATTTGGTTTAGCTCTTGGAATTATTAAATGTCTGCATTAATAATTGTTAGAGATATAAGCCATCAGCAAAGTTTGTGGCCAACGGAAAAACACAAGTGCAAAGTTTTTTCATATGGCAGAGTCCAGCAGGCTGGGAGACATCCTTTGTAGCAACAGGGCCTGGGCTTGAGCAGG
>NW_009969987.1:0-2597 GCF_000747805.2 Chaetura pelagica | reverse complement strand
TGTGGATATCTATCTATTTCTGTCAAATTGGATTTTTCTGATATTTGAAGGGTGCATGGAGCTTTACACTGAGTAAGAATGGAAATTTGGAACTGTTGCTTACTGTGCAATTACTGCTGTAGCCATACATTATAAAGATGTGATGACTTGTAGCAATAAAGCTGTCTGTTGTTTAAGTACTGAGTGATTTTTCTGTATTTCTTATACTCTAGTGGCATGAAAAATTTGAAGGCTGGTGTAATAAGCTACCTAAATAATTTAGTGGTCTGATGCTTCACCTGATTTTTGTGGAAATAAAATCTCCCTTGTTAGGCTACCTACTGGGACTGGCATTCATTGCAAGGGACATTGGTTGGGTCATGATGCTGCAAAAGCTGTTACTGCTATGGTAAAATATTGGTATAAGAATAAATCTGTCTTTTAGAAGTTAGCCAAACAAATCTGTTCTCTAGTAAGTGTTTTGGCAAGAAATAAACTTTCATTTGGGTGTCTCAAAATTAGCAGTGTGACTTATGTGTTTAAAAACTGTTCGGCATACACTTTTTCCTGACAAAAATAGTTTTGCTGTGAGGTTGGCAAATCAGTAGTTGCATATCAGTCTAGTGCATTGCTTAGTTGTAGTAGTTACGGCACAGGTTTCTGGGCAAATATAGAGACTTGGTTTAAATATCAGATTATGGCTGGTCTTCAAGATATATGGCTAAAGACACTTAAAGGTCAGTTATGAGAGTAACTGTAAATAGGTGTCTCTGTTATTGGGATGTGACTACATGTTCATTTGAAATTGTAGTTCATGAATTAGTAGAACAACACTGTGGGATAACTGTTAGGCTGTTTTTTTGGAACTATTTAAGTGGCAGTATGGAACATGTAGAATGTAGCCAACTGGCATCTCTCAGGAACGGCTAGTCTTTGAAGAAGCTCCTGTATTTTAAAGTTTCTTTGGCTGTTTATGTAGCAAGAACAAGTAAGAGCTGCTTTTTTGTTTGACTTGCTCTTTGTTTATTTGGGCTTCTTTTTTCTTAAAAACTAGAGGTAAAGTTTGAGTATCTCTTCTGTTGACTTTCCTCGAGGAGGAGGAAGGAGGATGTGCAGACATATTTAAATGACTGCAGAAGCTTAAGTAATACTGGCTTTTTTAATGCAAAATTAACATCTCATCAGGTTGAGACAGTTAAAAGATTTAGTGCATCAGAACTTTCTCTGTCAATCCCAACTTTCACACTTACAGTACTAAATGCAGCCTCTGAAGCTTTCTTTTTGAGTAAGTAGATGATGATCAGAAGATATAGTACTGCCTGTGTGGTTTTTTTCTGTAGTTTTTGTTTTCGTGTGGGTTTGTTTTTTCCTTCTCCATCTTCCACTATTCTCCCCTAAAAGCATCAGAGTGTCTAGAGCACTGAGGATTGAGATACTATTGCCATGTAGTACCACTGAAGTTAGTTTTGCAGACCTGGAACCTTGAGCTGTGTTATGCAGTTGTGGGGTGGTTTGCATTTGATGAAATACTTACGTGGAAGAGGGAGCTGGAAGTGCTAAATTTTTCTTTTGGTTGTGGTGATATGGAGCTGCTTTTCTTGCCTTTATATTAACTGGGTGGTCCAATGCAACTAGATATAGTCCCCTTGTTTCCTTAGATGTAGAAATAGCTGCGGTTTGTTACAGCAATATAACTTCTAGTACCTTTTCTGCCTGTTATCCGTAAGCCTGGAATGAAGCATTTGTATAAAAATGTTCCATTTCCTTCAAGTGTAATTGTGACTCTTCTGAAAATGGGCAAAGGTGTGTCAACTGAGAGTTATGAGAAGAGGAAGTATGCAGCACCGATGTTTGAATCTTCTCTTTTTCTACCCCTTTCCATTCCCTAGTGTGTGTGTGTGTGTGAAGAGTTGCTTTTTAATTTCTCTGTGAAGAGATGCAAGCATAAGGCACATAGGAAGGACACCTTCCATTGGAAGGTCAGTAGGCCTCATCAGCTGTATGGTGTCTAGGCTGTACGTCATAGAATGTGTCATGCGTAGTATTAATTGCATTTCAAGAGGACATCAGTTATTATTCTGCTGGTTTTATTAAGGTAGACTTTTGTTTGATGTGGACATCTAACTTGTATCAAAGCACTTGAAAAGATGCTTGTTTTGAAGTGCTACATCGGTATGTTAAAGGACCTGAACAGCCTCCAGCCAGAGGTGGGGCTGTCTTGACAATGAAGGAAAACTGAGAACAGTGTCCTTTGGGATGAAGTCATGTGATGTTTGTTTATTTTTATTTCCTGCAAATAACAACACCCTCCCCCAGAAGACAGAAAAGGAAGAGAATTTTTTTCTCAGTCAGTAGATCTATCTTGTGTGCTTCACTGTTGCAGTGCATAGCTGAATTGTTAAAACTAGCTGCTCTTACATGTTTTTCCTTATGTTCAGAGTATCTTAGGTATCTTCTTTCTCGTGCATCACACCTTCTCTCACCCAACATCGCTGGCAAAGGGCTGGATGAGTATGTTAATCAGAAAATGAATTGTAAAATAATTGGTAAACATAATAGGAAAGGGTATGAGCAGAGAGGAAAATTAACCTGAACATGTTGAGTGATACTTAGCTCTT
>NW_009969986.1:0-2572 GCF_000747805.2 Chaetura pelagica | reverse complement strand
ACAACGTACAGAGTGAGATATAATCTGCCCTGTGAGTTTATCTCAACCTAGAAGAAAAGAGCAATGGAGCTGGGAAACTCCAGTCAGTGTCCTTCATTCTCTGCACTATATCTCTTTACATTTTATTGTGTAAAAAATAAACAACTGCCACGACTTCAGATGCTGATTTCTCTCCTAAAATTTACTGTAATCAAGCTCCTAACTCGAAACTTCTAGTCAGTCATTTTCATGGGCCATGAGGGGTGGTGTTTTTAATTTTTTTTCCCCCTGATAATATATGCATGGCAAAATGAATTCTGACTTTTTAATTTTTTTCTCCTTCAGTCTCTGAAGCATAGTTGAAGGGTGGTAGTTAGAGCACTGCTGCGAATGTAGTGGTAAAAACAATGTTTGTTCTCTTTGGCCTAATTCCTATTTTTAACTATCTATATAATTTGATGTAAGAATTCTAGCATGCCTCAAAGTATCTTTGAAGAGGGCACTTATGTCACAAGTTTAATCTCAACATTTATTATTCTTTATTATGGTACTATTACAGCTCTCTTATGTAAGACAGTTACCAAGATGAGTTAAACAATGTCAGCCTCATCGTTAAGCATGAAATCCTACATCTTTTTACTGGTCTAAGAGTATGTTCCCATAGATTATGGTTTAGTTTAATGGCTTTAATGCTTTATTTTGGAAGTAATATAAATAAATAGCATATAAAACAGCTTGCAGTCTAAAGTCATTCAGTCACACGTTGTACTTCCTCAAAACTACCAAGAGTGGTTTTGGCATTACATGACAAGATATAAATTTTATATATACTCTCCCTTCTCACTGCAGTTAAGAGTGATGACAGCACTCAAAGGATACTGTGAAACACAAACATCTGCATACTCATAGCTTGGTTTTGGCTTTTAAATCTTAGATTAATTTTTTAATTCATACTTCTGCAAACTCAATCTTCATCTCTTAATTTTAGCTGGTTTCTTTGTCAAAATACTCCTTAAAGATTTGTGACAATAGGAATGCTAAAAGGAAATACCATAAAATGTTTTCCTATTGTATTTGCTACTGTGGCTCCTTCTTCTATGCATTTTTATGCTGTTCTCCACATGGCAAGTAACCATACACACATTCCTCATCTGTTGCAATGGAAAAGAAAATGGATTACATAAAAGATTTTCAGTTTTAAAATAGGTTTGTTTTAGCATTCAGCAGTGGTTTGCAGTAATCCATTCTGCTTCATACTGTAGTGCATTTTACACTGACAGATGTTTACCACAACTTCAGTCTAATGATTAATTAAAACATAAGAATGCAAGCAATGTTTGAATGGTTGCTTAACTTTCTCTTACACTTCCAAAGTTGTCTCTGACTGGCTGGCATTCGTCTTAAACATGGCCAAGCTTGAATTCTGTTGTCAGTGTTTCTAACTGAAGTCTCAGCACTTAGGCTGCATAGACATAAGGAGTAACCTGAAATTTGGTTAGGATTAGAGATTAGGAAATCTTCCAATCAAACTGCATTCAAATTGAAGTCATCAGGCAGATCGACTTGGTAAACAATTTTCCTATCTCCCACGTTATCACTTTCACTAAGAAAGGTTTTCCTGTCTTGCTGAATCTCACAGGTTCTGTCTGGTCTTAATATCAGAACTTTGGATCACTACTTTCCTCTTGCCTTCCTAACATAAAAAGACCAAAAACTTAAATGCAAAAAGGGTTTTCTGCTTCCACAACCAAGAACAGATCAAAATTTATCAGAGGAGGAATAAGATGTTCTCATACACCTTATCTGAATACATGGCAACTTTTTTTACAACTACAATTACTCTATTAATAACATACTTTGACAGCTTGCAGGTTTATCCTACCAAAAGTCTTGCAAAGTCCATTAATAGACTTTTCTCACCACAAAAGTAAGTACTGAACACAAATGTTGGAGTTTACTTGCACGGTCAATGGCAACATAATCAGTCAGGGGATAGAAAAGCAACTGGGAATTACAAAAAAAAGAATACAGGTTGTTCGTTCATCTGTTTCAGTTAATTTGGCTCTGCCCTAGCTGAGCTGTGAGGTCATGTAGAAGTTCTGGGGCTCTCAAGAATGCCAAGTAGCTTCAAACACCAGGACTATGCAATGGTGATAAAAGGCTGGCTCAGAAAACCATGCTGGTGTTCACAATGAGGCTGTAATAATGAAGTAAAGCTGCTGAGGAATGCCTTAACAGGATTTTGGAACTTGATACTAAGTACAATACCTGTGGCTCCAGAGCATTATTAAAGGCCACTTTCTCCTCCTGCCCCTTTCATATTCCAGCATTGCCTAGCATTTCTACCTCATACTTTCATAGAGCTAGACTGAAAAACTTCATGAGACCATTTATATTTGTTATTCCCTCTTTCTACTTAGATTTGTGTATATTTATCATGATATGTTTTAGTAGCTTCACCAAATGATTAATTAACAATGATGGCTATTGGAAGTTTAAAAGCATTTAGAGTTTGGTCTTGTGCATGGCACTTCAGGAAAAAACAAAATAAAACAAGCAAAACCAAAAAACACTCAAACAAAAACCAACCAAA
>NW_009969985.1:0-2593 GCF_000747805.2 Chaetura pelagica | reverse complement strand
AGTCCAGGACACAGTTGGCTTTCTGGGCTGCGGTGTCTTCATTATCAAGATGTTTTCTCAAGTATCTGTGACGGGTACTTGTGAAATTGTGATTGGTGCCTAGAGATGATAGAAAATTAGTAGCAAACTTGCACTTACTCTCCCGGGTAGTTTGTTGCAATAATAAATGGGTTACATGCTTCTATACCTTGTTGCATATACTGATGTGCATATACTGGTCTAGACTTCCCCCAAAACGGCTTTTAGAGGATGGTATAATTGAAACAAAACCTGGTGATCATCTAATCACATCTAAGTGGATCATCTGATCCACTTATATATCAAATTCCAATTTAATAAAATTTTGGGGATTATGTTGAGAATCATAAATGCAACAAAATGTAACATTTATGTGAGCATTAATGAGATGTCCTGAATTGCATCATACAATTCTTGTACAGTCTTATTTTAACATGCAAATTTAATCTATTACACTCAGGTTTAAAACCACATGTATGTGTGATTTCATCTGAGATGCTCAAGAATCAGAAAGACCTTCCCTGTGTTTTTTTTAATTCCTCTTAGATCAGGAGTAGCTGTACACACAGTAGGTGGTTGGGGTTTGGAAAACCCACACAATTTGGTAAAGCTTCTTTAAGTAAATGAGGTTTTGTAGTGGACTGGGCACTCTCGGCTTTGATTCTGATGTAGCAAAGACCATTTCCACCATCTTAGCTGTGTCTGTGCTGGGAGGCATCTTGTAGTAGTTTACATCCATGGGCACTGCTCATAAAAGGTGATTTTTCTTTATGAGCCCTGCAGTTGGCATTGCATTTGGTTAATTGGAAGGGCACATCACAGAAAAGTAGCTGGTTTGTTACTTTAACATGTTGCAACTAACTGTCAGTTTGGATACCAAAGCAGATATTTACTACAGTTGGCCATTCTGTGCTGGCATAATTATTTGTAGCCACATTGACTAGATTAAACAACAAAATAAGTTGCTATGCAATGCTTCCATGTGCCATACAAGTCAGTTTTGCAGCTTTATTATATTGTAATAATAAAAAAGCTTTTAGAAGCAGGCTGGGCCTCTGCTGTTACATGAGATTGCCACAGATGTGAACTGAGAAAAATGAGTATTTTCTGCAGAAAAATACCAGCAGCAGCAAAATGTCTATATTAAAAGCCATCAGTGAGCCTGAGATAATTTGAGATGTATGATTTTCTGATAACCAGTATAAGTTTTGAAATAAGCATTCCTGTTTTAAATAGATGGCATAAATGATGCTATTTCTATATGTCTTTTCCATAATCTTATTCTTCACAACAGAACAAGAGATCAGAGTATTGTTTGCTGGGAAATTGTATTTTGCAGCAAGAAACAGAAAGCCTGTTTTTACCACTTTCATAGTAAAAACAATTAATTGATTCTTCCTTAAATACAATCAGTGAAAGTCAATTGAATTGATTAGAGAATTGAATGGATATTGTGAAAGCACAGGGATGGTGTTTTCTCAGGAATCAATTTAGTGATGTGCTGTACAGAAAGCCTTGGAGAAGAAACACATTTGTCTTACAATCAAGAGAGTGGATTCTAGGCTCTCTCCTAACTCTTCTCCTTTTTTTCTTTTTGCCTGTTCCCTCCAGTAGTATTCTTCATAGAATTTATTCTTAGTTGAATTGACTTGAGATTGAGTATGCTCTACAGAGTTGTATCATAGTATTGGCAGTTCATATTCAAGTCCTGATGTGCCAAGTCTTCATGCTGGCAATTTCTGTCAAGTGACTTTTGTCTTCCCTTGTTTTGTGTAGACATTTAGCTAGATTCAGGCATGCCTGTTTTGATGGTCTGAGACCTGTTTGGATGCAGCATTTGCCTGAACTGTTGTATGGCACTTTGGAGAAGCAAGACTGAAGAGAGCAATTGCAAGAAACCAGTTTGCTGATCAGGATCTGCACAACATGCATCTTAATATGGGTTGTGCTAGCCATATGCAAAGTAGTGTTAGGTCTGTTTGGATCACTCAAATGTACAGGGCAACATACTCTGTAATTTAAACTTTATTTTATTAGCTTACTGGGAAAAAAAACCAAGCAAACACATCAAACAAGCTCTCAATCCCCTTTGTACTAAGTAGTCTGACACATGAATTCACTTGAATTCACACGTGAATTTAATTCATTAAGTTTCTAACTCAAAAATTCTCTCATTCATTCCTTGCAACTTGTAAGTTGTGCATCAATGGGCAAAGCAGTTGCCAAAACAACAGAAGAGTGCTCATCCTTCTCTGTCATGGTGTGGGTATCCCCTGTATCCTACTGGGAAACATGGAAGCTTCAGCAGTTTGGCTGCTGTTGGATCCACTGCAAAATCTTTTGGGGTAAGCTGACGTTTTTATACCATCCAGCTTGGAAATTTGGTCTATTCCATTGCCATAATTTAGGGCATTGTGAGGAAACTGCTAGACAATCAGTATGCAAGGTTGATGGCTGCAGGTGACAGTGACTGCATAATGACCTTTAGCCCTTCCTAGCCATCATGTTTGCCTACATGTTTCCCTCAATTCGACCTAATGGAGCTGCTTCCAGCATACATCAGGCCTTAGCATGA
>NW_009969984.1:0-2594 GCF_000747805.2 Chaetura pelagica | reverse complement strand
TGAACAGGCTGACGAGGATGGCACGGTGTTCTGGTGTCAGGTGAACAGCAGGAGTTGTTTTTACTTGCATTACATTTTAAAACTTGTATCATCAGCTGGCGTATATTTATGTAGAGCTGTTTCAGTTCTGGAGCTTAGTGATTCAGGTTTTCCAGATGCAAACAAAAGATGTTGCTCTTGGAGATGTGGCCTTTCTAACTGATAGTAAGAGCTTAAGTAGAGACTATGAAAAAACAAGTATGGTTGATGTTCTAGTGCAGGCAATAATCCAGTGCTTTTTATCCAAGGACTCTGTTTTGTCAAAGTTTCTCAGTCATAGATGCTTTTTTCCTGAATGCTATTGGTGTCACTTTGGGGATAATGAAGGGGGAAGAGGATTTGGGATTAAAATTACTTGCTGCCTGGTATGTGCTATAGATAGCTATGAAATAGTGCAGTTTGTTCAGGGACAGCTTTACTACCTGGAAATAGAAAATAATCCCAGAGTGAAGCTGTGTCCTGCCACGCAAATTTTGTAAATAAAGAGCCTTGTCTGGAACGACAGATGAATCCATGCAAATACAGGGCAGCCTTTTCCTGCTGTACATTGTCAGAGGCCTGTAATTGCAGCCCTTGAAGACCGCTGTTCTCTGTGCTTTTTTGGCTAAAAGGAAATGAAAATTTTTGATTGATCAGGGAGGTAAAATAAAATTACATGTTTGATAAACGATCTTTAGACTTGTCTCCAAGAATTTGACTGCTCCAATCCGCATAGTGTAAAGGGGCTGAAACAAATCCTTGCAAGACTGAAGTACCTCTGCTTTTGTGCTGAGAGCAGAACAGCAGTGACGTTCTGTGGTTGACTGGGATGCTGAATGATATTTTTCCTTTATTGAAACCTACTGTTTGTTTTTGAACTTATGATGTTCTTTTTCTCGAAAAGTATGTTGGTTTAGCCTCGTGTTCCTGAAAAAAAGTGGAGTTCAAATCAGCATAGTTGATTTAAATTTATTTTTGTAATAAAATGTTAATTTAGGTCTCCAATGGTCAGTTGGCCAGAACTGAAACTTTGAACTGACACTGGACTGTAAAGCACTTGAAGTATTGTTGTTATAACAAGGTTACTGTCAGTTTAGTTTTAGCCCTAAATTTAAGTCTTGTTTACTTAGAAAGTAAGAAAGGAAACAAGGCAGTGGAATTGCCTGATAAGAATAAGCATGTTTTCTATTTTAATAAAAACTTGCTTGTTTATATCCACATCTCTGGAGGGGTCTGCCTCAGCCCAGCAGCACGGGTCTGGAATGCTTTTGCAATTGAGAAGTGAAACTGAGAAGTGTGACTTTTTGGGGTGGGAAACATTTGACTTTTACTGAAAAGCAGAACAAAGGAAGTGGTGAAGAAAAGACATTAAATGCGTTTTGAGTCAATTTCAGTTGTAATGATTCATTAAATATAGATGAATAATTACAAACAACAGTTCTTAACTCTAGCATTCAAGAATTTAGTATTTTAATGAGTCTTGCATATGTTCTTTCTGCTAGGATAATGTATCAATTTGAGCTAAGAAAAGAATAATTAATCCAGTACTTGAAAGCACTCCTTTTTTTCAGAATAAACACTTGCTTTTGAAAGGAGAATCTAAAAGTTTTTAAGCATCACAACTCCTTGTACATTGAAGCCTGTACCTTAACGTCTGCTGAAGTGACTTGTGAAGGTCACAGTCCTTGGCATCGCTTGAAATAGAAATAGATGCCAGACTTGCTGTCCTCTGACATAACCTCCAGACACGCTTTTCCCAAGTGCATTCTACAGCCGTGATGAGTGCTCCTAACTTGAGAACATGAGAGAGCTGCCTGGAGAAGTAATGATGGAGATTGTGCCAGCCACAGTTTTAGTTTCTGCACACACAGAGTGTGTTTTGATATGAAAAGGCAGCATGCAGTCAGGTGAAGGTATAGGAATTGCTGGAATTCTGTGGAGAAACATATTCCGCGTTATAAGAGTTAAAGTTGAGGAATTGCAGTTTTCTCAAAGTCAGTTGGCTTAATGTAGTACAGCAGTTTTTAAAAAAGGCTGAGGACAAAGTGAATGTAAGCAGTTAAATGTTTCTGTTATCATTTTACTTGGGTTTTCATCTGTCAAGCAGGTATTCTTCAAATTCTTTCTGCTCTTGATGAATTACTTGAACAAACATAGACTTTGTCAAGAATTCATTTTGCTATCTGGTTGTCTACAGTCTGCCTGCTGGTTTTTCTCATTGAGGTGTTGCAGACCTTTCCCCCTCTTTGCTTGGCTCAAGTGAAGATCATCTACAGAAAAAATGTGCAGAGTTTGAATAGAATAAATGAAGGAGTATTGACTTGCAATGCATAGTATGTTTTCCACTGATGCTGAAAGTCAGCATAGTCTTTAAAGCATTGAGGATGCTGCTACAAGAATTTTAGTATGTTGCTAGTAGTTGTTTTGTTTTTCCTACTCAAATTTGCAGTTTGCTCTGAGAAAAAGTGCAGTGATAAGAAAGGAATAGGAGAGATTCAGCTGTGATTTTAGAGGTTCATGTGCTTTGGACAGTTTGGGCAACCTAGTGGAGTGGTGCAAAGTGCCATGTGTTCAGA
>NW_009969983.1:0-2592 GCF_000747805.2 Chaetura pelagica | reverse complement strand
TTTTTTTTTTTTTTCTTCCCTGAAGCTTGGGTTTCAAAGCTATATTTGCTCTAGCAGCAGAACAGTCAGTGCTTTAAGAAAGCCTAGTATCCTTTCTTGGAAGCACTTTTTAGAACTCTCACCAGTTGATACATGAAGCTGGAGCAGCTTTTTCAAAACCAAAGTTCTCATCTTTTGCAGGGGAAAAAGAAACCAACCCCAAATGATTTCTTGCTTTACCAAAGCTGAAGTGTGGTGACTGTCAAAAGACAAAACAATGATCTGAAGTGGAATCTCAGTTGCTCCTCTGATATGAAAATGCAGATGTAGTAAGAACTCTCCTAAAAGTTGTACCAACTTGTGTTCCCTAATTGACTGGGCGGATCCTGGCAGCTGTGCCAGCATCCAGGAGGAGGATGCTACTGAAACACTTTCTAAAATGCAGGCTTAAATTAAAACAGCTCAAGAAAAGGATGAGCTCTGTCTTGTTCAGTAGAAAATGTCACTTAAATGTCACGTTTCCACCTGCCTGACAACAGCTTTCATGAAAATATAATGTAGCCCAAACACGTCTGAAACGTCAATTCTCAGTTTCAAAATATCAAGGCTTTAGGAAGAGTGCATGTGTCTTGGTGTGAACATTTGGCAGGGAAAGGCTTTTGCTGCCTTCTGGAGCACTTCAGATCCTCTGCAAGGCTTTTTCTTCCACTGGAGAGACATGCAACAAGTCGAGGTAAATGGGACTGGTTTACCTGAGAGGCTGGTTCTTTTCAAAACACATTTTCCTGGATGAGTTTCTCCAAATCTGGTGTCAGTGGGTGTGGGTTTACTTGTTTGGGGTTGTTTTGGGTTTTTTTTTTCCCAATTGTGACAGCAGGACAGAGTTCTGAGAGGATATGAGAAGACAGTGATGCTTGTAATTACACTCCAAATTTAAAGAAGCCAATGCAATTTAAAAAATCTTGGTATTAATACTGGTTCTTGTGAGGCAAGGTGTTCAGTAGGTTTTTGATGGCTTGAGTTAGTATGAGATGAGACCTGAGATATCATTTGGAGAAACACATGAAAGTGTGGAACACAATTTCCTCTTCTAAACTTGTCTGATGTGTGAATTGTAAGGTTCTTGATATAAGACAGACTATAGGCTTGAAGTTGTCCTGGTTGCAGGCCTTTTAAGTGCAGAAAAACATCACACAACTCACCACCTTTAGATGTTCAGGGGGTCGTGGTCAGCATCCTGAGTAATTCAGAGCATTCAGAATATCATAAGGAAATAAAGCTCACATATGGGCAAACTGTTTCTAGAAGCTGAGCAATTAAATTGGTGTCTAGGTCTTGTGGTTTTTTTTAGTTGACTAGAACTGGAATTTAATCATCTGGCTTGTGTGTGTAAGTGCTTAAGCTGCATCCAGTGTTTGTCCCAGGTCAGATTTGAGCCACCAAAGTCTTTGTTATTCTCCTGAGCAACACAATAAACCATATTACCTGCTGGTCCAAGAATCTCATTGATATTTTACTTGTTTAGATGTTGAAATCAAACTTTTTACCTTCACATCACACTTGAATCTATGTGAGGCCAAAGTGGAGGACTGTGATAAAGACCAGAGTTGAGAGG
This sequence comes from Chaetura pelagica, assembly GCF_000747805.2. Lineage (NCBI taxonomy): Eukaryota > Metazoa > Chordata > Aves > Apodiformes > Apodidae > Chaetura > Chaetura pelagica. The sequence continues at coordinate 998 of NW_009969983.1, read as the reverse complement.
TAGAAGAATAACAATGTCTACAAAAGCACTAAAATACCATGAATTGCCTTATTTTGAGGGGGAAAAGCTAGTTTTTGAGTTATTATAATTAGTTTTATGCACAGTTTTAGCACTTTAAAATGTATGAGGTGTGTTTTTGGTCAGAGAGTGATGTGTGGGGAGATGAGATGTCCCTTGGTGGATGGAGATCTTGATGAAAGGGAGGGATCTGCAGCTGTCAACCTGCTGCTCTAAGCAGGTTCTGCTTCTGTGCTGTGCATTTCTGGTGAAAACTGATGTGTAGTTACCAGAGAACAATGTCTGTATGTCAAAGAATGTTGGTAGCAAGGAAGGAAGCAGGAGACTTGATGATTGTGGCCTCTTTTGACAGTGTTGTCAGCTAGAAAAAGGGAGAATCCCATAAAACGCTTCTTAATGATCAGCTGGGAAACGTGGGACAAAAATCAAGGGGTTTTCTATGAACCAATTTTTGAGAGCAGAGGAAATACTTGTTAAGAACAATTAGCTACTTTGTGTAGCTTAGAGAACTAAGTAACTTAGACATCATAAAAATCCCATTAAGTAGTAAGTGAAGCCAGGAAAACCTGTACAATAACGTACAGAAACGCGAGGCTGCGCTCCTATTGCCACGCAATCTTCCCACTTAATTGCTCTTGTCTTCAAAGTAGATAAGGTGGTTTGTTTGGGTTTTTTTTTTTCCATTTAGGGCTTTTTGTTTTAGATTTCTTGAACTGTCCAATTCAGGCAGCTCCAGCCGGGTGTGTGTGTTGATGTGGTTTAATCTCATTACACAGCTCCTCTGCGTAAAGCCTGTAAGCCCAGGGTTCCTAACGGGATTACATCCACTGGCTTACTTTATGCAATTTTCTAACAAGGTTATTCAAGGATATTACATTTGGATAGAGTTTTTACTGCCAGCACTTTCTCATTTGCTTTTGTGTGTTTGATTCTGGAGCCCTCAGTGTAAGAAGGACATAGAGCTCATGGAGAAAGTCCAG
>NW_009969982.1:0-2592 GCF_000747805.2 Chaetura pelagica | reverse complement strand
CCAGCAGCACAGCAGCACTTCTGTGCAGCACTCCCAGACGGGAACGCTTGTCATGCACCTCTGAACACCCCAACGGACTCAGCATGAATACACTTTAATGAACGGGCACTGGTAACTCGTGTCTTCAGCCTCTGATGCGCAGGGAGGAGAGGCCCAAGATACCCCACTGCATTGACAGACGACAAAAAAGATTTGCAACTTCAAGTGACTCAACAGGTCATGTATTTCTGTAATTGTGGTACAGCTACAGCAGTCAAATCACCTAAAAAATTAAACATAGGGCCACCCTGACGTGTCTACAGTAACACTGAAAACATGAACTTTCAACTACAACTGCTAAAAGCATCTCTGCTCTCAAATAGCAACGACAGTTTGCTAAGGCTGTGAGTGTTACCCCCTCACATGTGGCAGTGGTATGTAAAAACATGGATTAGGCATTGACTACTAATTAGCACAAAGCTGAGGTGGCATGAAGAACCAGTAGCATCAGCATACTGTTGGTGTTTGCTTATCAGACAATAACAAACAGATACTGGCTTATTATAGTTTACATTTGGGCAATGACATAAACTAGAAAACTTAACTTAGAAAAATCATTAAAGAGGCAGTACCTCTAACCCCTTCAAGATGATGGTCTCAGTAGTTTTGTTAGTCATTTTAAGCTACACATATGATTTGTACAGTTTAGGAAATAAATTCAGTTACCTCCAAAGCTACCTCAGCATGTTTTCTCCTATGAGCAGAGGAAATAAACATTTAACTGAAAACTACAATGGACATGGTAGAGAAGAGCCTAGCAAAGGAAAGCAGTCCTAACTCCACTACTGAATATCAGTTTGGGTGGCAGGGAGGAAAGAGGTGATTAAAGTAACAAGGTTTCAGAACACATGGTACAACTGGTAGCTCTCAAATTGATCCCTGGGTTGATATTTGTGTTACACAAATTCTACGCAGGTTGTTTGGTTTTCTCCTCAGGAATTGGCAGGCCTGTGCTCTCGGGTGTCATTACTCAACAGATTCTGGAGATGTCTTCTTGCCTTCACAGGTTACCAGAATGATCTCTTCTCCTCTGCCCTCTCCCAGGTGCGTTTCAGGAGGTACACAGCAGCGTGGAGCCCCCCCACGTTCACCCACACGGTCTGGCCCCTGCGCCAGATGTGTCCCAGTCGTGACAAGGCCTGCAACCCAAGACACAGCCAAAGAGTGGTTGGCAGCTTCAAGGTAAGGTGATATGGGTACATTTGCTTTAGAAATTATTTTGGTTATTCTAAATCACACCTGATGGCAATGTAAAATTACTCTTTTGGTCCCAAACTGCATTTAAATGCTACTAATTATTGCCTAAAAACAGATAATCTTCTGTAATGAAATCCGTTTAGAATTTGTTCCTCATTATATTTTCAGGTGTAAATAGGTCTAGATTTTCCCTCACAGAACACACCTTAGCAAAGCATTTCTTGTCCTGTGTCAGCAGCACAGCCCTCCCTGTCCCTGGTGTGCAGATCCGGCCCATCTCCATCAGGCAGGCTGGGTAGAGATCCCAGTTCTTCTTCTTTGACCCTATCCTGCAAAACACATTAAGATCCCCTTTGTGACCACTGAAAAATATTTAACTGCTGTTGGTCATTCAGACATGGACTAGCTTGTTCAGGACCACGTTTACTAGCAATTTCAACCACATTTTTAACATAGGGTACATCAATACTTCTTAGTTAGGCCCCGTGAAAGGGCCTCACTAAGAGAGAACCCTAACCCTGGCCAGGCGAGCACAGGCAGCAGCAGCTGAGCACAGGAACTCCACCAGTGACTCCTCACCTCTTCCCAAAGGGCATGTCTGTCACAATGATGTCCACAGAACCAGTCCGCAGAGGCAGATTGCAAATATCCCACTGAATGATGTCCAAGGGTATGCCCAGGGAAGTGCTGCTGCAAGGGCAAAGATGTTTATCCCAGACATGGTTTACTGAGAACATTTTTGATTTGAGGAGGTCAGTAACAACAGCAAAAGAATAGACAGGAAAATATTACGACAGTCAAATGCATTGATGCAAAATGGATTTCTTTGCATACAGTACTACAGGAAAAGACAATCAGCTGTACTCTTCTCACCTTTCCTTATCCTCATTTTTCTTTAGTAAAGAGCAGATGTTGTTTGCTGCTCTCTTTACAGCTTGTGGGTTGTTATCACCAGCAATATGGTAGCAGCTAGGCCATTCTGTAGCTCCCTGGGGGGAAGTATTGACAATAAGCAACACTAGCATCAACATTGCTTAATTTAAAACCAAACAGAAGAATTACTCAAATATGAGATGACAGCAAAGCAACTGGAAGTGGACATCAATTATTTTAAACTTCTGTAACAGGTATCTGTTAGTGCTATGATGCACCTTAAAAGCTCAAATTACTTCTGGATTTAGCTTCTTCCTACTACTGCTTTGGGAAGGAAAATGAGACCATTTTCAAAAAGTACATCTATTTAAGAGCTGGCAAGATACTTCTGGAGTTGGCTACTCAGTTCTTACCAAGAAAATGTACATGTGCTGTTCTGTGGCAGACACTGTCAAGTTTTATTAAATTAAAAAATAAAGTAAG
>NW_009969981.1:0-2592 GCF_000747805.2 Chaetura pelagica | reverse complement strand
GTCTCATGTTGAGCTTCTCATCACACAACACTCCCAAGGTTTCTTCCTCCAAGGCTGGAAAGCCCAACTCTACCTCTCAGTGAAGCCCAGCTCTAATACACACAGGTGTTGGTCTGGAAAGCCAGCAAAAACCTCCAGCTATTGCAGATGTGAAAATAGCACCCATTTCCATGGGGTGGATCTGACAGAGCTCTGAAGCAAAATTAAGTACAGGACAGGTGAAGGTTTTAATCAGGGCAAAACAAGGAGTGAAGGACAAATGGCAAGGAGTGTGAACCTTGGATACATCACAGCCATGCTGCCAGGATGGACACAGGGACCAGATGATGAAAGATTTGGAGTTGGATTGGAGAAAAATGATGAATGAGTCCCAGGCAGGAGCTGCTCCACGGTCAAATTCAATTCAGTCTTTTCATTAAGAACTTCCAGGCTGGAGGAGAATCCACTCACCTGCTGGCAGGGGCAGCACAGAAGAGCTGTGCTTGCTTCACCCATCTAATTTAAAGACACACTTGATTAATGACAAAACCAGGCTCAAAATCAATTATGGACATGCTGAAGAAGGACACATCTCAGCTGGTTCCCATGGTGAGCAATAATCTAATGGCCAAAGGCAGCTGCTGGACCTTGTCACAGGTTGGGAGGAGGTGACAGGAGAGCAAGGAAAGAAGGCTGATGGAAGGGTGATACGTGCAGGAAGCAAAGGTATTTTTCCTTGGGGAACAGCAAACCTGAGCAGGACTCAGGGAGACAATCACGTCCTTCAGCTTCTCCCAGCAGGTGCTGAGGGCAGTGCAGGGGGGAGGGGGCTGTAGTCCCACCTCCAAACACATCAGTGACCCATGTCCCAACAGGGCTTCTGTATTTCCCAGGTGAGGATGTACCAGGAGAAAAATCAAGTGCCACAGAGGCTGGAGAGCAGGGAGGTCTGGAGCTGCCATCTGGTCACCACGTGGTGCTGGTGGCCTGCAGAAAAGCTCTGTCCTCACACAGGACTCTGAACACCACCCACCAAGGCTTAGCTTGCCTGCTTCTTGCTGTCTGTGCATAGTCCATGCCCTCTCCAGTCTCCTCCTTCTGGTGTTAAGGGGTGACCAGGATGTCCCACATCAGCCTTAGCCAGGCCACAACCAGCCTGTGGTGGGACAGGGACTGACCTCAGATGCTGGATCACAGAACACCTGGGAGCAGTGGTCAGGGAGGGGCAGGCTCCTCTTGTTTCCATCTCAGTAACTAATAATGGTGTCCCAGTTTCTTCTAAAGAACAGACACCAGTCACCACCGGACATGGTCTACTTGATAATGAAGCCCTGTGTCAAGAAGTCTGGAGGACACAGCACCCAACCAACTCCTTTGGCATGGGAGGATCTCAGTCTTTCCTGCTTTTGACCTACCACAGTCTCCAGAGGTGGAGCAGAGGTCTCTGCCAACCCTTGCTTCTGTAAAAGAAGGGGTTTTTTTATTGTGATGGTGACTGATCACAGGTCACCTGGAGACACAGTGGAATCTCCATCCTTGGACATATTCAAATACCATCTGGCCATGGTTCTGGACAACTTGCTTTAGACCCAGCTTAAGTAGGAGTGTTGGACCAGGTGACCTCCAGATGGCAAGGCTCAGCACCAGCACCCTCCACTGCCAGGGGTTCCCAAGCAGCTACGTGCAAGAAGACACCACCAAGGGCTCACAGAAGCAGGTGTCCATCACAAGAATCTGGGGGGTTCACAAAACAAATTCCTCCAATCACAAAACCAGAAATTTATTTCCATTCCTTCTGGTGCCCCCAACCAGCAAGCTGATGGGAGGCCATTCCCATGTCCTCCATCCATACCAGTCACCACCTGCCCACCAGCTGTGTGTTTAGACAAGTGCTGAGGCCAGTTCCAAGGGGAAGTCTTTCAGCAATGAAAACAACCACCAAGTTCCCCAGTTCAGGCTACTACAGAAAGCAGCTCAGAGCTTCTCTGGTGGGAGAGCAGGAGCTCCCCTGGAGCTGGGAGCAACACCCTGCTCAGGGCTGCCACGGGGACGGGTCCATGTGGGAGTGGAGCTGTGATGATACACACTGACACCTGTTAGTGTTTCTTCGGGGAAAACTGAACAACAGGACAAACAGAAAAGATGACTATTGTGGGCTTAGATATCTCTTCATTTGTGTCCTTCAACTGCTCAATCCTGAGAGCAGCTCCAGCTGACACGGCCCCAGCTCTGCAGAAGTGGAACCTGCTAAGCAGGATCCTGCAAAACTCGGAGGAAAAGAAGGTGGGTGATGTTCTGCTTATGTTCTTCAAATCACTTTCCCACCAGGATGCCTTCCCATGGCACCAGCAGTTATGAAAAGCCCTCGCAGCACGGAATTATCTCCCAGATTGGGAGCTCCAGGTTCCTTTTGGTCATGGGGAGGTATCTAATCCACACCCGGTGCCGTTACCCACCCCTGAGCACCGACTCTGCAAGAATCCAGATGGATGCCAAGAATCAGGTGATTCTTCTAGCTGGAGCATTTTCAAGAGACATTGAAATGCCTTGGATAAAAGTGTCCTGATTTCTGACTTGGGTTGTGGTTTGGTGGGGTTTTTGGCAGCTGGGGAA
>NW_009969980.1:0-2586 GCF_000747805.2 Chaetura pelagica | reverse complement strand
TGCTCCAAATACTTTAGAAGCCTCTGAAGTCTCATTAATGTGAACACTTTGTATTTCATTAAATTTTATCCATATTTATTCCAGGAATGGCAGAATGGCTGCACTCTTACACAGGATTTATTTCTTAGCTTGGAAAGAAAGGAAAAGTGATTTTCAACTATGCAAAAATTGGAACATGGAAGGAAGATAATAAACTGACAAGCAAAAGACAAAATGCCTTTGTACTCTGTCTTCTAAATCCGTATCTCAGGCTAAGTGTTCTCTCAACAGACAGAACTGCTATATAAAACTTATAGCCAAGATTTTCAAAATTAGAAGCCAAAAATCTGCATTTATGGGTTTTCAGAAGAACTGATAATTTCAGGGTAGTCCTGTTCAGGAAAATATCATGCCAAAATAGACTCATTTAATAAGTACAACATTAAAATGCTCAGCAAAAGGACTGCTGTCTCCTTTGAGCAGAAGCTGTGTCCAGAACTGGCAGACTTTGTTTCTTGCAAACTATTCAGCCCCATGAGGATGCTCATAAAAGGGACTACCAGTGAATAGTGATAACAGCTACAATATTCAGAATATTTACATTTAATGTCAGTTTCGCTTTGAAATGATGCCAAAATTTTCCCCCTTAAAATTTAAGCTCTTTTGCTCCCACTATGGATTCTAAATGCAATACAATATATATTTTATATGGTGAACTCATTTATATGGTGAAACATTTTATAAGGTAATATATATGAGGAAATAATGAGGAAAGTTTTAGATGAGATTTTAAGAGAAGTAGTGACTCAATGACCTGCTGGGAGAAGCATGAACCTCTTTGAGCTTGTTTTTTAAATTAGAAATAAAGATTTCTAAAAATACTGTCTATTTCACTAGTATTTTGAGGGGGAGATAGTCTATTGGTTCGTTTTCATGCAATTGAAAACAAAATCTGTTACAGATCCCACAGTCTGAAATTCTTACTCTGATAGGCTCAGGAAGGTATATTTTTCCTGATGTGAAATCAGGATTACAGCCCAAATGTCTGACCTTCGATTAATCAACTCAGAACAGACTAAAAGGAAAGACCCTTTGTTCATCATCTTTGGCTACAGACTGATGTTATCCCATGGTAACCTATGCAGCTCTAGATTCACCATTAGTCCAACTTCAGCAATGCCAGCCTTAAAAACTATTTTAGAAGGCAAGAATAATGAAAGTCATAGAGGTAACTGGAAAATGTGACACGCTGCAGTATCTGCTTTCCCCCTTGAATTGATAACTGATATTGTAGAAAAAAAAATCAATCTATTTGCCAATGAAACATGTTTGGTGGTATGAGGTAAACAGCTGGCTAAAATGGATATATTGATTAGGAAAAAAGAACTCTAATATGTTTAAGAAAATAAGTTAAGGTAGATCAACAACAGCTGATATTGGAAGTGGAAGAACAAGCCCAGAGGTAATTTTAGTAAGAATATTTCAAATCCCAGTCTGAAGAAGTGGAGATGCTGTGTTCAGAGGTTTTGCACAGAGTATCACAGGAACAAAATTGATGTTTTGGTGACCGAGGCAATAAAGGTGGAATGAAATTCAATAATCTAACATGAAAGGCCATGCACATTGAAGTTACAAGAACAATTTCTACTTTGATCTGAATATATTAAATCACTGCATAACTGTGAGTTACCCTTTTCTGCCTTGGCCAGGAAAAAAAACAAAACCACCCTGTATCAGTATGAACTGGGTCTCTTCCAAGTGGGCAAGGCAGTGTTAATGCCATGGTAAAAAGCACTTCTGTAAATGATCTCACTTCAATATTGTGCATGATCCTGATCAGCCATGTGCAAAAGAAACAAAGAAACAAGATGCATTTGATTCAAAAAGAGGTAGAAAAAAGTACTCAGGGGTGATAAGTGTAATGGAGAGCCTGTATTGTAGAAAAGAAAACAGAGTTTGAATCATTTACAGCGTTAAAATAAGAACACATAGCTCTTTAATTTATAAACACATAGAGATGAGAGGCAAGGGTACGGCTGAACATTGGAGCTGAAAAACAGTTATTTTAACTAATGGACAATGAGGGCATGAAAAATCAACACATATAAACATTTAGTCTGAAATCAGATGCTCTTTTGCCATGGGAACAGTAGTGTTGTGGAGTGGCTTTCCAGCAGCTGTAGCCCAATAAACTGGAGAAAATATCTTCATTTAGGTTATCTCAGGGATCATATGACTTGGTTTGCTACAGTATCAGATGGCTGAACTCAATGATTCAAGAGAACCCTTTCAGATTGTATTCCTGAGGACAAGCAAAAAGATGTTTCCTAGCAGGGCAACGAAGAGTAAAACAAGTGCAGGATCACTGTCAGAAAACACTGATTTCTGACAGCCTGCTCCAGTAACTGAGACAAAATAGCTGGAAACTTCATCAGATCTGTTCCTCTCAACTTTTTAAAAGATGAGAGGCAGTGCCAAACACTCAAAACAATAATGTCTTGCCTTTATAAACAACCTTTAGTATCACTGGACATAAACCAGAGACTTGGACATCTGCTGAGCATGCCTATTGGATTGGCATCAGTGCTCTCCCCCTGGCTCGCACGG
>NW_009969979.1:0-2591 GCF_000747805.2 Chaetura pelagica | reverse complement strand
AAAATTAATGTTTCTTTTACTTTTCCAGTGATCTGTTCAATGGTAAAAGAGCAGCTCTTTTCTAGCTTTGCACAGCAACACAATTTTGTGCAGTGTTTAGGCAGAAGTGCTGTTCCTATATATAATCTGTTTGTTGATTTGATGGAATTTAATGCTATATATATGTGTGTTTGTATTTATATTTATAGCTAAAGACTTAAAGAGAAGCAATTGATGAAATGGTTTATGTGTGGGGAGAAGTACTGGTGTTTAATATTCAAGATATGAAAGGAAGAAATTTATATACCTTTATTAAATGACTACTAAACTTATATCTTTTGGTTCCCCTCCTTCTCTGTATGCTGAATAGCTTGCAAGCTAGAATGACTTCCTTTAGTAATTCAATTTTGACTATAAGCTGAATTTTTTCAGAGTTAATATTTTGAAATTACAATGTGGTTTTTTCAATTTTCATTTCCAGTTTTTATTTTCTCTTGGGGGCCTTAACTACTCATAAAGCTGAAACACCTTTTGATATGTTCTCATTCTTTTCATCTTGCATTTTCCTGTTCTGTTGACAAATCTATCTTGCCCACTTGCATCCACCTCCTCAGAATGCATCTTTGAAGTGGGTTCTCCTAATCAGCTTCATCTTGATCAGCATCTCTGAGTCTCTGCTGGTTCCATCTTTGCATCCTCCACAGAAATAGGACACCTGTCTTAAGATCCTTTCTATCCTGTCTCCAGTTCATGTATCCCTTCTCATTTGTCAATCAAACATTGACTGTTGGCTCAGCCATGCAGCATTGTTGTGCACAGGTGAAATAATCAGGTGGGTATCTTTGGGCTTTCTTTCACTTTCTCCAATTTTAGAAGAGCTCCCTTTTACAGGGAAATAGGAAGGAATATACTCTGAAGTCCTAGAGGTGTCTACCAACATGTGGCATGAATTACATTAGCTGGTGCAACAGCAGGTTGAAGTGTTCTCATTGCCCTTTTGCTCCCTCTGTGCTTCTGCTGAGGACCTCCAGTCGTCAAAGTAGGACCTTTTTGGGGTGCAGGGGTCACTTCTGTGTGTCCAGTGCTGATGTGATTGCAGCCTGGTGCTTGGCTGGGTCCCTCAGCCATACTGCAGTGTAGATAGCCACAGCCAGGGGCACCCAGTTCCAGGGCTCTGGAGGGAATCCTGAACCAGACATTTTGGTTTTAAAAACAACACAAAAGTATTTCCACCTGCATCTGGTTTGCATAGTGTTATTATCGATTAAAAGGAGTGAACTGGACTGGGGTGAAGGATTTTGGAGCAAGACCAGGCTGTGTGGCACTGTCAGCAAAATGGAGGTTATTGCTCCAGCAGCTTTGGCTGTGGTTTTCTCCCTAATGAGGCTGTTGACTCTGCTGGTTTGCTTATTCCTGCTCATATCCTACTGCTTCTCTCCTGAGAACATCCCTTCCTCCTTGTGCCAAGTTCTTCTGCAGGTCCCTGCCCATCATTGGCAGCAGAAGGTGAACATGAAGTGACTGCCTCCAATGATGCCTCCTAAAGAGGAAGTGGTGTGGGTTGGAATTGGGTTTTATGTGCATTTCTTGGTCAGACTGTTTCAGTACACCTCTTACAAACAGAAGTAGTGATCGTGGAAAGAATTGGTGTGAGATGCTTTGATTTAGATGTAGAAACAGTCCAAAGTGTTGTTAGATTGTGCATGTCCGCATAGAGTGCTTTCCTTCAGTAGAGAGTACTGGGTTGGCTTTGAATGCCATAGAAAATCATGCTTTATTTGCCACTATAGAAACAAATCCCAGGATTACCATCTGATACGGATGATACATGCTTCTTTTCTGGCCTCTTCACTCTGAAAGCTTTTAGATGACCAAAAGAACATTTTGCTAGCTTAAAACAGAAAAAAAAATGAGCAATAAACTGGAATTAGAGCCTATACAAGAAAGGAATGGGTATTTGGTTTGGGAAATAATTCTCTTAAAATCAGACAGGCACTTCAGGTAAGAGGGAACTAGTGTGTGTCTGGCTGCAGCCTGATAAAATCTGTTGCAGTGGAGAGGGCACATAAAGAAGAAAAGATCCCTTTTGTCTGTTACTTTAATAAAATATTCTATTTGCATGCTTACCCAGTTGAAACATTGGGCAGTATAAACTGTAATCACTGCCGAATACAAAATCAGGTCATTTTGTGGTCTTTTCCTCTTTTTAAAAATAGATAGGGTTTTATTCTGAAATTAGCTATATAAATCATGACTGAAGTTGTTATTGTTCTGCCTCAGCAGCAGCACTGATGCCCTTAACCCATATATTTTCTAGCAGTACCATTTCCCTGCTTTAAAAAGAAAAAGAGGCTGGAAATGCATGTGGTTTGCAGCTTTAAAGTCCAGGTTGTGCAGTCTGGGTGAGATCAGACTGTCTGCTAACTCCAGTGAGCTAAGAGTAGCTATTGATAGCAGCAGTGCTTTATTCCCAGCATGCTGTAATACTGTCAGCAGCTACCACTGACCTTTTATTTCCCATATATTATGCAGAGGTCTTGCCATCAAAACTTCAGATTCCTGACTTCTTACACTAGATGCATCATCATCTTCTTGCAGGCTGTATTTTTTTT
>NW_009969978.1:0-2541 GCF_000747805.2 Chaetura pelagica | reverse complement strand
TGGGTATCCCAGAGATAGGCCAGCAATCCTGGTGAAAACAAAGGAGTTGGCAGGTCTGAGCTTTGAGCAGCTTGTGAGATGTCCCCACCTAAGGAACAATTTTGAGGCATGTGATAAGGGGCTGTGTAATGTGTCCACTTTGTGAAAAGGTTGTGGTGTTTTGCCTACAGGCCTTTCAGAGCTGCCTTTTCTCTTGTGCTGTGCAGCCTGCTGACCTGCAGGATTGTTGTTATGATGGGTGAGCTCTGTTTCTCTAGCAATTAGAGAAATTTGCTACTTCCTAAGTACAAGTTCAATAGTGAATGTGGTTTTGGTGTGGTTTTTTTGTGTTTTTGTGTTGGTTTTTTTTCTTCTTTCTTTCTGAGAAATGTATCAGTATAGATCAATTGTGCCCAATAGCCATGTGTTTGCTTACATAAATCACATTTAAAATGATGACTGTGATTTCATGAGCTTGACTACTGAGCACCTTGTGGGAGTGAGGGAGACTTTCAATGGTGTGTTTTGCATAAAGAAGCTTATTTCCAGTGCTTTACTGTTCATGTTTGTGATGCTTTTGCCTGGTCTCTATTTGTAAACTAAGTTAGTGGGCCAACACTTAAAAAACGTGAGGTCCAGGCAAATTGCTTTTGACTTTGTGGAATCTTAGCCTAGGAGGGAGAAAAGGCTGCAAGAAAGCAAACACAGGAGTTAAACTGTTGTTTGCAGATTGACTCTGACAGCCTGACCAGAAGCTGCATGTGCCTAAAGGCATCAGAGGAAAGCGTATCCCTTACTGACCTGAACGTGACAGCAGGGGAGAGAACTCACACGTGGCATAACTCACACATGACTTCTCCTTATTGTAAAAGTTGTGGTCATATTTTTCTCTGCTTCTCTGAATGCTGCCTTGGTCAGAATCACACGACTGACTCATCCCTACATCTGGGGATTGACGTCATTGTGATGCACTTTTCATTTCTAGCGTGAATGTTCTAGTGTCTCCAGTAGGGAATTTAAAATGAATGCATGATGTCATTTATTATTGATGAGAGCTAAATGAACTAGAAAAATGGCATTCATGGGCTTTCCAACTCATTCTCCAATGCACTGAACATATTGGACATCAGATCCTGTCAACACAGTCATCTGAAAATGTCTCCTTCAGTGTTTCACTCCTAAGAGCCTGAATTATTCATCAGAGATTTTACTATGGTAACATATTCTTATAATCACACAGAACTTAATTCCAGTGCATGAAAAAGCAAGTTTGCTGCTTCTGTTTGCTTAAAAACAGTTAAATGTATTAATGCTTTCTCTGTCACCCTTCTAAATCCATCGTAGCGAGTCAGATCTTTAGAACTGAAGTGGTTACAATAGCCAAGGTGCTCATGAAGCACTAGTGTGAAGTATTTGTAGTTCTTGGATGAGTGACATGAAATGACACATCTGGATTTAGGAAGTTGAAGTCTCTGTGGGGTGAGGAGTCTGAAGCAGGATGCCCTCTGTGCTGAGGCACATCACAGCCCTGTGGCACAGGGGCTGGAAATGCCCTGGGCAAACTGAAATGCTTGGAACACAACAGAAAGAGATGAAGGCCTTGAATTCTCAGTTACTGCTTGGTAAGAGGATGGGAGGTTTTGCATTTGGGTTTGTGTTTTTCCTTTGGAGACAAAATAAATGTATCTTAGAGAGTTTCTTTTTAGCTGGTATTCAGGGCCTTCTTTCTGACCAGCACTCTGACAAGGGACATGGCAGAAACAAATGGAATGTTGGGGTATAGAAGTTACATTCTGTTGTGTCAAGTGGGGAAAAATGAACTGATGACTTTGCCTGAAACCTGATCAAAAGTAATAATAATTATAGGGCTATTTACAAGCTTGAAAATAAGTTTTCAGGGTTAACATTTAGACAGGTATATCTCTGTGGGTGATGTAGTGGATTTAGTTCTGTATGTGTAGCACTGTTCAAGCTACAAAGTGGAGATTACCATGCTGGGGCAAAGCTCTGAGCCAGAAGCCATGCAATTTATCTGCTTTGAGTGCTTACTTGGAGTGAGAAGATTGTGTTTCTGTGTGTTCAGAATGTTTGTTTTCATGCAGCCATAAAGCATCAGGATGGTCATTTCCCCATCAGCACAGAACTGACATCTCACATCAAAGAGACCTACAAACTGGTGACATAAAGAACAGGAATAGTGTTTCTGCTCTTACGTGAAGGGAGAGGATCATTGCTGTGGACAAAGCTACGTATTTAGACCTAGCATGAACAGAATTCAGGAAATGTGTCTTGAGTCCTAAGTGCCAAATGACTGACCAGTACTGCTGGTGCAAAAAAACATCTCTTAAAATTGCTGTCATCCTTTATATGTGGGTCAAGCATGAATTTATCTTAGATGCTGAATTGAAAGATAAGTATAAAGTAGGCCAAATACAGGATTGTGGATTTTTGGTTTGGGTTGTGGTTTGTTGTGTTTTTGTTGTTTTTTTTTCTCCTGGCTGTTTTTGTTGGATTTTTTCTTTCTGTTGAGTTTTGGTTTGAATTTGAATGATTAAAAAAAAA
>NW_009969977.1:0-2585 GCF_000747805.2 Chaetura pelagica | reverse complement strand
AAAAAAAATTGTTGAAGACAGTAAAATATTGAACCTCGGTATACCTTCATCGTCATAAGCACTCAGGTCCTTGCCAACATCTGAAGGACTAATAATCTTTCTCAAAAGGCGCTTGAGCTACAGTGATTTAGTTTTGCTATGCATCTGTAACTTTTAATTATCTTGTAATCAGGCTGTGAATAAACTAAAGTAGGTTAATTTAAAAAAAATCCTATTAGAAGCAAGTGTTTTGACTGGCTCTGAAACATAACCAACACCCAGTGAGATTATAGAAATGAAGAAAGAGTGATACAGTATTTTGAATTTCTTGAATTAATTTGGATATCCCTCAACATTACTTTGTGTGTTCAGCAGACTTAGTACTATTATTTTCACTTAATGTGTCACATGGTCACATGAAATGAAAGACTTGTGAAAGTCTGGACTTGACTGAGTAATATTTATGATTATAGATTATATCTTTCCAGTAATCCGCTTTGAAAATTTCCTCTGCAAGATAACCTGCGAGGTTAAACTATGCTTTATGTCTTTGTGAACAAGCATTGCATTTCCCTAAACCAGTTATTGGCCCAAAGAAGTCTGTTATTACACAGCATCTTTTGACTACTCATAGACTGTTAGTTTGCATGTCATTAAGGTATAACAATAGTCTGGTGTCTGTAATGTGTATTGTTAATCTTGATGTTCATTATCTCCACTGCATATCTCTAGGAACTGCTATGAAAATGCTAATTAATTTCTATATTCAAAGTGTCAGCAACTAGCCTCTCATTTCCACTAAGTGTTGTACCACTTACATTGTCTTGCAAGAAAATGGTGTGTGCATGTGAAGAGTTTTCTGAACTGCAGGGTGGAGAGAAAATTGACGTTTAAATCACTCTGATATCTGCACTATACAGAGCATTCAGTACAGTACAAAATGTAGTGAAACTCTCTTTTCAGATTGAAGACCATTGTTGTATTTTCTAGTCACTATTCAGACTGCAAGTATTGAAGGTGCTTCACTGAATATATCTATGTATGACTGTAAATTTATGAATATAAGAAAATGGCTGGGAACGTATATCAGCTAAATGCCTTCCTTCCGGTCACAGAGACTATTCTCATATTTTCTCAGCTACCAGTGGGTATATCAAATAATGATAAAAATCCACCTGAGGGTTCAGATAAATAATCCCCTGGAAGTATTTGGAGAATAGGGATTTCTTATGTTCTGATATATATATATTAATAGCCTCACTGGGGCATTATGCAAAAAAATAATGTTCTTTTTAACCTTGAAAAGGATAAGAATTTGTTATTTCTAACATCCCTACAGTTATACCTCATAGCTATTGCAGTAAAAGAGGTTAGAGTAAAAAATCCAGGAAGCATACAGATATTTCAAACTGTAGGCTGAAAAGAGAGAATATCTTAGAAATGCAGGACCAATCTCCCTTGGTATTACACTGTCACATTTGCAGAGAGAATGGTCAGAAACCTTAAAAACAGACCCTTAACATCCAATAATGTAATAGCTGAGTAGATTCAAATTGCTGGGGTTTGGTACTTGTACAGTATATATAGGAGAAACATACAGTAACTTATTATCTTTACAGTATGTTTTTCTAATGAGCAAGTACTTGCTCACCCTTACATTTTTTACTCTGCTAAATGCCATGAAGTACAAGAACTGCTCTGTTATGTAAATGAAAAACAGTATGTGAACATGCAAGTAATAATGAACACTTCTGATATAGCTTTAATCTTTAATTCAACACAAAACTTACGACCTGTATTCCAAGCTAGTATAAAACGAGACAGATAAAAATTGTTTGATTTGCATCACCAGAAGAATTGGCTTGGGATTCTTGCTGGCCAGGAGGTCAGTTTGTTACTCATGAAAATGAAATGAGTTGAGGAGCTGGGATGTCAGACAAGATAAATCATAATTTATAGTCCTCTAATATGTTCCAGTCTATTGTATGTGTAAGTAGTTGTGAAGAAAAAGAATCTGATAACTAATTTTTCCTCACCCAAAAAAATGTTCAGTAATAAAAAGAGCTTAACGGAAGGCATTACCAGGCATTTTTGAAGTGGCAATTCTTTTATCATGAAACAGAGAGAGGAGGTTATTTAGGAGGTTATTATTTACTTTTGAGAACAAACTCTGATGTAACTTCACAAGCCTTTTAAAATGTGACTGTAAAATAGTTACATAGACAGGACCATAATAATATGTGTATGATTTTCAAATGCACAGAAATGCAGGTGGATGTGCAGCTGATATTCCATTTCACAGAAATTCTGTTGTCATCTACAGAGAGAAGTCACTATACTTCCTCCCTTAGGGCAGTATAACAAAGAACAAAATAGTATGCAAGGCACCAATCAGAGACAGCTTCTCTCCAGATACTGTTAGTATTAAAATAAGTTCATATTATTGAGTGAAGTTCTCTGCTATGACCTTATCTATGCAGGGAAAAATGTATGCATGATATTGCAAAAAATCTTAAAAAGCTGCAACATGTTATGCAACAGACGTGGACCAGATTTCAGTTCTTTGCAAATAGAAATTGCCTAATAAATTAAAAAAAAAAAAAAAA
>NW_009969976.1:0-2581 GCF_000747805.2 Chaetura pelagica | reverse complement strand
GTCCCTTCCAACCTAGCATTCTGTGATTCTATGAAGTATTTGATGATGCCCTTACATGGGTGGACTGGTAAAACATTTTTAAATGTTACTTTGCTGTGGATGCTACCTTTTTAATTTCTGAGAAACATACCTATTTGCCATACCTTTAAAACTGTAGTATATGGCTGCAAATATTAATTGATGTTCCTCCAAATGGGCTGAAAGGTTTTGTAATGACTTCATATAAAACTCTGCTTTTCAGAAGAGTGAACTATTGCTTTTTCTTATCTAATAGATAATAGATCTAGAGCACTGCTACTGTGTGCTGAAGTATATGGCAGATAACTAATAAATTCTAAGAAAAGATGCCTGAGATAGGGAAGTGATACAATCCTATTTTATCCACCCAGTTTTTTAAAACAAGTGACTAGGTTACAGTGTCATGAATAGAGCTGAGGCTTTAGTACTAGTCATGGTGCTTTTTCTTCATACCCTATGTCTATGTTTGTGTCTGCACGTTTTGACATCATCTCACATGGCATTCACAGGTAGTTTTTGTGTAAGGTGAGAACTACATTAAAGTTGTGAGATACAGTGAGTTGAAAATTGCTCATAATAGCACGTAGAAAGGAAATACTTTGTTTTCAACCTAGAAGGGAGATGGTGAGCATGGGTTTAACAGGGATCAGCCCTAGAGTTCAGTATCAGGCAATGCTTTCAGAAGAAAAATGGACCATGAACACCATGTTACTAGAGATAGGAAATTTCCAAAAATAAGAGCTGCATCCAGGAAAGAAAGATTTTCAGAATCCTTTTTTCCTATCTCCTTCGGCCTTCTCCATGATGACAGTTACTTTGTCATCAAAGTAAGCTTTGGCTGAGAATCCATATGTAACACTAGAACACAAAGGCTCCATGCCTTTTATCAAGTAGATAACTGTAATTTACTTTTGAATGATGATAAGTACACCTTAATTTAGAGGTGGAACTGATCACAAAGATACTTAAATGTCTAAATGAGGGAAGGAGGGGTTGCTTAAATTGCTTCTTTGTCTCCTTTGTGATCAGTTCCCCTGCCCCATTCAGCAGCAGTCCCACATTTTCCATAGTCCTCCTCTTGCTGTTGCTGTTCCTGTAGCAGCCCATTGTGTTGTCCTTAACTCCCCTTGTCAGGTTCAACTTGAGGTGAACTTTGAAAATCCGAAATGGATCCTTGCATGCTCAAAGAGTGTCCACATCTCATGTGCTTTCTTTTTGGTTTTGAGTTTTGTCAGGAGATTCTTGCTCATCCATGCAGGCCTCTGGCTTGATTTTCAGCTCCTTAGGATGAACCATTCTTGAGCTTGGACCCCTCTTTTTTCCAGGACCGTTATCCCGTAGGATTCTTCTGTGGGAGGAGCAAGATCCCTGAATGCCCCAAAGGTGGCTCCTTGAAGCTTAGAGTTGTGATCCTGCTGTTTATATTGCCTCATTCTCAAATGGAGTATTCACAAGAAAGCACCAAAAATTACTAGTAGTCTAGAAAGCATGGTTTAAAAGACTGTGTTTCACAAACTAGTTCTTTAGATCATTATAGGACACTAGAGTGATAAGCCTTGAGAACTGTGAAAGCTGGCATCAAGGGCAAAAGTGATAAATTGTACCATTCAGGAGTAGGAAGAAGCAATGGGCCTGTATTGCGGTAGAGTGGGTTTAATTTTAGTTTTAAGAAAATCTGGAATGACTTAGTTGTATGGTTAGGTTGGGCAGGATTACACTGTTGTGACTTGAAAGCTGTAAGCCAGCGTGGATCAGAGCTTGAAAGAACAAGATAGCATGTGTCAGCAAGGGGTCTTTTTGTGTCAGCAAGAGTTCCTCTGACCTGCAGGATAATGTCACACTGATCATAGCTGAGAATTAAATTAAACACTTTCCTTTCAAATCCCAGGCAGTGTTTAAAACAAGAAAAAGAACTTATTTACAAGCTTCATAAGTTTAATAAATTATCAGTGAGAGAAGCTCGTGGTTTTGCACAGCTGCTCTTCAGGTGAAAACATACTTGAGAGGTCTTCCTGCCTTGCTGGAAAGTAATGTAGAACTTTTCAGCGTTTAGCAATGCATCTGAACTGGGAAAGCAGGAGGAAAAGATTTTGCCTTTTCTCCACCAATAACATATGATGGTCACCAGCCTGTGCCAAGAAAGGGCACGGCTTGGCTTTTATGCCTATCACAACTGTAACTGTGTTTAAAGTGTAAGCTTCAAGCAATTCAGATGGAGAAGAGGCAGCTTTTAGTAGCTTCAATCTCATCAGCACTTAGAGAAGTTACTATAGAAACTGTTACAGCAGAAACAATAAAAGGAAACAAAAACGGAAGGGGGAGGGAATTAAGATCTTAGAGAATTTGGAGTAAAAATAAAGTGAAATACATGTCATAAGCTGAAGTTAGTGAGGTAAGAAAAAAAAAGGCTTTCTTCTAATTAAGATAATCATGGTTACAGAAACTAGAGAAAGAAAAGACCCATGAGGCCATTATGCTGTTTCTTTGGGCTCAATATAGAACCGGCCTTACGAGGAGAGGCTGAGGGAGCTGGAGGAGAGGCTGTTCAGCCTGGAGAAGAGGA
>NW_009969975.1:0-2579 GCF_000747805.2 Chaetura pelagica | reverse complement strand
TTAATTTGCCATGACTGGATGGATTCCATAACTCATGGTGAGACACAGAAAGATTCAAGTCCTATAAGAAATATTTCACCTCCAGAGGAAGCACTGAAATGGCCTAAGTGAAACTCAGCATAAATTTCAATTAACTGATTTACATACAAGATACTGCATTGGACATCCTGCCTTTATATTACTACATGCTTGCAGTTAAATAGTCTTCAGTTCCTCTCCATTTTTTCAAAGCAAAGCTAGAAGGGCTACTGATGACCTTTTAACTTTGTTTCATCTCAAAGATGTCACTAGTTCTCCTTTCTCTCACACAATTCATGAGCTATTGACCATTACTTATGCAGATATATTTTGCATTTTGACAGTTTTCCCCAGATTCTCTTATTTTAGAAGTTGAGATTTGGTGTTCCAATTATCAATAGTCAAGAAAACTCTTGAAACATATTTGTTGGCCTTTTTTTTTGGGTCATTCCAAAACCTTTGCTGAACTGTTTTCCTCCTGGCAGAAGGAAAAATGAACATGTTTCCCAAGTGTCACCCAGTCAGCACAGAAGCTGACAGCATGAAGAAGGGAAAAGGCTGAACTTTTAGCAAAGTAGATACTAATGCTGCAATCCAGGTTTGGTATCTTCACTCTAATAAAGCTTTCACAGCACTTGTTCATGGGGTGTTCTGTTAGAGACACTACCATGATTTCACTGCTGGGTTTGCTTGGATGCTGGTTTGTTTTTCTTTCATGTGGGAAGAAATGAATCCCAAATAGCAGCTGAAAAGTAGAAGAAAATCTTTGCTTAAAAACAAATGTTTCAGCTACCCACCACATTCAACAGACTTGTTTCAACTGTGAGCTTCTTGCCAGAAAATCATTTCAGATGTTCAACTCACCAAGACCTGAAAGTTTATGGGCATGGTAGGTATGGAAAGGACAAAAACAGATAACTGAATCCTGAATCACTTTAATTTAAAATGCAACATAAATAAAAGCTCCAAGCTGCATCTCAACAAATATACATTAGGACACTTAGTACTTGTACAGGTTCCAGGATTAAGTGCTTTATACTAAATGCATTGTATCATTCTATTTACTGCCAATTTTTAATATTTCTCATGAAGCTTACTACCACATTGACTGCCAAGAGCATTTTTGAAACCTCATACATTCTGTTAAAACATCAAGAACACCATATTTTCAAAAGGGAAAGATTTACTTTAAATGTTATCAAGTTAAATTTTTCTTCTAGTTGTACCAAGTGGTGGTTTTATTCATATTCTGTTTTCTAGTAACTAAATTTACCTTTTGTAAAGGAATATAAAAATTGGTTTTGAGTTTGGTGCTAGAGTGATAGGATCATGCTATTTCCTACATGACAGTGGGCAAGTTCTGGCCCAACTAGAGCAATGGGCACCACAGCAAAACAAAGTTACCCACATCAAAGCTTGTTTCCAGATCATGACATCCAAGGTTCTCAGTTACACAGATTAGAAGTCTTCGTTATTCAAAACTAAAGATTCCTGAAAATCAATTATTGAGGATTTAACCCGATTCAGATTGCAAGCACTGAACTCTCTACATAAAACCAAGTACCAACCACCTCACACCAACCACACTGCTGCTACCAGAAGCATTCTTCCTATATAATTACTTACAGCCCATAACTAACCTACTTGTACCCTTATTGTTAAAAAGTTTCCTAGATCTGGAATTGTATTAGACCATCAATTCCAGAGTTTAACAGTGTGATTGTCTGTTTCTCTTTATTTTTCATATAATGAAAATATGTCTACTTTTGCTACATGTTGTACTAAGGATGTAAAACTACACACTGTACCTGCTCTCCTTCACCTCTCTCACCAATCTGTGGTTTGCTAAGCTAAGTGAACTGAAGACCAACAGCATACATGCACTCTGTGCATGTAACATCAAGACAGTAACGGAAGAGTAAAAGGTCTCACATCCTGCATCAGGTCAAATTTGCTACATATTGCTGCCTAACATGGAACAATTAATTTCTTCCACAGAAAACACTTCCAGTGAAACAGGGTTTTCACCCCTCAAAGATGCAGACTACAATCCTGGGGAAGAGAGCTACAGACAATGCAGTCCACAGAAAAGGCAGATACTTTTCAGGTTGTAAAACACATTAGTGCAAATAACATTAGGCAAATTTATGCAAATTGCTCACAAGGAAAACCTAAATTTACACTTAGTTCAGTTTTTATTAGAATTTAAGCCCTCTTTTTACCTTCTACCAAAACTATCATGATTTTATCACTTAAGTAATAAGAACTCCTTTGTCCTTAGCTATTTAGTTAGCACTCGCTAGTTTCATAAACTATTACCTCATTAATAAAGTTAGTGTGATCAAGTTGTCTCATTCTGCATTTAATGCTAAAAGAATTTTACATACTGCTGTAGGATTTCTGAAAATTACACTGTAGTAGAATCTTTAATGATGATACACATTATGACCATTTTACTTTTAATCTCTCTGAAACCAGCATGACTTGAAATATTACCTGATTATTGGACACCAAGTAGAATGTCTGCATGCTTAATATCTTGTATGTTTTGTGGAGGTCAA
>NW_009969974.1:0-2576 GCF_000747805.2 Chaetura pelagica | reverse complement strand
TCTTGTTCAGAAAACATCAGGTGTCTGTAGAGCTAGAACAGGACAGAGAAGGACAGAGCTATGCTCTTAACTCCTGGTGGGTAATTAAACAACAACCCCCCCCACACACACACACACCCCTGACAGAAGAATGGAGAGTAAATGTGGATGATTTATGCTCTATCATGCAAGCCTGAATATTTTTTTTTGCTCTTTCTTACCCCTTTCCTTGCAAGCTATACTTATTTGGCAGTGTGACTCAGTGCTTCCACAGAATTATGTGTGTGTTTTCATTTGTGTCCATTGCCTAAGGAATTCAGTTCCAGTGCAACGTTGCATTCTTCAGCTGACATGTCTGCAGTGGGTTCAGTGGCAGCTCAGGCAGCCCCTGCTGCTTTCTGCAGTGTCACAGGAGATGAGTTAATGGCCAAGTCCTGGAGGTGCAAGAAGGCAGTAACTGGGGTAGGTCTGTGGTGAGTTTAGGTGCCATGTGCTCATGCAGTTTGTCACTCAAAATGCAGGGTTTGTCAGAGAGAAGGTGGCTGGAGAATTGACACCAGGATGTTGCCATCACAGGTGTGGGACATCCAGGCATGTGTTCATCTGTAGGTGCTCCCTGTGTGTGTGTTTGTACAAGAGCAGAGGGATTCCATAACCTGGTCCCCTGGGTTGTCTAGATAATACAGTAAAAATGCAGTTTGGCCTGAACTGATGTTTTGGATTCTTTCAGAACTTAATAGTTAGCAGCTTGAACATTTATTTAATGTTAGGTAACATTAGCTTGCTACTACTGCTTTTTTACTCAGGCCTCACCTGGGAGTGGCCTCTTAGTTTCAAAACAAAGAGTAGTAAAAAGCACAACCACTGAAATGAAGTTTATAATGCAGCTTAGGTGTGTATTCATGCTGTGGTCATAAAATAGTTTACTTACTGCTAACCTCTTTCTTTTATTAAAGATTAGAAAAGCTTAGCAATGGAGATTGCTCATAGTCATTATTATGAAACATGTCACAACGTTTCCTTGATTATTTTTTTCACCCACAAAAATACTTTGTTTCGAGTTTGGTTTATTTCAAAGTCTGAATCAGTCTTCTGCTAAATATTTTTCTCCTCTGTCAGACTGTATTTAATCTCCCTGCACCTACAGTTTTATTTGCCAGCTATTCCTACGATTAAAATCTATCACTCTTGCCTTGTTGTTTATACTGAGTGCAGCAGCAGTTTACACTGATTCCCTGGGTCACTATAACTTTAATTTTTGTGTACTGCATGAGCAAGCTTTACAGTGTGAAAGGAAAGGCAACAATACAGTCAGGATGAATAAAACCATTTTTTTTTTGTGTTATGTAATGTACATTCATGCTAATATGATGCAACAGAATTATTACTTGTGGCATTCTTAAATCCCTTTTGAGTTCAGTAGTGTTGCCTGCTGTCTCAAACAGGATGTTCTTTGTTTCTACTGACTGAGCAG
Organism: Chaetura pelagica; assembly: GCF_000747805.2. NCBI lineage: Eukaryota > Metazoa > Chordata > Aves > Apodiformes > Apodidae > Chaetura > Chaetura pelagica. The sequence goes on along the minus strand of NW_009969974.1, from coordinate 1,123 downwards.
AAAGTGATGATGAGCTTCACCATTAAATTGCATTCCTGGAAGGGGAAAAATAGTTTGACTTTGGACAGAAAAGTATCACAATTTTTTTACTACCAACACTATAGGTACTGGTGAGAAATAGTCTTTATGTTTCCAAATGGTCAAAATACAATCTTTTTTTCATGTTGACCTATGATTTTCAGAAAATGATGTGACTCTTGCCATATTAAATGTCTGCCTGTTAGTGGTAATATCAACCATCCCCTCTCTTTGCTCTCCTTGGCCTTTATTTAAACATGACAATGTATTTTCTTGTAACATTTTTCATGAAAGAAACATGGCAAATTACTAACCAGACTTTCAGAAATAAAATTTGGTATCTTTTTTAGGGTAGACAGAGAGTTGCCATCATCTTTAACACCAAACCAACCTAGAAATAGGAGGATAATTGAGAATTTTCAACTTTGTGCAGTGATTGTGTTGTTGGGCTGATACCAGGGCAGCATTAAGTAGCATCAAAGTTCAGTTGTCCTGGAAATAACCCTCTATTGTCTAGCCTTGTGTCAAAATAATCAAGAGTCATATGACTATAAACCAGATCATTAGGGAGCTGGGAGGGGATGCAATATTCAAATTGCAATTTTGCAGTAATTGCAGCATAAGCATTGGGGTGGGTGAGAGCAGGAGCCTGGGCTGGGAAGAGGGTTACATGCCAAGCCTTGAAAGACAAGGCTTTCAACTGCAAGGCAGACTATGAGTTATTATGGGCTGGGATGATGACTTTAGCAGCTGTATTTTTTTATACCTGGGAGGGTATTGATGTGAGTGACGTGGGGAGAAAGGTCTCCAGTGTTGTAGGTCTTTGTAATCTAGATTAGTTTAAAAGAGGGGAAAGAAGTCTCTAGAGGTCAGTGTTATCACATGTCATAGAATCAGGTAACCTGCCTTCTCCCAGCTTATAAAATCTCCCTTGTATAAAGTTCTTTAATATTTGCATGCAAAATGAGTCCTGGAAGGACAAAATGACACTAGTTTGTGCTTTTAGGTCAGTAATTTAGCCTAAAATGCCTAATTTATTGAAGTGAGGAAGGTAGGTTATTACCTGTGCTTGTTTACCAGGACAGGTTGGGGGCTGAGCTGCTGG
>NW_009969973.1:0-2576 GCF_000747805.2 Chaetura pelagica | reverse complement strand
ACCTGTTTCAGCATCTCACCACCCTCACAGTAAAAATTTCCATGTCTTCCTTGTAGTGGGGAGCCCAAAACTGGCCTCAGCCCTGCAGACATGGCTTTACCATGTCGATACTGAATAAGGATGGAGTCACCCTTTCCCCATAGCTTCTGGCAGCACTCTTGCTAATAAAGCCAGTATGCTGCTGGCCTTCTTGGCCACAAGGCCACACTGCTGACTCCTGTTCAACTTGTTGTTTGCCAGGACTCTTGGGCCTTCCCTTTAGAGCTGCTTTCTAGCCAGTTGGATCCCAGCCTGTGCTTTTGCAGGGCATTATTCCTTAGTAGGTGCAGGAGTTTACATTTGCCTTTGTTGAACCTCATGAAGTCTCTGCCAACCCATTTCTCCAGACTTTTGAGATCCCTCGTCAATGTCCTGCCCTTCAGTGTATTCATTGCTCCCTCAATTTTGGGTCATCAGTGAACTTGATGGAGGTGCACCCTACTTCATTGTTCAGGTTTAATGAAGACATTAAATAGCATCAGACTCAGTAGTGACCCTGGAGGAACACCACTAGTAACCACTCACCAATTCAACTTTGACCTGCTGCATGCTACACCTCATGCCCTGTGGACTAGCTAGTTTTCCATTCATCTGGACATTCTCCTGCTCAGTCCTCATATCTTCAGGTCAGCTCCCAGGATACTGAGATGCCCAAAGCCTTGTAAAAGCTCAGGTAAATTACATCCACTGTTTCCCACTGTCTGCTGACATCACCATTGCCCACTAGCTGCCATCATTGCCCATAGTGTTGACCAGTGTTTGCCACAGAAACCACGTGAAAGAATCCTAATGAAATTGGTTTCCTGGTTCAGCTAATAAAACTGTGAGGACTTGACTGAATACTAATGCCAAGAGACAATGGCAAAATAAGTTTTGTTGGAAAATACTGCTGCAAAGTATTATATATCCACAGAGAAGGGTTTGATGTATTAGTAATCAACTTCCCTGAAATATTCCTATAATTGTTATGGTTCTTTAGGCATAAGGAAATAATTTTCTAGATTTGTATGTTAGTTAGTCTGTCAAGCCCAAAATGAAGTAAATTTTCACACATCAATCATTAGCATATTTGCCTAAGAAACAAGTGTGCAGAATTCATGCAAAATCAACAGCTTATTCAAGTAAATACATATTCATAACTATTCTATGTGAAATATTGCTTTATGAGTTTATTCAGTGAATACTAACTACATCCCTAACAAATATACCAAAATAACAGTTCCTCTGTTACTATGGAGAGAGAGAGGAGAAAGTAATGTGCTTGACTAACTGTAGAATCTTTGGAGTAAAAACAAGATAGCATGATTTCATCACATACAGTAATAATAATTTAGCAGCCTAACGTCTTCCATTCAAAGTTTTGGAGAGAGAAATGGAAATTTGCTGATAAGTCCAGAGACATACTACAGGGTTCTTCTATGTGAGGGATATTTTCCATCATTCTGAGATACAATGAAGGGAAAGTGATTCTCAGCAGAAGTGAAGCAAACATGAGAACAAATTTGGCATTAGCAAATATGCCACATCTTAAATTGATTCTAGCTCACCGGACTCCATCGTTGCTATCATAGCCAATCCCTTTCACATCTCCTGCAGCCCAGCTAGCAAAGCCAAGTGAGGATACCTATCCTTGAAGGAATCAGTATGCACATGTGCACATACATACCTGCAGACACACAGCCATTTGATTCTTCATCTCCATAATGCGATTTTCTTGTCTCAAGTAGAATTCAATCACTCCCCTTCACTCTGACGCATTGCAAGGAAGTAGCATGACATACTTTTATTACCATGGGTGTAGAAAAACTAGACTGCAAGTCACATTGATCAGAGAGTCAGTAAGGTGAAGAATGGTCCTGGTGATATGGAGCCTGCAGAAGCATTGGCAAATAGTGGCTGCAGCACTGCCAAGTCTCTTCGCAGCCAGGCACAGAGAGACTCAATACTGCATTAAAGAAAGGACATGGCATGCTGCATTTTATAAAGCAGCTAAAAATAATACTTTACACTTTATCACCTTTTTGCTGAGCACTTTGCACAAATTAATTATTTCAGTTGCCAAGCACCCGTATGTGGTAGCTTTCCATATGGCAGAGGGGCTTTTTCATCCCTAATAGCAGGCTGATCTCATTATTATGCAGCAGATTTTTTTCTTTCTGTACACCAGGCCTGGGTTCTTACAAGGAAGTGATTATACTTGCCTAAATGGAGATTCTGGTGACAAGATAATTTACAATGCTCTGTTGCATAATCATTGAGCCAAGGTCAGGGAAACCATTGATGTAGTATAGTCAGGGCACTTGTAAATAAAACACATGTCACCAAAGAGTTCAGTCTCAGTCAGAACAGACAGACAAGAAAGAACCTCTAGCACTCTTGTCATAGTAAAATCTTATTCTCCTCCCTTGTCTCCAGAGATTCTGTGGTTGGCTAATTAAAGAAGGAAGTGTAACTATTCATCTAACCTCACTTGTTCTCAAATTTACCATAATTTCTATACTTGAAAGGCTGGTGAAATGAAACAGCACTACTACAGT
>NW_009969972.1:0-2575 GCF_000747805.2 Chaetura pelagica | reverse complement strand
AAAAAACCCCACCCAAACAAAAACAAAATAGATTGAACTTTCACAGAATTTTATCTTTTTTGTTAAATTCAAGAATACTTCTGTACTCTATCAGAGAGTTGGTACCAAATTAGATAAAATACTTGTTAGACCTTTAGGCTATGCAGCTGAAACCATTAAGTCTTTCAACTCAGTTTTACATAGGCAACTGGCACAGATAAATAGTAGAAAAGGCCAGAAGCCAACAATTAACCATTATATTTTCCATTTTATGAAGAAGCATAAAAATAATGCAAACAGCTGTTTTGTTGACTGCGTGCTCAATCTATATACATGAAACTAATGCCAACACAGACAAAGAAAATTCAACAGTTCTCACAGCATACTATGAGTCTGCATTTCTTATCAGCTCAATTCTACATCATCACAGAGGATATCTCCTTTTGCAGAGTTATTGCTGACTTGATGCTCTGCAAAGGCAGGATGATTCAAGCCCTACATGCCTAATTTATCATCATCTTGCTTATAGACACCGACATTATCTAAAGCAGTTGCAGCAACTTCACCTCAGGAAAATCAAGAATGTTATTACAAATGTATTACTAGTCCCCTGCCTAAACTGCTCCAGGGAGGGAGGCAGATGTACTGTGGTTATCTCAACATTCATCCCTGCTTAACATCAAAGAGATTTTCTCAAACTACATAGACTTCCACAGGCACATTGAAGTTTTTTATCCAGAAGATAAAGGAAGAGAATGAAAGAGATGTGTATATGGAAACAAAAGGGAGATGATGCATTTCTGCAGCTTTATAGTGTGTGTGCTTAAACATGAAATGTCAGATACAAACACATCACCTACTGTTACCTGCACCATGCTAGTGCACCTGTACTGCTTCCAGGGTTACCTCAGCTACCGCACTGAACAGTTTTAGAGGTGTAAACAAATGGTACATAGAAGTATGCTGGAGATTTAAGCATAGCTCTCTCTCTTGTTGAGTCTAGAGACTCCTTCACCAGTTCTGTGGCCCCTGATAACCAAGGACATCTGGACTACTTCCTCCAGCCTCTGCCTTCAATACGCAACAGTTTGGTCCTCCCCTGGAAGATGTTGTGCTGACCTTACATGGTGCATAGAGAAATGCCACCCTGAAAGATCCAAGACAGTTTCAGCTGAATATTCTTTGCTACAGCAGCTGAATACATAAAAACTGCTCTGAGCTGTATATTGAGAATCCAGATAGTAACGTGTAACTGAATTATTAACTGAAAGCTAAATAAATTGGAGGAGCAGGTCTGATAAACTAAAATCAGCTACATTATCACGCTTAACATGCTGGACTGAGAAGGATACAAGAAAACTGTCCCTTACAGCTTTCCACAGTGGACTTCTATCCCCATGGTACTAAATGTCAAGGCTCTAATGGCCTCATTAGTGCCATTTTTTTGCCTACAGGAGAGGTGTAGCTTATGGACAAACCATGAAAGATGAAGGACTGACTAAAAACCCTACAGGTCTTAAATATACTGAATAAGAATGAATTAACTTGATAAAACTCTGTTCTAATGTTTAAATGTTTTCCTCTTGTTTATATTTTTTTTTCATTTATTTTCATTTTCTTAATTAAATTACTTTTCCTTTTTTTCTAGACTCCTGGAGTAATTGCCCGAGGCCCCAAAGGAGACCCTGTAAGTGCAGCTTTTTTATTTTCTCCCTAAAAAACCAAACAAATCCAAGAGCCCACCCCTATAATACCAGCTATAACTGTATGTCCCAATCAAGCTACTGAGATACCCAGCTTTCATTGGTGTCTACACTGTCTGCAGGACCGTGCCATGTAGTTACTTTGAAGTAGTTCTTTAGCTTCAACTAAACTGTCAAAAATTTAAACTGGAAAGAGAGAGATAGAGTTTAGCTCAAATTGTACTACAGTTGTTAATTTTGATATATTTCTTCACAATAGAAAAAACAAAACAAAACAAAACAAAAACTTATGAACTCCACTATCAGCATTAATTTTAGATTCAGGAACTGACCGGTTTAATATTTCTAGTATGATTGATCAAGTATTAGGTGCAATAAGGCTTCAGGAACTACGAAGTGTTTCTATGTGTGAATTTTATCTACTGTCTATATCTTCCATAAATGCTCAGTGTGGTCTTAGTTACACTTACTAGAGAAAGTTTCCCACCACAATCACACAGACTTTGTTACAAATGAAAGGATGTGTCCCATGACACCTTTGCAGCTGAAGGCAAGTGCTGACTTCTGTATCTGCTCTGCTTGTGTCTTTGCAGGGTTCTCCTGGGATTCCAGGCAGAAATGGTGCCCCTGGTCCCCCAGGACAGCCAGGGAGTCCTGGAGCCCCTGGTCCCCCTGGGATCTGCCAGTCATGTCCCAGTATAAACGGAGGCGTAAGTCATTGTTATGTTCAGCTTCTACCCTGATGTTCACAAACATACAAAGCAATATTGTAGGTACCAGGCCCTTGCACCTTCACACATAATTTGCTTCCAGTGGCATCTGTCTCTGATTTGTGCTTAAGAAACTCACAGCTGAATGGTAGGTGGGGTTTTGTTGCTAGTTTGGGGTTTTTT
>NW_009969971.1:0-2574 GCF_000747805.2 Chaetura pelagica | reverse complement strand
CCTCACAGGAGAGGTGCTCCAGCCCTCAGATAGTTCAATGGGATTTTCTATTCTAAACAAAAGTTCAACTTCCCAACCTACCTAATCTCTTAACCTCATTTATACTTTGTGGAAATGGGTTCATAAGGCAGGCAGAGCCCTGTGCTTGGAAAGATGCTGTACAATCAGTTTTACACGCTCTGTTTCCTGTTTTAACTGGACTTTCACCACACTGCATCAAGGTATCCAACTTGCCTTACACTTCCACAGTCAAATAATCTCCTCTGACTTGATGTCACCCTAAGCCAGAATGCATTAGACCTCTGAGACTAATCCAATGAAGTCAGAGAAATAACCTGCACATTCGGTTCCAAGTATGAGCATTTTTCATTCAACAGGAGTAAAACAATTTGGCAGGCAACATTTACAACACACAGACAATGTGCTGGTGTAAATTTGAATCCCTAAAAGTTTGTCCTGTACCTGCCCAGCCTCTCCTAAGTGAGGAGAGATCACAGTAACCAGGAAGAATTTCTTCATGACCTCTTTATATAACAAAAAAGAAAAGGGAAGTTCCAAAACACACTTCTCAGAGTTTTGAGGTTGGCATTACCAAGCAAAGTGTAGCAGCTCCTCTATCCCTTTCTTGCCAAAAATACCACTCCCCATGAACAGTTTGCTGTGGGGGTGTTGTAGTGGAATCACACCTGGGGCCATGTACGTGTGACAACAGGAAGAGACACCTGAAGCTGAGGTGACTTGCCTAAAACAACATGGAGTTGTCATAACACATAATTGTAGAAGTAATCAAGATGTTTTTGCCTTGCTGCTCCTTCTTCTGTTGGACATGGACCTGTTGGAGCAAGTCCAGTGGAGGGCCATGAAGATTTTTTTCATTCTGAAGCCAACCTGGGGAGCTGAATGTGCCTGTACATGCCTGAGAGGATCCTCACCATCATTACCCTTTCAGGGCCAGATGAGAAGAAATCCAACTGTTGACCCTCAAAGAAGGGGTCAGAAGATGCCTCACTGGATGTTACCCTTTCCTTTACTTGGAGTGATGCCAAAGTCAATGCTCTCATGCCTGGCCCCTGCCAGAGGTTCACTGCAGTACCTGTGCCCAAGCCTGGTCCTGTGGCTCATTGACCCAGACCCTGACCCATGGACATGACTTTCTGGCTTCACCTCAGACCTGCTTCCTCACTATCCATTTGGCTGCATCTGACACCAGTTACACTTGGCCATCATGTGAGGATGGCTGGTAAGGAGGGTTGCTGGTTAAAATTACCCATTCCTATCAAATAACAGATCAAGAATTGGACTGAACTCTCTCCCATGAGAGTTGAACATCAAAGCAGAACTCTTACAAAAGCTCAGTATGTGACATGGCATCAGCTGAGCATGTTAACTGATAGGCCAATGTTCTCAGGGCAGAAGAATCACAACATTAAAGAGCCCTAAAACTAAAAAAACCCCATAAGGTTTGTAAATAAAATACAAAATAGAAGTAGCCTAAATGAAAAGTTTTTGTTTGGGATATGAATATGGGCAGAAATCTTCATTGGAACTCAGTTGAATAGGGATAACTTGATCAATTTTGGTTCAGGGTCCATAGGGTGGAGTATCTGGAGGTCCAGTTATCTTGGATGTAACTTGAGGAGTTGTTATGATGATTTTCTTCTGGCAGGCAGGCTGATTTCAAGACCTGAACGGCTGTTTAATATTAAATATTCACAAATTCACTTATCCCTCAAGTGAACAATTTAATAACACTGTCATCAAACAAAATTTAGTCTCATTCTTTCATGCTGTGGCTCATTTTCCTTTCCAGGATTTGAGCTTTCATTTTAATTGCTGAGGCTGAGTGAACTATTACCTTAATGCTTGTCTGATGCTACAGTGAGCTTGAAGCAATCTCTGCAAGATGTATCAGAGCCCCAGTTATGCCACACAAGGTCCATGAAAACATCAAGGTTTGAAAAGGTGACATTATTCATAGTTTCTCTTCTATCAAACCACATAAAACAGCAGAAGGAACATCCCATGCAACAAAATATAGTGGAGTTATTTTCACCTCTCAATTTTCTCAGGTTTTTGTATTAAGAATATATGGCCTTGTGATACTGTGACAATAAGAATTTTCCATGAAATGCACAATTAAAAGACAGACATTTTCTGTAACATCCTGTGGATTGCTTTGCTGTTTGACTTCTAAAAATAATTTCTCAGCTCTTTTTTTTTCCCCTTTTCAGTTACCTGATGCACACAGATTAATTCAACCAGCTATTCTGAAGGGACATCTCTGCTTGAAATTAAAAAGTCAGCTCTGATCCTGCACGTGACTTTCTCTTTCCATGCTGAAGATTCAAGCTGACAACGTATCAAATCATTTCTCATTGTTTCTGCCAGGCTGATCTTGTGAAATGTGATTTTTCAAGAAGGAAACAAATAACAAATACTTGGCAGCCCTTTAGGAAACGGGCATTTTAAAGGAGTAAACATTTGCTATCTGTGGTAACAAAAAAAGTATTGTGACTGATCTCCACCCTGCTCTGGTGAGGCTACACCTGAAGTACTGTGTCCAGCTCTGGAGTC
>NW_009969970.1:0-2574 GCF_000747805.2 Chaetura pelagica | reverse complement strand
AAACAAAAAAACCCCAAACAAACAAACAAAACACACAAAAAAATCCCCTACTGTATCATTTAATACACAAGGTGAGGAACTGGTATTATTACTTCCTTATACAAGAAGAACACAAAATTGTCAGAAAGATGTGATCTACGGCCTTGAATTAGGTAAAAGGAGAAAAGCATATTTGTGTGTGTCGGTGTGTATATAGGAAGGGCAGGGACAAAACGAGTTACATTGTATGCTTTGTTTTGTTTCTTTTTTCATGTTCTTTAGCATGCATTTGATTAACATTGGAGCAGCAATTTTTTTTTTGAGAGTAAAACTAAAAGGAACAATCTATTTTTTCATCCAAGGAATTAGTGTCTTATGAACCACCTGCTCTCAAGAGGTTTGAACCGTGGACAAACATGGCTCTCTTACCTCAAGGTGCAAGAAAATAAGAGGTAGGTCTCTGTTCACCATGTGTGCAAAAAGGTGCAGATTCCCAAATTAAAAAGTTGTTCAACAGATACTGTGAGAGAATTTACGTATCAAAAAAAACCAATAGGAAGTCAGTGACACAGAGGCAGGTAGGACCTCCATGGGGTTACATGAAAGCAAAGCAAACCTAGTCAAATGCCAGATAAAGACCTCTCTGAAACCACTATGTTTCAGACACATAAAATCTTAAACCACTAGGAAAAGACTGTTAAAGGCATGATTCTGGCATATCTTGTTTGTAGCAGGGACCTTGTTCCACCTGGATGTTGAGAGTCCTAATGCCCACAGTAAACTATTACAACATGCATGACCCAAAATCATACCTCCCAGTCACTGAAGGTGAAGTCTCACTCCTCAGCTCCTCCCCATCATGCCAGAGAAGAGCTGGCTGCAAAAGACAGTCACACAGTCCAAACACAACAGGTGCTGCCCCCAGCAACTGGTCAGAGGCATTTCATTTCCTCCACGACCAACTTTCCCTGGTCACCCGAATTGCCTAAAAAGGCCAACTCTCTGTCCTAGAAGACAGAGTTTCGCTGTAGTAGCACCTAAAAATTATAAAAGACTTTAACATTTCTTTTTGACCAGTGCTTTTTAGTAGTTGGGACATATTGGGGTCACTTTTCTCAAACTTTGTTTCTTTGTAAATACACAAGCCCCCGTAAATCTGTTTTTAATACGATCTGAGATGCTCACGTATTTATCTTATATAAAGTTGCTACCCATTACGTTTAAATAAAAAGCAAACCAGAAACACCACATGACATAATAAAAATCACATTAATTGCCAATACTATTACTAGATTTGTAAAAGTTTACTGTTGTAACAATGTGGGTTTTTTTCTCTTGTACCTTAAAAATTACTGAAGAATTTACCTTCATTAAATGTTACATATGAGCCAGCCAAGATGAAAATACTCTGGTCTTTCCTGTATTGTTTCCAGTTATTTTTAATGACTGGACTCAATAGGAAGCTCTGTACATAACTTGGTATGAGCAAGTATTAGCATAACCCGTTGCACCTAGAGTATTGCTGCAAGTCCAGTGCTAAGAACATGTCATCAAATCAAGACGTCCCAAAATGTAGCACACAAACTTATTCAGAATCAGACAGATAATATTTTGCTTATCACCCATTGTATGGAATAGATGAGGAATGACTAGGCAGAAAGCATTGAGAAAAGTCCAACACTTTCTGCTGTGCCTCTACGTGACTCAATACTGAGCTGGTCACTGCCACCATACAACAGAAGCAAGCGAAGCTCAAGATTTACCAGTTCTTGCTGCACATAGAGCACACAGAGAGCCAGCACATCTCATGTGCAAGTAGCAAGTAACTTTCTGCCTGTGACAGAGGTACTAAAAAGCTGAGTTTAAAATGTCCTGAATTATATTATCAGAATACCAAGAAACTCTATGATCTAGTCCTCCTACTTATGCTGATAGAAACAAGGCTGAGCTGGAAACTGCTCTTTCACTCTGGACACAACTTTGGTTACGTGTTTGAAATAAGAATGATCAAACTTCTTGAAACCTTCATATAAATATTATTTTTAAATGCAAATATACCATTACATCCTGTACAGTTGATTCATTTTTGTCTGACTCATTAAATACACAGACATATCTAAGCATATTGTATAACAATATAATAATAAGCTTTAATATTGGATAATTTAAAGTAAGTCTTTCCTCCTCCACCCTGTTCAGAAGAAAGTAATCACAGTTTACAGCTTGAGTGAGATATTCAAGTTTCAACAAAACTACATTCACAGCGGGAAAGTTTTGTGCTAATGTGTTCTAACTAACTGCATGTTAAGGTGTCAATCAAACCAGCTTTATCTTTTCAGTTTTAAAACACAATGTTAATTGTAGACAAGGAACAATGCCTTCTCTGCAAGAACCCTGGGGATTTATTTTAATTAACCTGAAGGAACTTTATTACTCAGACTACATTCTATCTGTAGTTTGTGTAAGAAACCAACCTACAAGTTCAATCTCTGCAAAGTACATGCACTTCTTAGAGACAAATATTATAGATAGCTGAATGCATGTGAGTTCTGTACAGCAAAAAATGATGCAGTTTATTGAAAAATGTTTTTTTTT
>NW_009969969.1:0-2574 GCF_000747805.2 Chaetura pelagica | reverse complement strand
TCATCTGACAGCACTGGGAAGTCAAATTCTGCTCTCAGAAACACGCACACATATAGGAAATAGGCTCCTCTGTGCAGCTGATGCACTCCCTGGTACTGTATATTTAGAGGGAAAGTACCAGATGTCACCCAGGAGACAGCTGGAACAATAAATCCCATACAGATTTTCAGCAAACTAAATAAAACCTTGAAATGTGGGTTACATGCACTGTTCATTTTTGGTTGCCTGGCTTCTTGCCTGCTAAATGCCAATTTTTGGGGGCATTTTTTTTTCCAAGCCTTTGCTAAATTAGTAGGAAAATCCATGACTTTGGGTACTACAGCCCAGTCTTGCATCATTTAGTAAATTACTCCTTTGAGTCAGCTAGCAGGAATTCTCAGAAGCAGCTGACAATACATACTTGAGGATAAGTTACACCAATGCTGGGATATAGATTTCTAGCACAGCAGATGCTCTATAGTGAATGGCCCACATGAATGTTTTTATCCCAAGATAAAACTGAGGTCTCTTATCCCAAAAAATGAGGTGTTGCCTCCCATTACTCTGGAGCACGAACTGAACAGAAAAGCTTATTGTGGCATAACTTCATGTGTAAATCCACCTGACACTTTTATGTGATCTAAGAAAATTATACATAATGACTTTATATTCTCCAGCTTCTCCTCTCATTTTTTCCTGTGACATTCCATCCAAGTCAGCCAAACCAAAAAGGAGTAACAATAAAGATATTTTAAGTGGAAGACAGTGAAATATGGCATGTATCAGGCAAATACATGGTGACCTCAGTGCAATCACCTGCCTCCAAAGGCATAGCACCATCTGTAGCAAGTAAGAAACAGAAGGAAGAGGGGGGTATGGAATGGGAGAGAAGCACTGTCTTACTGTCCTAATTTGGGGTGCTTTTACAGTTACCCCTTTCCACACAGGCTGAGTGTGAGCTCAGACGAGGTTACAGTGGCTGAAGAAGTTACTGCCTGTAAGACCTTCCTCTGTGGGCTAATCAGTGTCACATTCCCTTGTCCAGAGAGACATAGTCACCCACCAGGGCTCAGCTGGCATTTGGTAACATGACAAGCAACAGTGACTTACTCGTGCATTGGAGCTTCAAGTTATAATCATCTCTGCAGATGCCAAGCTAGCATGGTCCCCAGCACTTCTCAGTTGTAACCCATGTTCAAGTCAAAATATAACGTACATATAACTTAGGTTTGCAAGTCAGTCAAACTGGAGAAACTACTAACTTGATTTTGTAGCTGGTAACTGAGTGTTTAGACTGCCTTTCCACTTAGGTAAAATGTGAGAAATGAAAGAGGAAAAGGCAAGATACTCGTATTTAATCCATGTTAAAGGGAAATGTAAAATCTGCTCACTCCTGCAGAGGCAAGCCTTCCACACAGAGAGCTTTAAAGATCCTGAAAAGACTTGTCAGTGCATTAGGAGCTGGCTCCAAGTGATAGCTTCTAAACTCTGCAATGAAGATTAACATGTCAACTCTTAGCTTCTCTGGGAGTGGAAGATGAAACATCTGCTAGTGCTGTCCTAGTGTAGGATTGTGCTGCCTTAAGTATAAGCTTTAAGGAAGCATCTTCTAGAAGACAATGGGTAGAATTCACTTAGGTTATTAGAGATATTTAGTCAGTTTATAGGAGTTACTCTCGAAAGCTGAACAAAGAATGTGTTTCTTGTTATCACCTTTATAAGCTCAGAGAGTACCTACCCTATTTTATACTTCACAGTGCACTGACTCACAGAAATGATCCTACTGTTAATTCTATAGAAAATATCTCAACACAGCACATCTGTCCCTTCCAGCCAGCTCTAATTAATTTGTCTTCTCTGTTCCAAATTGTGATGTGTCCAAAGTTGGATTTCATCCCTTATCCCTGGGGAAGTGAAGCATCTTCCCTTTTATTTATTCTTGTTTCCTGCAATTGAAAAAATCTGAGAGTTCTTTCTAGGGAGACCTTAACTTCAGAGTAGCTGCATGTATTTAATTTGCTAAACTGCTGCCCCCACCTCAACAGGAATGTTTTGAAGTCAGATGAGCTACTGTGCTGCTTCTGATATTTCATAGGCTCTTATACTTAGGGTTTTAAAGATACTGGAAAGCATTGCATGCTCAGAGGAACAGTCCTCACCAACACTGTATGAAACAGGTCCTGTGTAGTTTTAGAGCTTGTGAGGTTTAAGCACAAAAATTCAACTCCAGAGATTAATTCCAGAGAAGAATGTTAACATTGGACTTGATGCCAGGTCAAAAGTTTAGACATGGAATGTAACAGACTTCAGCTCTGTGGAGTTTTCACTCACTACATAGCAGGTTGTTTAATAAAATTCAAAGGTAGGTTCAGATTTCAGAGCTCAATGTGTGAGAATATCCAGATCCTGGAATTTGGTCCAAGCCCAGGTCCCACAGGAAGTGGACAGCAAGTGGAATACTCAAGAACATGAATTCATGAATGACTGGCTATTTTTCTGGCCAAATTCTATTTTCTTTTCTCTTTGAAATCCTATCATCATTGTCCTGCCAAATTCAACAGGAAATCCAGTAATAACCTTGCCCTTGATACTGTT
>NW_009969968.1:0-2572 GCF_000747805.2 Chaetura pelagica | reverse complement strand
TTTTTTTGACAGCTTTCACAAATACTGCTGTAGTGAGAAACCTCCACTACGTTACATAGATCTGTGACTTCTTAAAAATTACCTTCTTCACATGAATGCCAGCTACTCTCTCACGCAGTCTGACAGGGACTCTAAAGAACATGTTACATCCTCTTCCAGAGGAGTTTTATTGGCTGTATCAATTTCACTTATGAAAAACTAAGTAATTTGCTGCATGTTTTTGGCTCTACTTTGAGAAATTATTACCCAATTGCAGGTACTCAGGAGTAATGCCTTCATTTCCCTTAAATTACAAGTATTAAAAGGTTACTAGTGACATGCAACAGATTGGTACACATAAAACAGATTCTGTATCAGATTATTAGCTCACTGTTACAACCATATGAAGCCACTTATCTAGGTAGCTTGTCAGTTTGCTTGCATTTTCTGTTTGAAATAGCACAAAGAGGTAGCACTGCGAGTGACATCCAGGCTGCTGCCTGTAGTAATTTCCCAGAGCCTGTCAGCCTGAAAACAAAGCTTCATGGAAGTGTTATCTTTTACAAATCACGAGAGGAAATTGAGGGGGATTAGGAGAGAGACAACAAACCTATGGGTAGTTTATAGCCATTGTATTTCTTGCATACATTACATAAACAAGGCTGACATCTTCTGGCAAGCTGCATTTTGAGTTCTCCGACTGTTGCTGATTAGATTTTGGGCTAAAAGAAAACAACTCCTGAGAAAACTGTGTACCAGTATTCATATATTTATATACAGTAACACTCACTGATTACTCTTGATGCCTACTAATAACCCCAAACCAACAGCTGCTGGAATAAGACAACCCATCAATTTACAACCAGTTCAAGTGATCAGCAGTGTTGGGTGAAGTGGATCCCCTTACGAACATCCCACTGCTCCCTTCTAATAGTCCCTTATTTTAAAAAAAATCCGTGAAATACAGGGTCTTCAAATATTTCATGAAGCAGAAGTTAGGACTATCTCACTGCCAAGACAACCCTCACAAAACCCAACTTCATTCCTATACAGACTTAAATACAAACTTTTTGCCTGACATTCACATTGCAGCATTGGTATCTTCCAGAAATACAGTGATTTGCTTACCAAATTATGAACAAGAGATCCATGTCAAAGGATGAGCAGACGACTTCTGTACTTGGTAGCTACAGGATGACCAAACAGTTGAGGTGGGACGAGCTCCGGAGATTATCAAGTGTAAACCCCTGCCCTGACTTGAACACTAAAAAGCAGATCAGTTACACACTTCAGAGCACGCCACTCCTTATTTATCAATGTAATACTGTAATCCCACCAAGACCACTAAATGGTTCTTAGCTGGTATGTGCAAATGGCATTTTTTCAAACACTTAATTACATCTTTCTGTGCAGGATTGACCTTGGAAGTTTCAACTGAACCATCTTCTATCTGAAGCTACACAGCTATTGAGAAGCTTACACATGTCTTTACAGAATCTATCAGTGCCTGCTTAATTCTAACCTTTTTTTTCACAGCGAATTTCTATCAGCAAAACCTAACAAAAGTCCTCCAAATCAAGGTAGTCAGAAAGTTGAAGCATACTTACTTGTTGAACACAATTAAGCTACAATAGAAAAAATTCAGTGAAATATCCTTATTAGTATCTATAATTTGCCCTTGAAAATAGATCTAAGCTACAAGAGGTAGAAGAGTAGGGTAACAGGACATGCCTACATGTCATTTACCAAAAATTGCATAAAGCAGCATTTTCTTCAGAACAAGGTTTCAAAAAACAAGGAAAACTACATCATAACATTTTCCTTTTCTCATTGTGATAGCAGTTGAATTTTCATTACACGACGTAGCAAAAGTTAAAAGGCATATACTTATCCAATTCCAAGGCAAGGAAGGTTCACAACTTTATGAGAAAGCAGTTTTGAACTTTTTGTAGTTCTGTTTATTGTGATAGAGTGCTGGTCTTGAGCAAGCTATGGAGCAAAAAATCAAGTCCTTGTTTACATGAATGATTATGTCACTTATATCTGGGCAAATTTTCTCCAAGAAGAATACTGCAAGTTCAGTTATGTAAATAACAAATTGGATAAAAACAGGACAAACCACATGGATGAAATCATCTAAACTGTATTACTACATTAGACTTGTATCTTTTTCAAGTTCCTCTGCCAACAGGATCTGGGTTTTGACACAGAGCAATTACATCATTTGACAAAAACCAGACAATTACCATGAAAAAAAGGTCTCAGAATAAAAGGTGTCAGAAGTGTAATCTCACCCCAAAGGCTCTTCACCTTCACAATTTGTGTTGGAAAAGCCAGTCTGAATCAAGACCTCCACATGCAACAGCAGGTCTTCTTTTGAGGTATAGACATGAAATTATTGCTCCCACTGTCATTTATGAAGTGTCAGAATAGCCTAAAACACACAGGAGTGTCAGATATATTATCTGGCTTTACGTAGTTTTGCCTACATAGCAAGTGTGGGAAAAAAAATCCCACTGGATCAAGGTATAAGTCACCTACATAAAATACTAAAGTGCTCCCTTGATATTTGCTGTCATCATAGGCTCTCTCT
>NW_009969967.1:0-2572 GCF_000747805.2 Chaetura pelagica | reverse complement strand
TTCCAACACAAACCATTTTATGATTCTATGAATACCTAGTGATGGGCTTGCTCCAACCCTTTCTCTGCGTAGATTCCACTTCTCTGCCCTCCGACATAGCTATGAGGAGAGTAGAAAAGATACAACTACATCACAGAAAAGAAGTGGAAGAGGCTCTGATTACGACCTGCGTGCCCTCTGTTCTAGGCTCTGTGTGACTCGGTACCAATCTCTTAGGCATAAGTTACCTAATGCAAATTACACTTAAGTGAATGGGTGGGGTTCAGTTACTAAATCTTATCTCTGAAACAAGCACCCAGAATTAGAGACACCATCAGTGTCTGCTTGGAATGTTCTGCCATGTCATGCTGGGACGTTTGGAGAGCATGCTATGTAATTTTGTCTCTAAAATTTAGATAAGGGTTTGTAAAAAACTGAGAAGAAAGTAAGTTTATAAGATTCCAGTACTGGAAAACAACTTATTTAGGGATGGTGCCTGAAAACTAAGGTGAAAAGCGGTAAGCAAATACTGCTCAAGTTATTCTTCATGCCTGCTGATGCCTGTAGGCTGTGCTTGCAGGATGCAGGCTGCATTTTGACTTGTGCAGCAGCATTTCTTCTGTCAGTGTTTCCTGAGTCTGTGCACCAAGGGTAGCAGTACAGATTTCAGATTGTCTCATAGGTTGGGGCATTTTTAGCACATGTATAGTAGATCTAGGCAAACAGAATTTCCTGGCTTGCTGATGCTTCCAGAGCCTGTTCAGCTAGGGAGAAACTCAGAGGTGAATGGCAGAGTCCAAAAGCAAAGTCAAAGGAAGGATAACAGTACTTTGAATCTTAAATGCATAATTCCAACATTAGCTAATTAATCATCTGCAACATGCCTAGTAGTTAGTTATTAGTCACAAATCCCTTACAACCTATTTAATTACTATTCCACTGATGAAGCTAAGGATGGGAGCTGGGTGATGCATTAATCTATCATATATCTATCGAAATACTGTACTCTATTAAATTCTATTTAATAGATGTCTATTAAAGTATTTTATAGAATTGTACACAAATTATCTGAGATTCTTTCTCTGAAATACAGACATGTGCCTCATTTCTATGTTTTGTCTTCCATTCTGACACAGTTTGCAATGTGGAAGTGTTCCCTATACATTATTTACTGTTCTACTGTTTCTGGTTGTTTTGCTTTTCATCACTAGGGGGCAATATCTTAACAGTCAGTTGCAAACACAAGGCAAAACAAAATGGTGTAGCAAAACTAGTGACACATAAACTAGGAAGGATTTCTGTTTGTTTAGTGCTTATCACATTAGATTCAGTTTGCTTAATGAAATATTATTTTGTGCAGTGCTTTCTGTCACTTTGTACCCATTTGGATCCTAGCAAGATTTTTATTTTACCTTGTTAAATCATGGGACATTATAGGTACATAGAGTTCAGTTGGTAACAATTTTGATTTTCATTTTAACAGAGGACATCAGTAAAACATGTGTAAACTGCTTTGTTAATGTTTGGGTTAAATTGTTTTGCGTTATGCAAGTGGTAATAAGCAAAAAAAACCTTGTAAATATTTGCATATAAGGAAAGAACTGCAGACACTCAACAAATGCCAGGTTGAAGAACATAAACTCACCCTGTTTTACTTACTGGTTTCTGCAACTAGAAGACAATCAGTGTGTAAGCACTGGGAAAGAAATTATGTGTATAAAGTTTGAATCTCTAGTTTATACTTGCATTGTTACTGTTGGCATCCCTTAGAGACCTTCAGCTACTCTTTGCATTTCACCTCAGATTCTGAAGTGTTCAGATTGCAAAATCCAAATAGGTCCTTTCATACCAAGGTAAAATGAACTCTGAAAGATTGTGCAAGGGCTGTGCTATATTTGTATCTCCATGTGCTTTTTTTAAGGATTCCTGCAAGCATTGCTGAGAATGCAGAGGACTGAACTGCCTGTATGTCTATTATAAATAGTCACTAAAAATGTAAACAAAAAGTACCTATGCTACTAAATATTTAGCCTCTAAATAAAGTACCCAGTTTACAAAAGTAGTTACCTTAAGTATCATGCATAGACACCAAAGAGAAATAGGCTGCTTTAGAAAATAATTGTGCTCTGTACTGGAACTCTTGGGAACTCTTGAGTCATGCTGAAGGCACTCACCTCCCAGCATAGGCATCTAAATTGGATGCCTCAAGACAGATCTTGTGAATACCTCCAGGAGTATGTATTTCATTCTTACTCTTTTTCTTTTATAAAGTGAAAGTTTTGAAAGTCTATTTTTCAGATGTTTCGCAATGAAAATAGCTGTTTAGGCAGACTTCTGCTCCTGAGAACACTTCTGACCATGCTGAAAGGCAGCTTCTCCCAACGTGTTTTTTCCAAAGCCAAAGTGTGGAAATTCCACAGACTTTGTTCAGCAAGAGAAGGATATAAGCCAGACACCCAGGGCTCCTGAATGTGTGCTACCTCTGATCTCGGGAGGCAGATGAGAGAACAGAAGGTGCACCGCACGTCACTAATGTGGAGTTTGAGTCACATACAAATGTTTAGAATTCAAACAATCCTTCTATTATTATGGG
>NW_009969966.1:0-2571 GCF_000747805.2 Chaetura pelagica | reverse complement strand
CTCCAGTCTTAATCCATTCCCCCTTGTCCTTAGATCAGCTATAATGTAAAACTCCTGAATACTCTGTGTTGTTTTTATCTTTGGGAAGTACCTTTTAGTGCTGAGTAAACTGTGGTGATGTAACTATGAGTTACACTTCATTTTTGATTCCACAGTAATCCTTAAACAAAAGCTTGACAAATAGCAGCAAAGGAAGTGGATGCACAACATCTCTAGGTCCTGATGCTACTGAAAATGACATATAAATGAATACTAGAACAGAGTCACAAAGCAGCCATGGCTGCAAAGTGCTGCTTGATACAGACAAGTCATTAAATGACTTATTTGACAGTTTTATTTTACTGTTTGTATAACAAACATACCTGATGCTGTTATATTTTCTATTAGGACATTTTCAAGTGTTTAGCTTTCAGAAAACTTAGCATTAGTACCTGAGAGTCAAGCAAAGGGACATAGCTGTATGCTGAATCTATGCACAGGTACCTCAGATCTGTGTGCTGTGATCTCTACATCATTATTTCAGATAAGAATGGGATTCTGTGAGTTGTTAATACTAAAAAATGTTAGCATCAAGTATCTCAAACTAATACTAGTTTGAAAGCAATTCCTTAGAGGTTTGGCTATGGGCTTGAATGCTCACTTCTACCCCCAAAATGTTCCTTACATGGGAAGTATCCAGAGCTGCTTAAATGGCTACACAACCAGGATTGGGGTCAGCCTGTTTGGAGAAACAAGTACAATTGGCTCCACTTACACTGTGGATTTGAGCTCCCATTGCAACTGTTTGGTGTCCCAGCCAAAGGCAGCTGGGTATGTTACAGAACTAAATACCTTTGTCCTCTTTTCAGAGTTAAGGAAGGATTTGTGTTTTAGTGAATCTTGATATAACAAACTTCCTGGTTTCCTTCTAGGATGCAGAAGGAAGAACTCCAATCCATGTTGCCATTAGCAACCAGCATAATGTTATCATCCAGCTGATGATTTCACATCCAGATATTAAGCTTAATGTACGTGACAGGCAAGGAATGACTCCCTTTGCTTGTGCCATGACATACAAAAACAACAAAGCAGCTGAGGCAATTCTGAAGAGGGAGCCAGGAGCTGCTGAGCAGGTAAGCTGGGAACATTCCAAGCCTGCTGGTTGTCTTACTACACTAGCCCATGGTAACATGTGCTCCACAAGTAAATTCTGCTTTATCCCTTTGTGGCTTTACATGCAGGATGTCAGTTTTCTGTAGCAGGATTTATTAGGAAACTATAGGTTTGGACATGTTATGTGTGAGGAAGAACATCAAGGGTTAGTGTCTCATCAAATCTTACCTTGTCAGTACTACACTGAGGAACAGGCATAGGTGTATATAAGGAGAAAGTTCTGACTTTTGCCTTGTGCTGGATTATTACCAAACTAATCTATTACCTACCTTACCAAAAGCTGCCCAAAATAGAAACCCTGACCTAAAATAACTGAATAATAAATTTTAGGCTGCACTGCTGGAACTATAAAACCTCCAACTGTATCTTCAGGCTTCTCATGTGATGTTTCATGCAGCTAATCCGGAGTTTGTTCCTAGTCTATGTAAGCTTTAACAATTAGTAAAGTATGAGAGCACTTGGTGAGCTCTTGCAATATTTCTAAAAGGTGGTTACAAATACAGCCAGTTCCAAATATACATTAACCTCAGCTTCAAGGCAAAGATGAACAAGAACTTGGTATTGAGCCAAAAAATGAATATACTGGGCATCAGTATGGCAGGATTGCATGTTGCTTCCTTCTCTGGTGTTAACTGCAAGATTGACTCAAGTTTCTTTCCTTTGGCTGAGTTTTTCATGAACTGCTGCTCAGTACTTACTACAGCAGCTCTTAACCTTTTGTCTGTCATAATACTCTCCAGTGTGTAGTCATGAAATGACATGGTTATAAAGTGGAAATCAAGTGCTCTGGAGCAGACTAGAGTGAGCTGTTGCAGCTGATAGTTTCTCAGTTCAGTTTATTTAATGGTCACATTTATCAAGGAAGTCTCTAATGTCAAGCAGTGAAAGGAACAAGACCCTAAAGCTCACTTCAAGTAGAGGGAGCGAGTAGCTCTTGCTGAAAAAAATGTCCTTTCCTAAGAACTGGCTGTTCTACAGGAATAATCCCTTTCATTTCACCTGCCCTTTCTGCCACAGGTTGATAACAAAGGTCGGAATTTCCTCCATGTAGCTGTTCAGAACTCAGACATTGAGAGTGTGCTGTTCCTGATCAGTGTGCAGGCCAACGTGAACTCACGGGTGCAGGACGCCTCCAAGCTGACCCCTCTGCACCTGGCAGTGCAGGCCGGCTCCGAGATCATCGTGCGCAACCTGGTCAGTAGCCAAGAGGCAGCTTTTCTGCTACTTCAAAATGCACCTTCTGCCTTAAGGAGAGGTCAACTGAAGGTGCCACTGCTTTTTTGTGAAACGGAGCTCAGGTTTGTGTCAGGTTCCCTCAGGTTGTCCTGTTAACTGAGCTGCATCAGTAACCTTCACAAGATGTGCGCTAGATAGAGGTGAGACATGAGGAGGAAAATCTTCACTGTGAGGGTGGTGAGA
>NW_009969965.1:0-2570 GCF_000747805.2 Chaetura pelagica | reverse complement strand
TCTGGGAGAGGGCTCTCATCCCAAACATGCCATCAGTCCAAACTTGCTTGATTGTCATCACTTTCAGACTCTGTCAATAACTAGTAATAAGGTGCTTCCATAATTCTATTTTCCATGTGTATATAAAGTATTTCTGATGTATGTGATAGAAAGGGCTGTGTTTTATACCATTCCTTAACAGTCTGCAAAGAACACTTAATTCTCAACAGGTAAATGATCTGTTTATCATCAAGTATCAAGCTCCTCATTAGATTTTGCCTCTAACAAATGTTTTGTTAACTGTCTGGCCAAGTGCTAATTCCGTTTGACATGCCCTGTGAACATCAGCATTTCTAAACTGTTGATTTGCTTATTAGAAGACAACCAGGTGAATACATTTTATTTTGAATGAAGACCCCAGAGAAAAGGGTCAAAAGGAAAAGACATTGTCACAGCCAACATTTTGATCTAGTGAACAAAATGGTGAAGGTAGGTGTTTTGAAGTGTCTTGGTCCCAGCTGGCAGAGCAGCATGAGTGTCAATAGGTCTTTGGCCAATGGGACTAGAAAATACCTTAAAGTTACTGTGCAAAGCATCAGTAGCTAGAAACACCTGGGGTGTTCTTCTGTATACTTGCTACCAATATATTACTTGTCAAGGCACAGTTTAGCATGATAATCACTTCACTTTATTTATGGCATCTCCATTCTTCAAAGCAGTATCCAAGCACCTAACAGGCCACAGAGGCTGGATTAACACAGGGGTCATGGCCCCAAGTGGGATGACTGGTTCACCTCTGCAGTGCACAGGGTGCCAAGACAGGCTCAGGACACTCTGGACAAGGACCTTTCAGACCCAACAACAGAGACTGTCAGATGGGAGTGACCTTTCCCATGGGTCATTTGCTAACCCCTGCACCCTTTACTTTGGTAAGAATTTTAGGAAAGACCCTGTAGATCTTTATATTTAACAAGCATAAAATCCTGATTTAGCTGTTTATCCACAGCTACATGAAGTCATTAAGTATGACAAAAATGCTTTGGTGAGTAGCTTAAAATAATGGTATTTTCAAAATAGTACTTTGTTTCTTATCTTTTTTATATTTTCTCTCTGAATTTTGAGACTTGGGACATACAAGTGAATCTTTTTTTTCCTGTGAGAGCTTTCTTTAACATCACGTAATCATGTGGATATAAGTTTTGAGTTGGTGTATTTAAGGACATACTTTTTAAATAGATGTAGTAAAGAGGGTTATTTACTTTGATTTGAAAGCTTTTATAAGATTCTGAGTGAAAATTCTTCTCTCTGTTCCAAATCCTATTCCTGAATGAATGTCTACCTAAAATTAATGTTGTTCAATGGTGCCATGAAACATTGTAAGAGACCTGCGGATTCCTAACCCTTGCTTTTGATGGGAGTTCTTGCATACAGTTTAAACATGAGGAATACACATCCATGTTTCCACCTCCAAATTTCTGTCCTTTTCTTTATGCTAGGTTTTGCTTTCCATAATATATAATAGAAGATATATTCTTCCTATATTGCCTCATGGAGCTTTTATTTTCTGTGATTTCTTATTGCTTTCCTTAATTGAAATTAAAGAAGTGATAGCCTACGAGAGCATGATTTGTTCTCTGTGCATGAAAACATAATGCTCTTCTAGGTTACCTTAGTGGGGTGCACTGTGACTGCAATGCACCAAAACTCTCTGAAATTAAAAGCAAATAAACAAACAGGGTTTGTGTCAAGCAAAACAATGGAAAATTCCTATTAATATAAGAGAATGAGCTTGCAGAAGAGGTATGTTCCTTGCACTTTGCCAAACACCCCACTTTCGTTATGCTCAGCAAGAAAAGTAACACTGAGCTGTATTTTGCTGATCAGTGACCATGTTATCATTCTTTCCTTCCTACCATCATAAAATGCTACAAACAAGTAACTTAGAAAATTGCTAATATTACAGCAGGTCCTTGCAGTTGCGCTCACATCAGGATGTATCACTATTAGCCACATAACTCAGCCTTGGTGTTATAGTGGAAATAGCACTAAGCTGAAATTATTACAAAAGCTTTCAGGGTAAATGGGACATTTTCATCTCCCACATGTGAATTCAGTGTAATCACTGACTATGACCAATAAAATAATCTTAGCTTCAGCTGTAAGCCTTTGGTAGCAGTAACAGGCAAGCCTAGTCTATTTGCCTTTAAAGTGCCAGCACAAACATTAGAGTCATAAAGCAAAACAGCCCTTTTTGTACAAATACAGAACAAAAATTATGATCCCTGCTTCCAAGTTCCCTGTTCTAAGCATAGGTATTACTTAGTGAAGACAAATGTCAGGTTGGCTTCCTATGTGCTTTGCATGACAATTTTTAATACGTGTAACCATGCACCAGTGATAGCAAACCACACCTGTCTGCCACAGGAAGCACCTAAGGAAGGAAATTAAATAGTTTTCTTTTAATCTCTACCCACACACTTATGATTATTTCTGTGAGCTGAAAAAGAATGAAGACAAAATTTCCATTTCTATTTTGCTAAATATAAGTTCAGATGTCCAGAGGGGTTCAGAACTTACATGTCCTTATATAG
>NW_009969964.1:0-2570 GCF_000747805.2 Chaetura pelagica | reverse complement strand
AGGCTCTTCTATAATAAAAAGAAAACAGTTTGTTGTACCACATAGAATGATCCAGAGTATTGGTAGGTCTTAGCAGCCTCAGAAGGGACGATCTATAGCCATGTAGTTGGAATAAATCTTCAGGCAGCTGAAATTGATGTGAGAAGGTGTTTACCCTGTGTCCATGTATAGTAGTAGTCAGAAAGCTGGCTTACAATTGCTTGTAAGCCAGACTGGGCTGAGGGGAAGAGGAGTCTTCCTCAAGACCCATTACAGGGGGAGAGTAAGGAATGGCATAATGCTGCTGACCCACTACTTCTGTTTTGGTTGTGTGTGCTTGCTGTGCCAAATTTAAACTATTAGTAACATATTCTATGATATTAATGTACTTGGGGTCAAGAGGGTAGAAGCTGCATGTGTGCTTATCAACATAACTGTTGCTGTTATCAAAGGTCAGATCTATAACCAGGTGCTCAGGAGTTAGGCTTTGCTGTCTCAGAGTCAAGGATCAGTGTAATTCAGGGACTGATCTTGTGCCAGAATACCTGTTAAAAGACTTCTGTGATCTGCAAGGCAAGATTAGATTGCCCTCATCAGCACTGAAGTCATGCTGATGTTTGGAGCTCTTAACTAGCAGTTGTTCAGAAACAAATGCTGTAACAGAATTGCCAGAATGTCTTTGCTGATTTTCAAGTAAGTGTGTGACTGAATATGCGTGTGAGGTAGTGAAAGGAAGTGTGGGGTGGTATTCATGTAATAAGTGTTTCTGTGTTAAGCTATGAAGCCTATTCAGGAAGAAATGAGCATATTTGTTTTCAGTCAAACTAGGAGCCACTAGAGCAACTTGCTGCCCTAAAGCTAAGAAAACTGCAAAGGAAATCTGGAGTGTCTCTGAACAATTTACACTGATCTAAGATAGCCTAATGTGTTCTGGCTGTGTGGTTGTGCCTTTGCTTACAGCATCATTGGTGTTTGCCTGTCCTTGGGTGGGCCTTCTCTATTGCAGTGGCAGAAAACTACCACCCCACCCCTCAGAGTCGCACAGAAACCTATTTCAGATGCCTGAAGTAGCTCTAGGGAGGAGGAAGAATATGAGTGATGGGTGGCTTTTTTCATGTAGTTCTGAGATCACTCCCCATGATCCTTTAATCTAGGATGTAGGTTGTCTGATACATAAATTGCAGGACAACTAAGATCTGATAACAGGAGGTGAAGGTGAAAAAAGAATGAGCCAGTTTGGTTTTATTCCTTTCTGTCTCCTTTGTGCACAGATTTATTTGATTGAATCTGTAGACAAATTTCCTTTAGAGTAGATAAAGCATCACTTTTCTAAAAGAGACCACCTTTCCTGATCATGCAGGTTACAGAGATTCTCATATGGCTGAGAGACACCATATACAACCCATGGAGGAAAGGGGTGTTTGAGGAGTGATTTACATGCAGTAGGTCACAGAAGTGCTTCAGTAGTCTCTGCAATATGTTAGATGGGATGAGTTAGTCTGAATGGTCTTGGTGTGCAGCTGGATCTCCTAGCAACTTCACTGTGTTATCCTCTACTATCCTTCAACCAGTAAACACTGCTGACATAAGATAACCAAGGTGTAGGAACAATATTGTCTGTGTGAATTTAGCAGTCAAAAATCTTTACCAGCTTGTTCTTGCACCACTTTTTTTTTGCCTCTGGATGACATAATTAGGAACTTCTGATTTATTTTTTTCCCCCAGTTCCTAATGTATTCTCGTTTCATCTTAATTATAGAGTAATGTCTGTGTGTTTAAGATGAGCTGCTGCAATTTTGTTGGATTTTTCTAGTGTGTTTGTTTTTTCTAAAAGAATTTCGATTCACAAGTTGTTAGAAAGTAAAATGTATATATAAGAAGGCATGTCTGCCTTTTATATGTGTATGTCCTTGATTTTGTCTCAGTTGTGTCCTGTTTTAGTGTAACTGTTGTGAACCTAGTGCTTCTTGACAACTACCTGTTGAAAGTGCTATCCTTTTTAGTTCTTGTGTGTTAAACATTACAGTGTGAGCTGTGAGATGGTAATTTTGGAAGGCTCTTCTGTCAGACAAGGGATGAATGTGAGAGTACTCTCCCCAGTCATGCTGATATAAATAAGCAGGTCTGCAGAGACCAGTCGATTGGCAGTGGTTTGATGTGTTTCCCAGTAAGAACAGAATAAATTAATTTCCTTTTGTATAGTTATAGTATTTCAGAGGCAAAGATGTGCTTATGATGTGGACAGACTTGCACTCCTGTGTCTTTTTGTTAAGTACCAATATTTTTTAAAACTTGGCACTTGCCGTGTGTGGCTTCTTCCAACACCCCGTCTTTTGCTTTCCCCAACAAAGACAGCACTCCCCTCCTTAGGGAAGGCTCTGAGAATTTGGAGACTTTATGCACTGGACTTGAGAGTTGTCTGTCTTGATCATCTGCATAAGCAAATGTGCCTTAAATTATTGTTTACTTTAAGAGCTCTGGGATAATTTGGAGAAATTATTGAAGAAATATGCAGTAGAATTACAAAGCAGTGGGTTGTTTCTTTTATCTGTGAGAAGATGCTCTCATTGCTACTGCAGTAACATTTTTTT
>NW_009969963.1:0-2570 GCF_000747805.2 Chaetura pelagica | reverse complement strand
CAGCTAAGATTTAATAGATCTAAACTGACCAGTATAATTTGGATTATGGGGATGTCTGGGACACATCACAAAACATCAGCAGTACAAGGCACAGTAGGTATTTCTAGGAGACAAGGGGCAAGAAAACCCTGCCAGTACAATCCTGCTCAATTTAATGCACCACATTCTGAATTGAAACACAACTTGTCCCTGTAGCATCTTGCTTTCCAGTTTCCCTGTGTGTACATAGATTAAATTCTTTTCTTAGCTAAGGATGCTACAGAATACATCTACGGATGTCTGAAATACTTGAAGTGCAGTTTGCTGTACAGGAATTATTTTATGTACATGTTCTTCCTAAACAGAGTTATTCTGTGTAATCCATTGTAGTCATTACTACTCCATCTGCTATTCTCATAATACTTGCCTAATCAGGAAGTGTCCTATTTTATTAATCTACAGGAAATATCTGGAAGTGTTTTTTCTGGACTACTTTTTCTAATCCTTTCTTCAAAATGTTTTTTTAAAGTATATGATAAAGATAAGGAATTGAACAAGCTTCAGATTCACGACTAGCTCTTACAAGACTGAACTTTTCATGGCTTGACAGACTTTTGGGTTCTGATGTACACTTTGGGATTATGCCATCCAGTTACTTCAACACTTGCTTTACAACTCCTAATTCATCATGGAGATGTGCTAATATAGTAGGGAACTTGGAAGTATTTCTTGGTATTTAAACAATTGGAAAGCTTTCTTCAGTCCTAAAGAGAATCCTTAAGTTTGGGATAAGCTTATTGTTCAATGGCTTAATTTTTATTTTAAAAAAGCTTTTTTAGGTGTAGGCAAACAGCCAGGCCAGAAGTACCACATCTAAACATATGCTGTTCAAGTAAAATACAAAAAAATTGACATTGTATTTATTATAGATATTTTCCTGAGTATTGATCCTCTTTATATTATTACCCTAATCATCTCACATTTGAGTCTGGCTCAAATCTCAGTCTATTTCAATAGGCTTGATTTCTCTATCTTGTCATTTCATTTACTGACAAATTCCAGATCACAGGGGGGAATGCCACTGCCAGTTCCTGCTTCCAGAAACAGTTTTTGCACTTGAGTGGATGTAGAAAAACTCAAATTGAAGCAAGCTAGCAGCTGCTCTCTTCATATAAAGATTTGTCCTTGAGATATGGATATCATGCAAAGACAGTAGGATAGCTGACAAAATAGATGTGTTAACCTGAGAATAGGATGTTATTCTCCAAAGGTCAGAGCAATCCTTTGCCAAACAAAACCAAAAATTTTAAGCAATCCTTGTTATTGACTCACTCAGGAACCCATCAACTCATCTCAGCAAGGAAGTTAGTTTAGAAAGGAATGGTGTTCTTAGGCTTGGGAAAAGACTTTGAGAGCTGTATCTACAAGAGCAACAACAGCCACTGCTCAGGCTACATGAGGAAGTGTTTAAGTGACCCTATTCACTGCCTGGAAATCCAGTGTACTTTTACAGCAACCTTATGTAGGGTCAAGAAGCAAGCAGTCCTGCATCTACTGTTTCCCTCCTGAACATTCCCTCTGCAGATCTACTCCCTGTAAGCAGCACACACATTCCAACTGTCCCAAGTGGACATTTCATAGTTGTAGTGTAGGAAAAAACACAACATGCAAATGTAAGGTTAGAAGAGTTAAGAAAGGCCAAAAAAAGTTTGGAAACAGGTGGAAAATGGGGATGGTCTATTTAGCACTGGAAGGTAGAATCCTTCCAAATACTGCAGCCAAGTGAGGTGGAGAACCAAAAGCAGACAGATCTTTGTAAAAACCAGGCCACAAACACAATACAGGAAATGCACATTAGTCCATACTCAGATGTAAGCATATTTAAAATGGCTTTTTGTTCTGTAAGGAACACCTTTTAAATTGTCTTTATCTGAACATCTGGAACAGAAAGCAGGGGCCATAACACTAAAGGTCACAGTGAATCTCAGGTGCAGTACACTCTACTTACGTTTTCTGACCCTGTGGTACTTAAAGCCATGTCCAGATACACAACAGCCAGCTCTTTGGTCAACCTGATATCTGGGGACAGGAACAGCACATTCCACAAGTAGCTGGTTATGCTTTAAAATTCCATTGGAGTATTTCAGGAGTGCAGATAAGATGAAAGTGTATGGCAGAACAGTGGAGCTGTGAGTGTCACCATTAACAAGCTCCCTGTTAAGGCAGTTGAAAGTGGTGTACCTGTACCAATTTCCTTTATACTTGCATGTGTCACATAATTGTAAATATGCCAGAAGTAAACTCTTGAGTCTAAGAAGTTCCAAAGTGTAAGGTATTCTACAAACAATTAGCTATTTAGTGGGCTTACCTGGAAATACTTGAAATCACTAGTTTTCTTTCAAAAAAGCAAACTTTGAAATAATGCCCTCTCTTTACGGTGTCTCTTTACACCCTAACATGGAAGAGCCCTGTGATTGCTTTCCCATTAGCTTTGCATATGCACCATTGCTGGTCTACTTCTGCAACAGCCTTTTCTTTCCTCTGCTACTTAGAATCAAAGAATTATTTGGGTTGGAAGGGACCTTGAAGAT
>NW_009969962.1:0-2569 GCF_000747805.2 Chaetura pelagica | reverse complement strand
GGGATGCAAATGAGACTTTGTTTGAGGGGTTGCAAAGGGGTTTCCACACCAATTCCAGCAAGTAAGGCTCATGAGGGCTGGTTCCTCACATATCCCAGCAATCTGTATGTACTCAGCCTTTACAAAATGACTGCACAATCTGTAACCAAGGAGTCACTTTTCCCACTGCTGTTGCATTTGAACATTTTTGCAGATTTGTACTTCACCTACTTCCCATTATTGAAGGTTCCCTTAAGCAAGCCTCCCCATTATAAAGAAACAAGTCCTTGAAGGGGAACAGCAATAGTCTCTCAAGCAATAGAGATACTTAGCTTTCAACAATGCCTGCTTACACATGTGCTTAAATTGAAATAGTGTTCTCTTTCTAGCTCATGGAAGCCACATGTTTGCTCTTGGAGGACTGAGAGCAGTTGAGATGTATTGAGAACTAGCTGTAAGTGGTGGACATATTGCAAACAAAGATAAGGAAAAGCAAGGTGACATCCTGTCCTACATAGCTAAGAATGTGGAAGCGTTAATAGAACAAGAATGTATGTGGTGCATGTAAATCTTAATGAAACTGGTAATTTAAAATCACAACATTTTTTTAAATGAAGGTTTCCAAGTCTCATTACCTTCAAACAAGAGGATTCATATTCTATTTAACTAGACTTCACATTGAGCCACTTTTCATTTACAGTATATTCCTAAAGGTAGAAGCAGCAGGGAGATGAAATTACTTCATTTACTGGAATTACAGCTTCTTTATATAAAAACGTTAATCACTTTATATATGACAACCTTATGTGTAATGTCGCTGGAATGCTCCCCATAAAATGCTATTTTGTGAATGTGTAGACTCTCCTACTGAGCACATAACAGCTTTAGTGGATGTGCTAATCCAGTTTGAATATATGTAGTATTTAATCTTAATCATGATGCTGAAGTCTATACAATGTTAATTATTGATTTTGCATGTTCCTAGCACTTTATTGTAATTCATAATTTCCTTAATCAAAATGTAGCTTTTAATTATAACTGTAGAATTTGGATGGAACCTGCCTGGTAGACCTAAGCAGCCTTTTTTGCTTAGATTTTAGTGTAAGATGAGGGGGAAATTTATCCAAATTGTTAAGAAAAGAGTGTTGAATGAACAGTCAGCCAAGTAAGCACCATCTCCCCCAGCCCTCAGCATGGCCCACGGTGGCTGCTGGAATTAGCAAGGACTCTTCTGCTGACATTTGCTAAATCAGAAATCTCAAGGCCTGAGAGCAGAAGGTGATTTTTAATCCAGCATTCTTGCCTCTTTTCATCAGTACCTGAATGTGGTAAGCTTCTGCAGGTAGTGTAGTGCATATTTCTTTGAAAAGCTTTCAAACAGGGTAAGAAGACTGCTAGACTATGCAGAAAAAAATACTAAGAAATAAAATACTCTGTTACAGTTCTAACATCCTTAATAAAATGTATTAAAACAGATGAGAAAATTTAGCAGAAAAGTAGAATAAAATGGGTAGGTGAGGCTGACTCTGAACAGAGATTAGGAATAGAGAATGTCTCTTTTTAAAAGTGGGGCAGGAAACAACTTAGAGTAACAGTTTTAAACTACTGCTGCTTTTTATAGAGAACAGGCTTTCAGTAACAGCTGTGTGTCAAGTTACAAATGGTGGAAATGCTGAAGTTTACCAATAGTGCCGTATCTCAGTTGCAGCATTTAACTGAATGTTTATATGACACAGCAGAATAGTAAATTCCAGCTTTTCTGGTTTTTTTTCCTTTTAAATGCATGTATTTTTAAGTGGCAAAGTACTCAAAAACAACTGAAGGGAGCACAGTACCATAAATGTGCACATTAGCAAGCAATTCAACCATGTGTGCCTCGTTTTCCTTTTTATTCTTTCTGGAGTCCTGGAGTCTGAAATACTTAATTAGGGTTCATATTGTCATCCAGAGAAGACTAAAAAACATATAGTCTCATAAAGGAAATCTCTGTCTTGGCAAGTAAATCCTTTCAAACCCTTGCCATACCAAATTTACAACAAACCATTGATGAAAGTTACATGTGAAGTCACCAGGGAGGAAAGAACATCTTTTTAGCTTGAAAGACATGTTGGAAAATATGAACTGCCACATAAGCTTTGACATGAGCTGCAGCTGCAGCTCATCTCTCTGGAATGTCATAGTTCAGTAGCTACACCTTTGGTCACATGTGCTGTTGCAGATCCCAGGTGGCCCAAGGAATAGATCCTTTCACATTAGTTATGGAGTCATTAAATGACCTGTAGAAAGGAAAATAAAAATTCTAATGGAAAAAATTAATCTGTGTCTTAGGATCTGTTTTCCTTGATCTAGGATTTGACAGTTCAGTTTTGGCTTACAGACAGAACTACTCATGTTTAAAATCCCTATTTGGGCAAAATAACCTTGTTTATGAAGTTGCCTATTCTCCCCTCATCACTTGGGAGCTGCTGAGCCAACCAACTCACATGTTAACATATTGCCAGTATTCAAGAATGAGCTACTTACAAAAGGG
Source organism: Chaetura pelagica (assembly GCF_000747805.2). Lineage (NCBI taxonomy): Eukaryota > Metazoa > Chordata > Aves > Apodiformes > Apodidae > Chaetura > Chaetura pelagica. The sequence continues at coordinate 60 of NW_009969962.1, read as the reverse complement.
CAGCAGGAGAGGCTGAGCACAGAGAGAAGCATAGGAAATTGTTAGGCAGATGGAGTTGTT
>NW_009969961.1:0-2567 GCF_000747805.2 Chaetura pelagica | reverse complement strand
GTGCACCCATGCAGAGATGTGCAGGGTGGAGAACTTGCCATGCCTCAGTAGATACCTGTAAGATGGGGAAATTCTGTCTCTTCTTGAGTGGTACTGATTTCAGCATATTGCTGTACTGATTCTTCCATGGCACCTTGACAAAACTTGGATTTATCTGCATGTTTGGCATTAAGTACTTCAACATCAGACGCATATACCAAGACCAACTTGAAAACACTGTGTGTGATCTGAAAACCGTATGTATTTTTCCTGCTTTTGAGATAGCTCCATTTTAATGATTACAGCCGTGACGTGATGTGAAATAGCCATGACGTTAACAGAGCACAGAATGGGCTCACAGAGTGCAGCAATTATGCAGCAGATGAAGCTAGATCTGCAAGCAGAAGCAATACATTTTATTAGACTTGGTGCTGCTACAGGAAGAAAAAAAAAAAGAACACTGGCTTTGTGTGAACTGAATGCCTTCTGAATATCTTTTGTTTACTTTCCCCTTTCTACAAACCGTACCTTTCTTACATCTTATGCAATAAAGGTTAAAGAAACAACAGGCATAAGTAAGAAGACAAAGTTGGTTTCATCAGATATAAAAAAATACATATATTCCATTTTTCAAATGTTAACATGTTAACTAAAATTCTGGATTCAAGCATGGTCACTTTACTTCACGTCAGGTCTTAATGGCCCATCTTGTATTTATAATTTATTGCTTTCATTTTTATCAAAACAAAGCAGCCCAGAAGATCCTTGCCAACTCATCTATTTGTGCTACATGTGCAGAAAGAAGATCCTTTTCTGTTTGTTCTATTTTTTTCCCAAGCACATCTTATTTCACCATTTAAATCTTGGTAAAGATCTATCCTCCAAAGCATTGTAACTGCAGAAAATCAACATTGCAATCACATACGTGAAGTATTTAGATTCTTGTTTGGAATGAATCTGTAAGTCTAGATTATTTCTCCAGTTCTATTTCTGAAACACGTGCAAGCTCAGATGTAAAAGGAGAGGAATTATTTCGAGACACTGAAACTCAGTGGTAACTGAAGCTCACATGATTTCTTTCAACTTTGGCCAAAACCTTTGCCTCTGCTAATACCAAGGAAACCTGAAGGATGCAGCAAAATAATAGACGGAAATTCTTGCCTGGCAATTGTTTATTTAAAAGCCAGTTCAGCACTGCAGAATAATAATAATAATAACAGCCTGGGATAAGTGAAGAAGGCACAGCCTTGCCCTCTTGAAAGGGCAGCTGAAGGCACTACAGACAAACACAGTGGTCACTGAACTGTAATTTACAGCTTGATCTAAAACTTCCCACAAACAAAACCACAGAGGGTGAATCAGGGTACCAGCATTATCATTTCTATCAAGGCAGGAAAATGTCTTAATCCAGCAGTGGGCCAGAGCCTCACTACCTCCTTGTTGGCACTGAGGATATACATGGAGATGGATGCCCATCAGCACCATCAGTGACCCAAGTCCTAGTCTCTGTGGTCAGAGATGGTTTGGGGTCAGTGCTGGTTGAAACTGAGGATATCAGCAACCCTCCAGAATTTCTGGAGGTGTGATTGAAGGCTGACTTTGAATAAAACATGATGCCTACTGACTCATACAAAAGCTGGGATTTTCCCTGAAAGGTCCTATTCAAAAATTCACACAGGGCTTCATTGATTTACAGGTAAGGGATCAAGCAAGACAAGACTTGTCACACAGAATGAAAAAACGGATATGCTTATGGGACTTTCTTTCTTAGCTTTATATAGTTCAGACTTCAGTTTTCACTCAGCTCAGCTACTGTAGATGTCAGAGAATATGTTGCCTGAGAAGCACTCGCTCAGTGCTGCCCTGCAGCACCACACGAAACAAACTGCGAACAATACTAGTCTCAGGCATATGGGCTCATTCTGCTAAAGACCATTCCCAGAAATAGACATTCTGTGATTTGTGTATGTTAGCTTCAGTGGACTTCTTCCCCAGACTTGTGGTTTTCTAGAGTCAGCTTCCCTCTGTACCTATTGTAGAAGCTTTACATCACTAAATAGCCCTTAACGATGAAAAGTGGAAGAGTTCTAAAATCTGACTTTTTTATATCATGCTGTTCTTTTACCTCTCTGTCTGCAGATTGAAATTACTGTATGTCTTTTGTGTGTGTGTGTCAGATTCTGATTATTTACACTAGTATTATTTTTAACAACTCTACTTACTTGCTTTATCTGTATTCTTATTTGTATTGCTTACAACAGAAACTAGAAGCTCTTTTTTTTCAACAGCTGTCGAGCCAAATTGCATTTTGTTGTATAACCACGCATCTAAGATGAATCCTTTTCTAAATTTTTTGCTCTTAGCAAAGGTAGCATTCTCTTTCTCAGTTTTCGTTAGTGATTCCAAAGCCTTTTTTTCTTTTGTATGAAGTAACAAATCTCATTTAGATCAACTTAAAAGACTGTTTGCCTAAGAAGACAAACTGTCAAAGCCATTCTACCCATTTGATAAAACTGCTAATTAAACTGCACGGTGGTGCTATGCTTGTTGTTTCTGAAGCTGTGTAAAAACAAAGTCCTTTTTTTTTT
>NW_009969960.1:0-2569 GCF_000747805.2 Chaetura pelagica | reverse complement strand
TGTATTTTTTTTAATCCAAGGAGACAAAGAAAATGGAAATAAAAATCACAGTTATCAGAACAATAAGAAACAAAAATTCAATGCATGCATCTATTAAATCTTTTTCTACCTAAAAGTTAACTTTGCTCAGGCAAAAAAGCAAAGTGGTAAAAAAATGAACTTGACCCGACAGATTGTATACACCTTATCTGGCAATATTAACATGCACTTGAAAGTTATTAGTGCCCCAAACCTTTCAATACCAAAGTGTGCCCTAAATGTTATTTGATACTAGATGTTACATAAATCTGTATTTTCATTACTAAGCAACTTTAGGATATGTAGTGTGTGTTTGAAAAAAGGCATGGTAATAACTCACTAATAATGGGTGCCATGTGGGGGGAAAAAGGCAATATTACCTACCTAAGAAATATAAAACATGGTTTATATTTTCAACAGTTTGAGAATTAAATGAAAACAGAATATTTGGTGCACCTGTAAAAACATATTTGATCATAATGGCAAGTACAGCATTCTTAGTGTGGGATTCATATTTCATAACTCGTGTTCAAACAAGAAAAATGATTATAATGTTAAGTATTTCCTGAGTTTATTTTGATGGATGGCAGAATAAGTATCTTTTACTCATTAAAATACAGATTGGTATAATTTAATAAATGAATTTAATACACAGATGTTCAAGGCTGTTTGAGCAGAGTGCATATTAATCAACTTCTCTATAACTGATCCTCTTTTATATTTTTTAAAAGAAATTTGCAGGAGCCAAAAGTTTATTAGATCTGCATGATCTGGGTCTGGTATCAGATATCAAGTATGTTGTTTGAATCATGTCAGGTGATCAAAGTGTTTCTTTTTGATTGATGAACCTGTAAACACCAAACTATTTGAGTGGCCATTGCTTTTGCATCAATTTGAGACACTGACACATCCTTTGAAAAAATGGCCAAGATTTTCAAGAGTGACTTGCAATACAGGGAACTTCACTTTTGGGTGCCCTACAGAAGACTGATCTTTAGACAATTTTAAGTACTCGTTTTGAAAAGCTGTTTCAAGTTAGATACTTCCAAAATAGGGCCCCAGAATCATTTGTTACATACGAGTATTCTAACCAAGAAATGCAGAGCCTGATTTTTCCCATTGTTTATGTACACTTTGGCTTCACTGGCTTCAGGGGAGTTGCACCAAAATCATATGCATGTAAATATGAAATGAAATAGAACCATCATTTTTTAGAGCACATATTATGGAAATGTGTGGAGCTGCAAAGTATCCAAGTAAGCGTATAGGAAGTATTTGCAGAAAAGACTGGATCTCAGAGAAAGTGTGGCCTAAAATCCACAGAAGAACTTCACTGTCCTGCTACCCTTCATGCACCTGAAGGAGCCTGGCCTCTTGAATGGGCTCCACAGCCTTGAGAAGGTGCCCAAGCACCCTGCAGAGAGATGTTCAGGAGTGAGAATCCCTATATGCAGCACTTTGAGTTGCCTTTGTTTTCAAAGTGCTGAACACCTGCATGTTTCTGAAATCAGTAACATGAATCTCTTCCTTCAGGATCTCTAGCCTGGTTGTCTCAGTTGAAATAGCACTGTCTGTTTTTTGCTGATCAGCATAGAAGGGTTCTTTTGCTCTTGAAGCAGGATGTGTGTGTGGTGACCTCCTTGCAGCAGATGAGGTCGTGGTGTTGTGGGAGATGTGTGAGGATTCATATCCATTCTCCTACCCTTAGAACTGACTTCAATATCAGGTGCTGGACAATTTTACAAGTCGCATGATTGAATCTATGCCACTTTGCATGCAGGACCTCATGCTTTCTTGTGCTAACAGGGACCATGAGTGAGCATGATTCCCTACAATTGAGTATGGATGAGTGTTCCAAGGATCATTTCCCCTACCCTGATTTAGAGCTTCTGCCACTCAGCAGTTGGGTAAAACAAGGTGAGTTCTTTCTCTGTGTTTCTTTCAAGAAAGGCTTTGACCTGCACCATTTGTTTGGGCGTCCTATCTTATAGGTGAGCTCTGAGCTTACATCTCAAGCTTGTGAGCGTAACAGTACAGGAGCTGGCACAGTCTGGCCATGACCTTGTATTGAACACAATGGTCAGATGCAAACTGTCTGTTGGGAATGTTTCTTGGCTTTTCCTAACTTCCTGACTGTGACCTGAAATTTAGGAGAGTGCTAATTGACCTGGGCTATGAGTATGCTGGCAAATACTCTAATAAATCACAGAGTAGCTTATTGAATGGCATGACATATGCCAGTGTGGTCTTGCTGCTTCAGGTGCTAGTATAGATGCAGCCACATGGTTTCTCCTAGATTAAACACTGCAGGTAAATCTGTCTGGGAGGTACCTAGTTTATGACAGCTATTTGAGCAGAGATGTGAGAGAATCAGCTATACACTTGCCCCCCAGGGCAAGAAGCTGGATGCTTGATAAACTGGAATGGAGCACTGCTGAGCATTGCCAGGGTTAAAGAGCAGCTAAGAATGCTCCAGTGTTCAGAGGAAGTGTTTTAGGTGTGGACCTGCATTGGTGGTGTTTGATGGTTGGACTCGGTGATCTCAGAGATC
>NW_009969959.1:0-2567 GCF_000747805.2 Chaetura pelagica | reverse complement strand
TTGAAATTCAATAGCTAATACACATTAATTTCTAGTGTTAACACTATTTCCTGCATTAACACTAAGTATACAGAATAAGTAGAATAATGTCTCACACACAATAAAGAGACGGCCATACTAGGAGACAGAGTGGAATTACAATTTAAAATTACAGTTACCAGTACAAGTGAGTGGGAGAAAATAAAATTGTCCTCCATATAATTTAATGGCATTCAAGCAAGATTCAACATGGTTTCAAGTTTCAAGATTGCCTTTTCAGAGGCCTTTATCTCACATAGAATGAAAAAGAGAGTTCAGCTGTAAGAGAGAGAAGCTAAATGCTCTAATCTTACAAGTGAGTTCTAGATCATTTTAGTGACTGAGCTTTTAAGTATCTCAACGTTTTGTGCAGGTTTATATTACAAAAATTGTAATGAAGCCTTTACTGCTAAAATAATTGTAAAGTATTTACATGTCTAAATTTCTCTCATAGCTTGAAGTTTCAGAGTTCTTTTTAATAGTCATTACTTAATAAAAATATTGCAAGAACATTTCCAAATCTAATTGTAATACTCTCCTCAGATAAAGGCAAGTGGAAGTAATAATTTACACATTTCCCATTATTTGCATTGTAGAAGCCCTCAAGTGTATCAATTGATTTGAATATACTGAAATTATTTCATTTGGATAAATGCTTCATTATAGCATTTCATTTTCCTGATGACAGTTTCTTCTTGCATTAAGTATTCCTTCAAGTAAAGAAGCATCTTTCAGTTAATATTAAATCAATATACGTAATAAATAACTACATACACAGCTAAGGATTTTAACTCACATATCAAAACAAGACTAACCAAAATATTGGTGAAAACAAGGTTATTTCCTGTTGTTCCCCTGCCTAACATCTACATACACAAGATAACTCCAAAGGAGGAGAGGAATGTGCTTTTTATATTTAACAACTCCGATTTTTATCCAGAGAGAAGATAAAAAGCCTTATACATTCATCCCATGGTTTGGCATATGTAATTTATTTCCATAAATTGGGAGAATTACAAAAATTAAAGATTGTCAGACAAATTATGGGTTTAGTTTATTCTGTAATTGAATTACTGCCGCTATAAAGTATATAATAAATGAAATAAGAATTCTGAATTTAAGTTCTAGTTCATGTTAATGTCTTAAATTCTGCAATGTAATACTTGAGCCAGAGCTGAAGTCCCTATCCAGATAACTATATTACTAAGGTCACTTTTGATATATGCTTGGTAATTTTCCTCATCTCACCTGCCAAGAACAGACGTCTAGAATTTGTTTTACTGAATTTGTCTTTATTGACTTGAAAGTTGCACTGACTCAATCTATATTCTTGCTTAAAATAATAGTTTGTTCATTCAGCTTACAACAAAATAATTTTGGTTTTAAGTCTCACATACTGTTTTCTAAACTTTCTTTTCAAGCACTCATCATAGGAAAACAAGAATAAAATTTTTCTCTCCTGTCTCCCATGTGGGAGATTTGAGTTTCAAATCTCAGAGTGATAAAATTAGAAAATCGTAAGAGTCTAGAAAATTACTTTTGAGTCTTCTTTACCATGTAAAAAAGAAGTCTGATAAGTGAGACATACTCCATCACCCAAGAAAAGAATGAACCAAAGTCGATGTTTTTTTCTGTTGTAAGTAATTGACTGTTTTAACTGCTATCACTAGCTTCAGAAGACAGTGAAGTGTAAGGACTAAATTCTGCCTTTACATTGTTGCTGCAGGTTGGTAACCAATGAAGCAGCTGAGGTGTTGATGGCAATGCACATGATTATCTTGTAATCTAATGATAACTTGCCACACCCCCTGAAAAATGAAGCCTTACACCTGCAGCTTTGGTTAAACTGCAGGCTACTGAAAGCCAACTACTGTGTGACTGAAAACTGCCATTCTATGAAACAAAGTCCTAGAATTTAACCAGAAACCAGAGCACAGGATTCTGTTTGTAAAAAGTCAATGCAATTTTTTTAATGGCCATCAAAAGGACAAGAATTAAACAGAGGAATAAATGTAACAACTTGCCTTTGAAAGAAAATTTGCTTGTAAACCCTTAAGCATATAGCTGTTAAGGATCAGTGTGAGACATGAGGCCAATTTCAGTGGCAAAATAACTTCTTAAGTTACAAAGTTATACTCACTTATATTCAATTTAATAATTTACAAGAGGACTGAAACATTTTATATCATGACTAAATTTGTAGTAAAATGGAAATCATCACACAAATTTTCTCTAGGAGCAGAGCAATTAATCAGTTGTTCACAGGAAACATAAAAGGGTGATAATGTATTAGCATGTGTGTGACAGAATGAGTAACAATATGAGGAAACAAATCCTTCCAAAGCTCTGCTTAATAGAAATACTCTTTCAAAACCATAAACCACCTTAGATCACAAAGATAAAATATCACTTCAAACTGGAAAGCAGGAGGGAAAGGGAGAAGGGAAGAGAAGCTGAAATATAAGCCCTACAAAATTCAAAACAGTGGTGCTAACCTGGTATCTCCTTTAGTTATTACCTAAGAAAATACTGGAATTACAGAAAAAAAA
>NW_009969958.1:0-2567 GCF_000747805.2 Chaetura pelagica | reverse complement strand
AAAAAAAAAATGCCTTCTGATGCTGGATGCTAGGTAATGAGGTTATCTGATTTATTTCTTTATCTCAGAAGTCCCCATAACTGCTACATTTCATTCAAAACTCAAACTCTTCTGTTTTGAATCAACTTTTGCTTCCATTATATGAACGTAAGAACTGCTCATACTAGATCAGACCAAGGATTGTTCTGTTTGTACCCTGCCCTAAGGATAGGTGAAAGTAAATGGGAAGAACCTGGAAAAAATGTAAAATACTTCCCTGTTATTGCTTAGGTTTTGATCTGCTTGCAGCTAAAGTGCTTCCCCATCTTGAGATAGTTTGTGTGCTTCATGACTTAGAGGTGCTCTTTCATGAAATTTTTAATGTGTTCAGATGGAGTCTTGTCAAACTTTTTGTATCCTTAATATGCTGGAGGAGAAAATATTCTGTTGCATCATGAGCCATCACTGCATATTTTTGCCACATCTGCTGCTTTCTTTATCTAATGCCATTGTGCTCTTTGTTTGGAAGAGTCAATAGTTGCTGCTTATCCACATTGTGTAAGACATAATTATTATAGATCTTGGCAACTTTCAGACAACCAGTTCATTTTTATTGAAGCTTTCAATACCTTTGATCAGATTTATTATACTTGTCTGAACTTTTCCCAGTTCTTGATATGATTTAAAGATGCAGGGACAAAACCTTTTTATTCTCAGAAGTATATCTGTACTTTGTGGTTTATTTTTTTATATGCTTTTGTGTGTAGTTTCCTTGCCTGTGAAGGTGGAGCCCTTGCCAGGAAAAAAAAAATCTAGCTAATGGCATTTGGGTTTTAATACCTACAGTGTGAATAGACACTATAGACAACAAATCTCAGAGGTTGTATACTCTGGGCACGACCACACTTTAAAAGCTCACAGAGAAGTAGTAACCCGTGTCTAGGTAAATGAGAAATGGAGAAAAACTGTCTTTAAGTTCCACATCCAGAAATAAATCAAGAAACCAGTTCACTTGAAGAATTCTGTTACAATAAGCAAAATACAGGTTTAAATGTTAGTCTTGGCAAAGTCTGACTGTGCAGCTGGAACTTAAAAAGATGTAAAGGGGAAAATTGTGGGGAGCATAGGGGAAGAAGATGAATTGCCATGCTTACTCATTACAAATCCTCATTTACTGCTAAAACCCCAAACATCCTATCAAAAGTAAGTAAAGACACTGAGAGGGGGCTTAATCTTTTTAAGAGACAGGTTAAAGGCAAAGCATCATAAACACTTGAAAATTCTTACTGTGCTCAAACTTTGAAAGTATTAAATGTTTTAAAATACTTTGTGCTTAATTTAAAATTTCTCTTTTTTAGGCGTAATATTATTGAAGCTGTGTATAGTAGGCTGAACCCACACAGAGAGAATGAGGGGGTAAGTTCCCATTTTGATAAACTTCTTTGTTAATGAGAACATCAGAGTAGTGTCATGCATTAAGCAAAAGGTGTGCATCACTAGCAATAAAGTATTATAAATGAGTATTATTATAAAAATTAGTAGTAGTATACAAATACTTATTGTAGCATATAGTTAAATTTGGCCTTGTTTTGGATGGGTCTGATACAGAACTTGATCCTCAAAAAGACAGGAAACTGACACCAAACTAAAACATTTTTTTAAACATTTAATTGACTATTGCTTTTTTTCATCCAAATCTGTGAGGCAACAATACATAGTATTTTCCAAATTATAGTATATTATGGTAAAAAATTACGGTCAGCATATTAATTGCTTAACTAGCTATTGTATCTAATGTCCAAAAATCTAGTAGAAAACAGGGCAAACACACTTCCTATCCTCTTCTGTAAGTGTGGAAAACCTTGATACACTGCATATAAATATAACAAGACTATATCGACTACTTTTTTAGAGTTTGCACTACCTTTTAAATATCCCATGTGCAATGATCTAAGGAAAGCATAAAGTGATTTTAGTTTACTTTAGTTCTGATTTCTAAAATTACTTATGTTCTTCTGCCCAGTTCCTAAAAGTTGAATTTTAAATTGTATGTTGAAATCTGGTTGACTGAAACTTTAAACCTGATTACTAGGTTGTTCTTAATCTCAGTGTAAAGAGCAATAGTGTTCTTATCAATTGTGGTTAAATTTGTTTTTAAAAAATCTTTGGGAAACTGAAGAAGGAATAGAAACATCACTGCTCATGGGTACACATTGTTTTCTGTGTAGATTATGTGAACTAATATGTGAAGATACCAATCATCTTCTAGTAAATCCTTTGCTATTTTTTTTCTCTTCTGAGATGGCTGCAAGGTCCTTGGGTAGTCATTATATTGGATGGTGGTGCGGAGATTTCAACTTTTTTTTTTGATACGCATAAATGATGAATTATGTGCCTTGAGATTTTGAATATGCATTCTCACTACAATTATGAATGTTTTCCCACTGTCATCTTCTGTTGGTTGCCTGTATTTGGTTTTCTCTTAAGTTAGAAAGTCTGGGTAGGTGGAAGGGGCCTGTGTTCTGTTAGAATACAAATAGAGAACAAATATCTAACTTCTTAATGTTTAGGATTTGTTCCTTTTTTTT
>NW_009969957.1:0-2563 GCF_000747805.2 Chaetura pelagica | reverse complement strand
GGAGTGCCATTGTTTTGTACTAATTCTGCCTCTTTAATTAAGTTCTAACCCTAGAATTGATTAGCTATGAGTCTTGGTCATTTATGGAGGAACTGGAAAATCAATCACATAAATGTTAATGGTTTTGTGAATAAATCAATTTGAAGTCATAGGGAGTTGACCTTTGCTGGCTGCCAGATGATCACCAAGGCATTCTCACACTCAAGACAGAGGGGCATGATAAGCTGAAAAAATCTTGTGGGCTGAGATAAAGACAGGAAAGCCACTTTCTGATTACTAGTTAAGCCATCACAGAAGGGCAAACAAAAATAATGATGAAAAGTAAGCTTGTTGGGTTTTTCTTCTCTTTTCCTTAATGTTTTAACTGGTACCTTCATTAATTCCAGGTCATAGTGCCAGGACTGACACTGACTTGCATGTTTGTGCTGAAGTAAATGGTGAAATACAGCATTTTTGCTGAAAACATGAGCTGGGTTTTTCTCTGTTCAGTACCGCAAATGTACCTTCCAGTTACTTTTTGGAACTTTTCCAGTTTCACCCAGACAAAATGGCAGAATTAATTAGTGTTATGTATAAACTGGAGAGCCAAGCAGTCTGAAGAGGTGTACACTGTGGAAGGACAGAACACTGCTCATGTTTTGGACAATCAGGAAATGAGGGCTCTGAGACATGCTGCACAGCACATGCAGTTTAGACATATCCTACAACTAGCAGGTTGCAACATTCAAGCTCGGAGGTCTTGGCCAGGCTGAGACAGAAATTATATTATTATTGTCCCAGCAAGAACTGTCTCAGGCCTTGAAATGGCATAGCAAGGACTACAGAATCCAAGCTCATGTGAGCAATGTTGGAGCCATGAGGCATGCAGAAATTGGGTGACTTGTCAAGGTCATCCTGGACTTTTGTATTAGAGCCAGGGATTGTATCCAGTTCAACAGACTGACTTGCAGTGCCCCTGGCAAAGTTTTTGAGCAGCTTGCTGGTTTAAGTCAAGGAAAGCACACTGCTCCATGCAGCCTCCTTCATCCATACCCCACTCATAAACTGTCGGCCTGGTAATATGTCAAGTGGTGAACTCTACCAGCTCTCACCAGTTAGGCTGCAGTCCTGAGAGGCATCACCTTGTGTTTGGTTCACCCTGAAGGGCAGAGTTACTGCTTTTGTTAACCATTCCTGTTAGCTCCTGGTAGCCAGTAACCACACCTGCCAGCTGATCCTCCCTCTTGCTTTTCTCTGTGCAGTCCCAGTAACATCCCCCTCAGAGAAGGCAGCTCCTCAGATGGACAACAGTGATGTAGAGAAGTCATGTGTGCTTCTAGCAGTAAAAGAGACTTTCCCAATGGGAACCATTCTTCCTCTTTCTTCTAGATGCCCTGCAAAATAGCTGCCAACAACATAGGACCAAGGTGATCTCTCTCTCTGGGGACATCTGGACTTATCTGGGTGCCCATATTTCTTTCAATGCAACCATGACTTACTTAGTTCCTCTGACTATGTGATGTCATTTTTTGTCACATCTGAAGGTGAGATTAGGTCTGCCCACACTTATCCTTTGGTCCCTTTCATTCAGCTCCTTCTCAAAAGCTGTCAGAATGCTTTTCTTACCTTCTCAACCTGTGAAACACTCAGGAGGATTTCCACACTCAGGTCTCAAGCTGACATCAGCAGTTGCAAGGAGATGGCTTCCCTAGTTTTCACAACGTAAAGTATAAAGGTAAGTTTAGGGTGATTGAAAGCTCACTATGAGCTCATATGGAGCATCTATACAAGGTAATATTTACCTTCTTGAAGAAGGAGAGGTCTGGGGATATCAATAGTGCAATAGTGACTGTTGTTTGTGCCTTTCAAGCACAGCATCTTATCAACAGCCCCTAAGATACTTCCAAAACAGGAGCTGTGTAGCACAAATTTTACACATCAGGGAAGAAGTGTGGGAATCAGGGGAATCATTGTCTTGCCAGGAAACTCAATTCTGCCCATAGCACATTAGTATGTGGGAAAGTGGGGTCCTGGAGAAATTCCAGACCATGTGAACCTGAAAATGGGAAGAAACAGCATCCCCAGGGAGAAACCTGTGCAACATGCACCCAGCTTTTTTGGGAATGGGGAAGGTTTTCTGGAAAAGAAGTGGCAGCAGAGAAAACACGCCTCTGTAATGAAGTCATCCTAGGTTAACTTCAGCAAACAAAACATATGAACAATCAGATGAAATGTTACAGGGAGGAGCTAATATTCAGCAGTAGGGCCTCGGTGGCTTTTTGCCTCCAGCTTGAAAGGACTGGGCTCTCTGATGCATTAAGATAATTTCTTTAGGAAGAGGAATGTGCTGCAGTCCATGTTTTCCCTGGCTATGTCCTGGACAGCCTTCTTGTGACCTATTTCATACATAGTCCTTTGTAACCAGTTATGCTTATTTGTTAGTATGGTCACAGTTCTGCCAAACTCTGTCCGATACACAGACATGTAGTGATACTCAAACCCCTGCTGTTCTGCATCACCTGGGAGAAATTCAGGACACACGATTCCTGTCCCAGTTTAGCACAGGACTGGCAATTAAACTAAT
>NW_009969956.1:0-2564 GCF_000747805.2 Chaetura pelagica | reverse complement strand
ATTTTTTTTTTTCCTGGAGTGTTATATGCTTCATAATTTTTCATTTAAAAAAGCAACACAAGTGAAAAATCTCTTGTGGTATTTCTGGAACACTACATTTTAAGTATCCCATAGGAATACTTTAAGTAAAGATGTAGAAGGCTTTGTGTTTGTTGAGGCTGCAGCTCCTAATGTCCGACAGAAGATGGGAAGTGTTAAAAATGACTGAAAGCTACCAGTCCACAAAATGGCAAATCTTGATTTGAGCCACCCCTGTAGTCAGTCAGCCCAGATACCCAGAAGTGCAGCTAAGTTCTGTGGTATTACTTGGCTACTTCTGACCCTTTTGCATTGTTTTTTGTCATAGCTTTGTGTTGTAGAATCAGTTGCCATGTCAGAGCCAGTGTAGCAAGCTCATTAGTATTTTTCCCCCTCCTAAGTGGTTAAAAGAGCTCACAGAGGTGAGGTGCCCACCTAAAGGGGGAGATTGCAAAGGACACTTGGGATCCAATAAACTTTGCTCTTCGCCTTTTGCTCAAAACTGGCTGGAGCATGTAGGAACTGGCCAGGCATGCCTGGGTCTGCTGCCTTGTCCTGGAAGGGCATGTATGGTTTAGCATGTTATAGTTGGGTACTGTGGCACTTTACATAGAAATGTGTCAATGCAAAGCTGTGAGATGTAAAATGCTGTATGAATTGTAGGAGGTGTTACCTACCCTAAGGTGTTAAAGCAGCCATTTCTGTTTGTAGAAAATATCTGGAGAATAAAAATTTGGGCCTGTACATTTAATAACTAAATTATTTGAAATGTTTGAAGTGCATGTGATACTGCACGCTGTTGTCCTCTTCTGCTAAAATGTGTATTTTGAGTGTTTGTTGCTATTTGGGTGGGTTTCTAGAGAAGAGCATGAAATTCTGAAACGTGCTGGTAGCAATAGCTACTGCATTGGTTTCCTTCATGGGTTTCCTTTTGTTCTGTCCCTCTGGAACATAGTACCTGCACAAACACTGTAAGTATTACTCTAGAGGAATTGGAAGTACCAGTTTCAGCCCTAAAGTTTACAAGATAGATTGCAAAGTCCTTGGGTTTATTTTTTCCACACAAGGCACTGGTGACACCTCCAATAGAATGGGGAATGTTACTGGCCATCTTTGGTTCACTGGGAGGTCTCAAGTGAATAGGCACAGCTACAAATAGGTAGCATACTATATTGACCAGCAAAAATAATTGAAGTAAAATAGCTGTGCTCTTGTTGAAGTTCAGTGATCCAACATGCTTCTTTGCTAGAAACACAAGCATTTTCTTCTGTTTCCAAAGCATGTGAGCTGGCTGACCATCTCAGTCCCTAGCACTGGAATAAGTATGGCATGCCATGAGGAGAGTGCATCATAAAAGCTGCTTTTCTTTAAAAGGATTTGTCATTCAAAAGATTGTGTGGTGTCTGACCAGAGCAAGAAATGCTGTGCTCAGTATGTTTCCTAAAAAGCTGACCTCTCTGAGACAAGTTCTGCACAGGAAATGCCTGCAGAACAGCTGGAGAGAGTTATCATGGCAGAGCTGTGATATCGTAGAGTAATCAAAGAGAACAAGGGATTTCCATGTAAAAGAAGGCGCTCAGAAGTTGTACTGAAAGCTTTTGGCTTTTGCTTCAGATAAATAACTGGCCTACTGGTGTTCCCCCCTGCCATGCTAGCTGCCTGGTGCTGTGTGTTTGATGCTGGTCAGCCTTCTTAGGCTGTTCTAGCCTGTTCTGGCAGTGTGCAAGATCGTGTGAATTTTAGTAAAACTTTGTCAATATCCTGCAGAATAGGAGCCTTAGTGTTTTGGGTGTCCTTCACTAATCTGAGCTGTTTGGACTCAGACAAGTGAAAATCTAGATTATGACATGACTCGTTGGCCACTGTGCTGTTGAGTGTAATAGTTTGCCCTACTGTAACTGGCTCCTGCAGATGAAAGGTCACAGCATCCACAAGGAATTTATACCTCTCCTACTATGGTGGAGTTCTTGAAAGGCAGATTGTGGTTTTACTGGAGAACTGTGAGTGAATTTGAGATGTCTCTTAGCCATAAGGTGTGAGAAAAGAATACACATTGATCATGGTCTCAGTGAATACTGTACAAAAAAAAGCTCAAACAAGTAACCAAGATTGTCTTGCTCTCACAGGCATACTTGCTAGAATTGGAATATGAGTGGATAGCATGGTTGCCCTAGCATTTCCAAGGACGTTCCTATTTCTCATTGCAAGAGAGGGAGGGTGTTTTGCTGTACTTCACAAGAATCCAGGTCTCTTCCATGCACTGGAAGCTGCTTCTGTATGGCAAAGTAAAAATGATAAAGGCACAAAATTCTTGGTGTGAACTCTACTAGCTAGAACTAAGAGTTATGGGCTTTTATGAAGTCTTAATCTG
Source organism: Chaetura pelagica (assembly GCF_000747805.2). NCBI lineage: Eukaryota > Metazoa > Chordata > Aves > Apodiformes > Apodidae > Chaetura > Chaetura pelagica. The sequence continues at coordinate 175 of NW_009969956.1, read as the reverse complement.
TGACCAGTTGTGACTTCATGTCTGCTTTGCAGATTGTTGTAATGGGCTTTTCATTTTGTGTCAACTTGGGAAGTGTTGAGTCAAATTTGTCTGCCAGAATGTGTGAAGGCAGGTCAGGTCTTCCTCCAGAGGGACTGGGATACTGAGGCTGTTTGTGAATCTGAAGACATTTCCT
>NW_009969955.1:0-2564 GCF_000747805.2 Chaetura pelagica | reverse complement strand
TGTTTGGTGGAGAACTGGACTTTCCTGTTTGGAGCAATTTTCTCTTCTTCCTTTTCCTGTTCAGATCTATGCGAACAATTTTTCTACACAGCTTTATGCAGTGCTCTGTTAGAAATTCCTTGATATATCTATAAGCAAACTGATACATCTGCACGGCACAGAAGAGGGTAAAGAAGAGTTGCTAATGAAGTCAAAGAAACAGCATAGTCTTGTTAGTATTGTCATGCTACTGCTGTTTTCAGGACTAAATATCTGTAGTCAAACATTTTCTGATTCTGGTTCTAGAGCCATCTTGGCTGGTGCTATCTCAGGGATGTCTCTGTGAAGTGTGACTGGGTCAGGGAGATGTACTCTCTGATTATAGCATCTTCTTTTTTTTTCGCCCCAAATGCAGAACATACCTCCTCTCTCCCAGAAGATATACTTCTCCTGCACAAAAAGCTTATCTCTATTTTCTACTATGCTTGTTTTCAGAGTAGAGCATGTTAACAAACACATGAGAAGTCTGTTTGAAAGCTGCAGAGTTTCCAAGTTAGACTGTGAACTCTGGGTATTGATTGATTTCAGCTGTATCTCTGACTCTTTTCTGTGCTGTTTTCTATTGTCCTGGTATTTTATTATTCCCTTCTCTTCCATTTGCTCTTTTGAGGATAACACAATGCAAGTCTGGGAAGGAAAATTTGGGTTTCATCTCATCAGAGCTAGTTAAAGCACACTCCTTACCTCTCTGGCTTTCTGCTCAACACCATGCCTCATTAGTCCTCCACAAAAGGGACTATGTTTAGCCAATTTTAAACAGGAATAGTTTATAGGAAACCCATTTTCTTTCATTGCAAGCCTGGCACTACTTTGCATGCTTTTGGACTTTTGTGACCAGTAGAAAACACATATTATGTATGTGCTATTTGGGATCACATCAAATTAGAAAAGCATGTACCAGTTGCAAATTGGAGAGTTGTTGAAAAAAACATTCTATCTGATACTGAATCTGCAAAACGAGAAGGTAGTTCTTCTGGAAGCAGTTTTGGACAAGGAAGAACATCACTTCTGTTCATGATTAATGAGATGGCAAACATAAAATAAAAAGCCAAGAGACAGTCCTGGGTTAATACATAACAGATTGATATCTCCATTGAATAATACAGCTTTGCATTGTTCAGGTGGGTTAAACTCTCTGAAATGAGTATCGCACATCAAGTAATCAAAGAGAAAATTCAGTGGTAAGGCACTTCTTACACAAATATAGTTGTAAACCATGCAGAACGTCAGCTGGAAATGTCACTAACCCACTGATAGTATTAAAAAAGTAATAATTTATACCTCCAGCAAAAACCTCTTGAGTCACCATAGAAAGCAGGAGGGTTTGAATGTCTGAAATCCATATTGTGGCCACACTTTGTAACCGTGCAGGTACATCCTGCTTTTAACTAAGGTTGTTTCAATTACAAGCATTACTGTCTGGCAACAGGTTGATTACAGAGCTCCTTTTGTGTTATTCTAAGGAGACAGTGGAACAAATTCTGATTTTTAACAATGATGACAGTTATGTGACCTCACAGACATTCTTATACATGTGGAAAGTACAGTTCCTAACCAAAATTCCTTTCTCTTTTACTCCCAGAACCCCCAGTGCAATACATAGCCTCACTGACAGTACTGATCCATTTTTGGAGGATCTTGGATATGTTGGCTTGGTACTATAACATGAAAAAATAAGTTAAAGAAAGTATTACTGTGATCTCCGCAAGAAAATCCATCTTTGGCTGATAAATGGGCAAGTGAGAACATGGAAGTGTTGGGTGATGGCTGGCAGAAGGGAGCATAAAAAAATTCATGTAAAGTAATGATTTCTTTCAGCTGTTAAGAAACTTGCATTTCTCCCCAATATTTGCTGATTCAAGTTGGCTGAGGGGTGTAGATGGCCATAAGAGTTTTATTTTTCTCCTCATTGTGTTTTTTGACTTAAAAGATGCTACTTTTGCTGGTTCATCTGCCCTCTATTTCTTTCAGCTTTGTCCATTTTTTGAAAAGCTAAGGCTTGGTAAACATGGGATTTTAATAACTTGTTTTTAAGCAGGTGGAATTGAATATTTTAGGGGGTTTTGCAATGTGAAGTCCAGAGTCTTTTAGCATCCCAAAGGAATACCAAGGTTTTAACAAGTGAACTATATGGCATTTCAATCTTTATTTCCTTTTATATCTTCACCTCTTACCTCTAGGTGTAACCTCAGTTTCCCCACAAACTTTGAAAGATACGTCTAAGAAGTGGGTGGTCAGTCAGATCTTGAGTTTATAGGTTGGTGAGATGAGTAGAAAGGCATTTAAAAAATTGAAAAGGGACACCAGGTTGATACTGGGAACTCTCATATCTTTAAGGCATGTGGTAAAACATGTTTTGTGTTTGCCAGAAAGCAACTTTTATGGTTAAATATATGGTAAGCTGAATTAGAAGTTACTTTGCTTTTGGGGCATAAATTTTCACAGGTGTAAAAAGACACAAGGGTTATCTGTGTGTTAGAAACCACAGAAGTGCAACAAGCAGGAGGAGCTGGAAGCCACTGTGC